>NW_020448530.1:473358-564974 GCF_003343035.1 Apteryx rowi | reverse complement strand
CCCTTCCCTTCCCTTCCCTTCCCTTCCCTTCCCTTCCCTTCCCTTCCCTTCCCTTCCCGGGGCTGCCCGGGCGGCGGGTCTCGGGGCTCTCGCTCCCCTGCCCCGGGCGCAGGATCGCGGCAGGCCCGGGATAGCGCCGGGCTCTGCTTCCAGCCGGGGCTGGGCACGGGCGTGCGATGAAACCGGGAGCGGGCAGGGGAGGAGGGAGCTTCTCAGGCTTCCAGCTGTTTCAGGAGCCAGATGTTGTATGCGGGCTGTTTAACGGCATCAGTCTGCAAATTTCTCTAGTGTCTTCTTTGGTCCTGGGGACTTTTCCAGTCTCTCCAGCCAGCTCCCGTCTACCTTAATTTAACCCAAGCTGGACCACAGAGCTGCTGCCTGGAAATCGCCTCCCGACGTTTGTGAGAAACGCTCACGAGCGAATACTCATTTTWTGTTCGCTGCTTCCCAGGCGTGATTTTATACATCAGTCTGGAAAACGCTGCTGGGAGCAGCACGGCTCAGGCAAACGAGGTGTCAGGCTTTGGGAAACAGCATTTAAAATAGATTATTTTTGAGGGCTTTTGATTAGCCTCAGAGGCATTAGAGGTGAAATTTTTAGCTTTATTCTGTGATYGTGATGGCTGGAAAAAAATTGTACCCCAAAACTGAAATTGTGAGGAATTCACATGACTCCAGCAGCTGGGGCTTCATGGAAACATGGAGAATCGGAGAAAGAGGCAGCAGCATGCAGGAGTTAGCAGGATATAAACTTCATGGAAGAAATGTTTTGTTCTATTTAAAATTATGCAGATTTTTGTCTTTTGGCCATTTTTAACTCAGTGGTTCTTCTTAATACCACTTTTCCCCCTTTTTCTTTGATTTCAGTCCCCTGCACCCTCCAAGAAGGCAGCACGCAAAAAGGCAAATGAAGACATAATGGGGGACGTGCACAGAAAGGTTTCTGAATTTTAAAATTCAGCAATTCAAAATTCAGTGGGTGACCCGGCACCCAGTGAATTTGGGGAGCTGCGGCCTCATGGAGTACGTCAGCACGCGGGGAGGCCCAGGCGCCGTGGACTTCGAAGGAGCCCTCTTTTCCGGCTACGCGCCCGACGGGGGCCTCTTCATGCCCAGCACCGTGCCCCAACTCGATGCGCCCGTGCTGCGGCGCTGGAGTGCCTTCTCCTACCCGCGGCTGGTGAAGGAGCTGTGCTCTCTCTTCGTCGCCGCCGAGCTCGTCCCCAGGAATGTGCTGGACGGTAAAGCTCGCCGTGGGGCCATTTGAGGAGACATGGGCGAGGGGGTCGGGGCGTTGAACCTGCTGCTGTTCTCCCTGCCTGCATCCTCCTCATCCTCGCTGCGCTCTGCAGCCCGGCGTGCAATTGCCCCGCTCCTTTCTCTACCCTTTTCCCCTGCTGTCGGCTTGCTGGGGCTTGGTTACCCTCTTGGAAATGCGGCCCCCAGCTGCAAACAGTGATTCTGGGGATTGCAATAGTGATTCTGGGGTTGCAGTAGTGATTCTGGGGTTTGCAATAGTGATTCTGGGGTTGCAGTAGCGATTGCTAACGCTGTATCCCTGCTTACTGCTGGGGTAAAGCTGCACAGCCAAAGGTGTTTGGCACAGCTGGCCGGCGGTGGCTGCAGCACATGTGGGTTTCTCTGCTCCATCTGGGCATTTGCCTGCACAAAAGTGCATGAAAAGGGAAATTTGCTGCATGGGACATCATGCATGGAAAAACATTTTGCTCCATTTGGGCCTTCCAGCACAGAAGTGCCCCAGGATCGTGCGCAGCGGCGGCAGGCGCGCGACGAGCAGTGCCCATGTGYGGGTGCGGGAACGGGGCTGGGGTCGTCTGCGGGGAAAGAGCTGCCCTCCGCATGGGGCTTTTGGCTGCTTGATCCTCTTTCCGTGGTCCCATTTTTAATGTTTTTAACATGTAGCAGCTATTCCTTCCACCAGAGGGCAGCTATAACCTCCACGTTCATCAGTGCGTTAGGATAAAATTTCTTTTATTTTTCTRTTTTAACATAGTTGCTCTAATTGTGTCAGATTTCCCCGGGGGATACTCAGTGAAGAGCTGTTGCAGGCATGGGCTGATTTACACCAGGATCAGACTCCTAAATGACTAAGAATAACATGTCAGATATCTGCCCATCACCTCTCTAGCAGCAGAGTCCTGGRTTTTGCAGTGCAGCTCCTGGGAGGAATATGGACGATGGAAACCATGATCAGAAATGTCCTTCTTGACCTATTCTAACCATCCCTCTACCCACTCTCCCTCCAGACCTGATCGACAGGGCCTTTAGCAGGTTCAGACACAAGGACGTGGTCCATCTGTCCAGGCTGAAAGACGGTCTGAACGTTTTGGAGCTCTGGCATGGGGCTACTTATGCTTTTAAGGACCTGTCTCTGTCCTGCACGGGGCAGTTTTTACAGTATTTCCTGGAGAAAAAGCAGAAGCACATCACTRTCCTGGTGGGTGAGTATCCCTTTGGGGGTGGGTAAAACTTCTGGGGTCTGTCCAGGCTGGAAAACAGTTTGAGGACAGTGCAGGTGCCRTCCGCTGCCAGCCTGGCACTGGCATGTCACCAAAAGTCCCTGGCCTGAGCAGCCTTTAGGATGCACGGGTGAGTTAAGTGTAGGGGTATCTCTGCTTCGCTGGGAGAGCTGCCGACCCGCAGAGACCAGGGTSATGCAATAGTGGCATCATCTCCAAGGTGGCTGGTGGGACAACTCTTAAGCTGGATGCCACTGGTGCTGCTCTAGCCAAAAACATCACAGGAAGTGTTTCTGCACCCTTTTTTTTTCAGAGAGGGTGGTGATGGAGGTTGACATGGTGATGTTCGTTTTATTTGTTCTCCCTTGCTTTGAAATAGGGACGTCAGGGGACACGGGGAGCTCRGCAATTGAGAGCGTGAGAGGGCAGAAGAACATGGACATCTTCGTTCTGCTGCCCCATGGACTCTGCAGCCAGATACAGGAGCTTCAGATGACCACTGTCATTGAAGAAAACGTCCATGTCTTTGCTGGTTGGCATTGTTGTCTGCTTTAGGGCCCTGTTGTGTTGAAAGCATGACCTAAAGGTCTCATGCACATAGTGGCACAAGCTGCTCCTTTTGTGGCTGGGTCATTAGTGTTATGGCTGACTGGATGCCTGGTAAAAGGTGTCCCAGCAGAAGTTATTCTGTCCTTGATTTGGATTTTTTGAGCCTAAAATATCTGTAGGTGGTAGGGATTGAAAATATGCCSTAAGCAGAAACCACCCCAGCATCCTTGCTGTGCTCCTCAACCTCTAGCTTGCACAGCCCTGAAGCCAAACCTGCAATTCGGAGTGCTCCTTGCTGCAGTAAATCCTCGGCCTTGTTTCTGCACCCGTTTCTGAACAGAAGCACTTTGTGCCTAATTCACTGAGGTCGGCAAATCTAATCTGTCCTTTCTCCTTTTGACAGCTCATGGGAACAGTGATGAAATCGATGAGCCGATCAAGGAATTATTTGCCGATGCTGATTTTGCCAGAAAACACAACCTGATGAGCTTGAATTCAGTCAACTGGTCGAGGATTATGGTGCAAATTGCTCACCACTTCTACGCTTACTTTCAGTGCGCACCACCCCTAGACACCACCCCCCTGCCTGTGGTGGAAATTGTTGTGCCGACAGGGGGAGGAGGAAATATCACAGGTGAAGGGAAAAAAAGAAGGTTAGATAAGGAAGAGAGAGAGTGCATTGTGACCTATGAACTAAACATGCTTTGCGAAAGCTAGGCATTGCTATTTATTAAAATTAAAACACCCACTCTCCATCAGGATTTCTTCAGAACCACTTACATTTTATTACTCATTTATGGTTATTACTCATTTAAGTGTCAGTGATGATTTGCAAGATGCAGAAAAGCTGAAACCATGCTTTGGTGGTGACGGTAGGTCTTCTGAGGATGGGCACACTAGAAGTGGGCAGAATGTGTTTGATCCTGAAGAGAGAGAAAATACTGTGGCTCTGATTTCTTAAGTGAGACCCTAACAGGGCTGTGGAGTCCTGCCTGGTACTACCCTGGTTTGCATGGCAGTGCGCAGTCAGGAGAACAGCTCACTCCTGGTTGCTTAGCTCCAGCCCTTTAAAAGTGGGTCCTTGATTGCCTTCATCTCGAAATAGGTATATAACTGTATTATGAAAGCCATAAATGATTTTATTCACACAAGTGCATTCACGGTATTTCCAGGCCACCCSTCTGAGGCAGCATTACTAAGCTGCAGGAGCCCAGAAGCTTCACYTCTCTTGCCTGAATGCAGGTGCCTGACCTCTTGGTCCACTGCCATCTGTCTTCAAACATGGAGAGGCCCAAGGGCCAGGGTTCGGTGCACTGGCTTGGCAGGAGGCGCATTACRGCCCAGGATTTTTAATTTCAGGCTCTACTAAAGTACTAAAGGATGTAAGAGCTGTAGTAGAGAATGTCATTTTTGGCTGCTCCTGAAATAGGTGTTCAACCAATTTGTGCAGTGATTTCTTTGCTAAATCTCCTTTGAGTGTTTCTTCCTCAGGCATGTTTGTAATTTTTTGCTTGTTTTCTAGCTGGCTGTATTGCCCAGAAAATGGGTCTTCCGATCCGACTTGTTGCTGTGGTCAACAGCAATGACATCATTCACAGGGCTGTTCAACATGGAGATTTCTCACTGTCAGGGGACGTGAAGGCTACGTTAGCATCAGCCATGGATATTCAGGTATTTAGTGAATTGGTCAAAATGGGAAGAGATTGACTATTATATATTTTTATATATTTTTTCTTGCATTGTGTTCTGCCTGGTTTATGAGAGTGTAATTCTGCCACTGGGACTGTCTCTCATCAATGCATTCAGAGGTGTGACTAATATTCAGCATTTATGCTGCATCCTGCTGAATTAAGATAGATCAAACGCCTTCTTCTTCCTAGCTTTTCAGGGCTTGACTTTGTAATTGTCATTGTTAATGGTGGGTTTCTGGGGGTTTGTTAGATGTRAGCTTAGAAAGAGATGGATTTTTTCTCAAGGCCTCTGTGACACTTAGAAAGGTATAAATCCTGTTACATCTCAGGGGCTCTGTCAGTGCTTCTGAAAATTTCCATCAAGAGAAGAGACCAGGAGGAAGGTCGGGTAGCTCCAAATAAATGCCTCATCTATGGCCATCTGCAGTTTGCTCAGAGCAAAACACGTCCTGGCAGGTAGGCAAAGGCCTTAGAAATGAAAAGTCATGGAGGGACAGACAGCAAATGCCTGGAAGCAAATGCCTCCATTTCATACCTACCTTGTGATCCATGGGCATTGGATGTGCTTCCAGAAAGGTAATCAAGGTGTGAAATACTTGGTGTCATATCACTAAAGGCCCTAAGCTACTTGTATTTTCCAAATGCTGTTCAAACATGAATTCCTAGGGCTCCTTACAGACCTCAGGGAATGGCTGGGTTCCTCTCCTGGCATGTGTCCCTTCAGCAGTCCTGGTCTGGTTAGGCCCTTCAGCTGTGCCAGGGTTTGAGATGGAGAGTGGAGGCAGCTGGGTAAGGTGATATCCAGAGACCTCTGAAGAGCTGGATAGGTATATCCCTCTTTATATCCTCCCCATGGCTACGTGGAATGTCATGGTTCAGCCCAAGTGTGAAGTGTCCACACAAACTCTTCAGTAGCTCAGCAGTTCATCTTGGAGTGGATCTGGGGAGATCTCTAGTCCAACCTCCTGCTCAAAGCAGGGTGAGCTATGAGGTTAGATTAGGTTGTTCAAAAACTTCAAGGATGGAGATTGTGCAGCCTCTTTAGGTTGTCTCCTTTGCACACTAAATTAAAGCAGAGAATGCTTCACATTTAGTCACTATCAGTACAGATAAAGCAGAAAGTCTTGCTAGTGTGGATGAGCCTTTTAAGGAGAAATTCCAGTGAAGTGCAACCGAGACATGCTGTGTCTTTGCAGCAAATGAAGCCAACCAGGGAATGTTCTCTGGCCCTGAGGTCATGCAGCATCACACAACTCTTTCTCACATGCCTAAACTTTCCTTGGGAACAGTCTGTAGCCTTTGCTATCCTCCAGACTGGGCCCAGGCAGTCTCCTGGGCAATCCCAGCCGGCATGAGATAAAAGCAGAGCAGAGAGCTGGCTAGCAAGTAAATGGCAAGGCCAGTGGTCACACCAGTTTCCTGGCCCTGTTTGATTTACTGGTGTAGATGCAGCAATCCATAAGGGAAACCTTAAGGCTGGTGTGAATGGAGGGTGAACAGGAAGGTCTGGATGTGGGAGCAGCAGGAGGAAGGGCAGGAGAAGGCTTTCAGGACAGGTGCAGGAGGCACCTACAGTGGCAGGTCACCAACTTCCAGGCATGCTGGCAGGTAGCGTCTCAGGACACCCGGATTGGGTGGACAGCCTAAAACAAGGGACAAACTAAAGCAAAGGGCTGACTACACCCAGGCTAGAATGAAGATTACAGGCTGGAGGCTTTAGGAGGTGATGGTGGGAAGATGAAGAACAGGACTGGAGCCATAAGACACCCAGATAAGGACGTGAAAGGCTGAGTAATTCCTAATGACTCACTGAGTTTGGACAGGATGGAGAGACAAAAGGTCACTGTCACTGTCAGCTCTTAAAAGCAATAAAGAGCACATCCAAAACCAGCACATGGTTGCAATGTAGGAACAACTGAGGAGACAAGATGAGGACTTGATARCTCGTGTCCCTTGTCCTCTCTGTCCCTACAACCTGTAGGGTTGTAGGCCAGACCACCTGAACACATGTTTTTTGGAGCTTTTGAGTATGTGGGAATGAGACTGTGAAGTGTGAAATTGGTTTTGCCTTAAAATAAAATCATTTTCCCACCTATATGGTCTTGTGCTGAGTTTTGCTACAGTGTTGCAACACTGATTGCTACATAGTCATACAGACCAGTCAGGTCCTATATGTGCCTTAAATRTTCATAAAGATTATCGGTTAACCCTGCGGGGAGCTGAGTGTCTTATTAAGCCACCCAGGAGCACGGTGACTCACAACATCATCTGCAACACCAAGTAAACAGCTGGATATTTCCGGTTCACAAGTACGTTGTGTGTTATTAGCCTGCTTTACTCAAGGTAATTATACAGATGTAGTCACACTGCCTATTTGTCAGCTGTCCCCTCATTAAGTCTTTCAACCTGATGGTTGCTCAGAGAGGTCAGAGGTCTGAGAGACATCAGGTGCCTGCAAGGCTTGAGGATACACGTGTCCAGATAGGAGACAAATCCCACCACAACCTCCACTAGGCAAATAGCTGCAATAGGAGCTCAGCCCTAATTAGACATCAGAGAATCCACACAGGTGCTCCCCACCGAAACAGAAATTCACAGTTCTGCTGCTCATGTGCTGCCCTGTTATCCTTCCTAGGAGCCTTACAACATGGAGAGGATCCTCTGGCTGCTCTCTGATGGTGACAGCAGCCTCATCAAAACTCTGATGGAACAATTCAATGTGTCCAAAAGCCTCAAGCTCCCAGAGGATTTGCACAGAAAGGTAAGTTCCTTTACACACACGTGTGTATAAGGAGATGTACTGCTGCTAATTGTTTCTGACTTGTTTCCAAAGTAAAAAATTCAGCTTGCAGTGGATCACGTTGGAGAGTTTCCAACCTAAAATGTAAGTGTGCGTTGGAAGAGAGGCCAGAGGAGAGGTTTTATATCAGGGTGTGTGCATGGAGATGTTTAAAAAAAAAATTAAAAAAAATTTTTTAAAGAAATCACTTTCTTCTTACAAAACTAATTTATAAAAGCCTACAGTTATTTAGGTAGGATATGTAACCGCCCCTTCCTTAGAAATACCAGGCAGGTAGTAGCTGCATTAACAGTGCATCAAGCACCCTGCCCGGGGCTGCTCCCAAAGGGCCGTTTCCTCCCCTTGCTGCAGTGGCCGCCCCTGTTTCCTCAGGCAGTGGGAATATTGCTCTGCAGCTTCCAGCCGCCCCGTTTCTAACTCTTTTTTGCCTTCTACCTATGCTGCAAAACCTTGCTGGAAGCCCTGCTGAGCRTTGCACATGGCCAGGCTCCATGCTGTAGCGCGCTGCCAGTGGTTTGTCCCGACAAGCATCTCACTGCCTTCCCGTTCGGCTCTCCCCAGCTCGCGCAGACGCTGGGCTCGTGCGCAGCCTCCGACGAAGACATCGTGCGAGCAATGAGGCGCTGCTGGGAGGAAAACYGCTACCTGCTGTGTCCCCACTCTGCCGTGGCTGCTCACTACCACTACGCGCAGCTGGGCTGCGGGAGCCGCAGGTGAGCGCCCACTCCCGTGGAGCACCTTGTGTCGGTGGGTGCAGCCGCCCCGCCGGCTCCGGGCGTGCTTCCCTCCAACGATGCCTTGCATTTTTTGCAGCACGCCTCGGTGTTGCTTAGCTCCGGCCTCAGCAGCCAAGTTTCGGGATGCTGTGCTCAGAGCCGGCCTGGTTCCTGAYGTCCCTCCAGAAATCAGTGCTCTGACAACGCTGGAGACCAGGTCAACCCCCTTGAAGAGAGGGGAGGATTGGGCAAAAACACTCCGGGAGCGGATAGAAGATGTGGCCCGGTGGAGGAAAACGTAGGTGGGGTCATGGGACACCGCCGCGTGGGCACTTGCATGGATGTGGCCTGGATTTGTGCTATAAAGACAAAGGCATCCTAAGGCTCATTTTCCATTTCGAGGAGCAACGTTTCTCTAAGAGACAAGTCTAGGCTCTCTGTACGATGAACTAGAGAATTATTCGTAGGCACATACTTTAATTTTTTCTAATTAAATAGAATATTTTGCAAAATGTTCAGAAAAGAGCTTTCTAACTGTGTTGTCTTTCCTGTAACTTCATCAGAGCCTGTTGAAGCTTTCAAGAAACACATTTGTCCTATGGTTGCTAGCCTCATGGAGAACTCCTTTAAAATGATCCACGATCGTTAGCTTCCTGAGTGTTATTCAGTGAGTCTGATCCYGTATGTCTTGTTTCCCAGGAAAACCCACCTAAAAGCCTGTTTCTGCATTACAGTACAGAGCTGTAATGACTTTCCCCTGAACAGCCTCTTGGTGGAAATAACTAATATGAATTATAGCAATAAAAAGCGGAGCTGAACTGCAGTTATTAGGTCATATTTCCATGATGTTTTTATGGGTGACAGCTATTCTTGCTTCTCCAGCAAGCGCCCCAACTCAGGCATCTCTGTTATTTTCAGCAGATCATAAAATGCAGGGCCAGAGTGGTCTGAATAATTCAGCTGAGCAGACAGCTTAATGTCTGCTTGCATTCAGGCAACTCACTTTCAAACACGGCTTTGCCAAAACAGCAAAAAAAAAACAACAAAAAAAACCCGGGGGAGCAGAGGGTAGCAAGGGACCTGCAGTGGGAGGTTTTTGCGAGCATCCCCAGAAGTTTGGGCTGAGCATGGGGATGCGTGGAAGAGCGGTAGGGACTGGGGGCGGCACACCCCAGGAAGGGGCTTTTTGGCAGCTTCTGGTGTTGAGTTGGGTTGAAAATCATGCTGAGAAACTGGAATCACTGAGGAAGAAATGGAGATCACCGAGCTGATTTGCAAATCTTTGCAAGCAATGCAACAGTCTTGGGTCAGTTCACATTTCATAGCCTGGCAGGGTTTACCCTGGGAAATGTCTCTCTGTGCAATACCTACTAATACATCTGTTAAAGCTTTTTAAAAAAATACATTTATTTAGCACCAGTGCAACATTTTTTTCCGTGGTACATCAGCTCCAGTCGCTCAGGCTGGRGTAGAAGGTTGCTCTCCAAAACTCAGCACAGCTTAAATTTGCAGTAAAACTAAATAGGGTGGGCATATGGAAAAGTGGTGATGGGTTGTCTTCTTTGGAGACTGTTCACTAGCGGAGATGTGGCCATAATGGCCATGCTGGGGAAAGGCGTTATTAGGTAGCTGATACTGAGCCAACTTGAAGCCGAGAGCTCCTTGGGCCCGGGGGTGCCGGCGCGGGCATCTGCAACCATAGCTGCTTCCTGGCCTCATACCTTACTCCCGCAGGCCAAAGCCTGTAGCAGGCACTTTGTGAGCAGCTTCCACTGAAACAAATAGGAAATGGGAAATTCCCCTTGTCTGAAGACCGAAACTTCAGGTCTTCCAATACCACGTTCCCATCATATACATATAAATATATAAATACCTYGTGGGGGAGCTGCCTCCACAAGTCATGCAGCTGGCAGGAGTATCTTGTACCTAAAAAGGAAAAAAAATAGGAATAATTACACCAGGGGGGAAAAATCCCCTTTTGCCATCAAAAAAAAAAATTCCCCTTTGACATCAAAGGAAGTCCCATAATGGGAGCGTTAATTTGAAGGGTTAGTGGCATTTAGCAGGGTAAAAGTAAATTCTGCAGGGTGAATCAGCRCGGGATTTTTCAGACCGCGCGGGAAGAAGGCGAAAGCTTCGCCTGGGCTAAAAGCTTTCTTCCTAGCACCTCGGCAGCCTTTTATGGGGCTCTTGGTGGAGAGCGGCACAGGCTGCCTCCTTGCTCCTGAAACCCCTCCGGGAAAGGAGGTATCAGTGTGCCGGTGCTTTGGGGACACGGCCGCGCTCACCGTGGCCTCAGGGCTGGAGGGCCCTGCAAAATACCGCTTATTTAAGCAACACCGCAGCCTCGTCTTCAGGAATAACGTTATCCCCCCCCCCCCAAAAAAAAAAAAGCTTTTGCACTCGGGGCTATGCAGCAACCGCTGTTAAGGCTGCTGGGGAGCAGCCTCCTCCCGCTTGCGTGCGTGTTGTACGGGTTAGACTCCACCAGCATTAATAGTYGCCTGTCCAAATCTTGTGGTTCTCCAGCAGGGATGATTGCCCGGGTGTAATTTAGCTCTTGAATCATCGCCTAAGACACCCTGTGATGGCGGAGAGGCCCGAAAGGGTGCCCGGCGCTGCGGGCGGGAGGGACGAGAGGGCAGGAAGAGCTGCAGAGGTGTCTTGGAGGGTTGCAGGGAGGTTTCATTCCTGCAGAGGGCAATCCTCGGTCGCGTTTGAGCCTGTCCTGGCACGGCGCTGCCRGGGGTTTCGTCCTAACCTCACTTTGGTCCATCTCCTGGCATCTCTGGAGAGGTGCTGGCAAATCCCCTGGCCTGCTCCGACTCTGGGGGTGGCTGCCAAAACCGGACAGGGCAACCCATCACCACAGGATTTTGCTCCCACCTCGGCAGCCCCYGTCAGAGCAACCCCTGCTTCAGTTTGATGGAGATGCACATGGAGAAAACTCAYGCAGAAACACCATGTGCTCAGTGATGCCAGGTGCCTCCTTGGCCACCGCCAGGGCAGGCTGTGGAGGCCTCTGGTGACTGGAAGTGCTGCTGGGTTTAATGAAATATCACTTCTGGGCTGGTCACAAGCTCAGGCCGGACTTGTCCGGTAATTTTGTCCAGAGAGAAAAGAAGCGGGAGGGAACTGGTGCTTACTCTGSAGCTGGAGGGCGAAGCTACGTCAGCACTTCTTCATCTCATACCTCAAAGGCTCGTGTTTTTCCCCAGCAAGGGGAAAAGATCCAGGTTCATTCTGAGGGGATTTGAGTCATGTGCCCCAGATGACAGTGATGCCCCTGAGCCTGCGGCCATCCTTGACGGTGATCTCGCTTCTTGTCAACTTTGCCCGCGCCGGGGCTGGCTGAGGGAGAAATGGGGTGCGCTGGCCGGATGGCTGCTAACCTGTCCTTTCTTCTCACTTCCTCGCTGGCGTGGTGAGAGCCAGTACTCTGCAGGAAAATGCACTGTGTGGAYAGAGGAATGGGGTCCCCTGGGACTCAGTACTGGTTCCTACCCAATAAGGTGACTCAGGCCACCGGGACTGAAAGGACTTGGCATCCCGTGGCTGTTGGTTGGCTTGTCCGACTCGGGAGCTGGGATGGGGACACTTGTCCCAACGCATGTTGRGATCTGTCCGACTAAGCCTGAGGCTGCAGGACCCTCGGGGACCCCTCGTGGTGGCATGTCCTCCTGACTCTAGCATTGCCTCTGGAGGCCRGAAAGGAGGAGTCCACAATGCAGCGAATTGTAAACCAATTCCTTAAAACAGTATTCTGAAGGTTTGGGAGTTGAATTATTATTTATAATTCCCTGGGGGCGCTGTGTAATTTATGGACAGGTATGAAGACAAGTAGGCGCTCAGACATGGGGATGAGCCCAATGTAAATGCCGAGATAGAAAGACAGATAGATGGATAGATGAAGATAAGCTGCTTGGCCAGGAGAGCTGGAGATGGAAAGGCCTGTTCCTATAGATCTTTGCTTTCCTAGGATAATACCTACTATCCCAGTACTCCCACTGCATAAAAAGTCATCTCGAATCTGGTGCAAACAGTTTGTTTACTCTTTTTTAAATTAATTTATCCAAAGTGTAAAAAAAAGAAAAAAAAGGAGTTGCTTTGTTGTTGCAATTTGCTGCTAGGCATTTCTATGTGTGCTAATGATAAGTATTAATTAAATAGCTTGCTGTTGTCTTTTAAATGAAGTTCTTTCAGGCTGTAATTAAACACAGACACCCAGCCCTTTCTGTCTGCATAGAGAGAGGCAGGCAGGCCTCTGGAGCTCTAGACTTCTTCCCTTTTAGCAGGAGAGAAGTGGAAAATGAGGCAAAACCAGTTTCCACTGAAAACTCACCGCACCGTATAWGTCCTTCATGGGGAAGGCAACCAGGTAAAGGAAATTAAAGGAATATGACTTCCAAGATACCAGCCCTTCAATCAAAGGAGGTTTATATGCCCTTAAGATTATGCAGCTTCATACATTTTAAAGGCAGAAGAAATCACTTTGTTTGATCTCCCATACCATGCAGGATATTGAATATCAGTCTTCCGTGTTCATCAAGCCCAGCAGCCTATTGGCTTGTGAACATCTTGATTGGAAGAGATCCAGAGGAAAAGTCCTAAAGATCTTAAAATATGAGCCGAGACTCTTAAAATATGAGCTTAGCATAAAAGTGCTCTAGAAATGCAGATAAAAATACAGATGCTCCCATGATAGACAGCAAATCCCCTGATGCAATTTGCCGTACATCCATAATGTTGAACCGTCTCTACACCCTGCCCTCAAAAGCAATCAGGCTTAATTTATCTAAAGGTTTGCTGCTGATGATGAATAAATATATGCACTTAAATTGGGCATCTGGCTGTAGTATTTGATGAGAAAAGTGCCAGCTGACTCGCAAGTGAAGACATCGCTGCCCTGGAGGACCCACTGGTCAGCATTGGGCTGCAGTRGTGTGATGGAAGAAACATTTCTTTCTCCTAGTTGCTGCAGAGAAGTGTGTGGACATGTGGACAGCCAGAGGGAGAAAAGAAAGCTCCAAGAGACTTGAGTTAACTCCTGCCGGTCACCCAAAATCCACGTGAGCAACCTGTTGCCATACCTGTTCCTCACATGGGCATCCACACAGGCAGTGACAGCGAGGAGCTTCGCCATGGAGGAGACATTTGGACTGCATTCCACAGCTATAAAAATGTATTTTTTGAATAGAAACACTAAATATTTTATTCATGTGAATTCTAACCCAAGATCTGTAGAGTATGTACAATAAAGACCATAAAATAGCCRGGGTTGGCTGCGTTGCCTGCTGGCAAGGGGATCCTGGCCTTGGGGCAGCGCAGCCCTTGGGCGCCTCAAGCGATGCCTCTCAGCCTTTTGCTGCTCCCCTTCCTCTCTCCAGCTCAAGGAGAGGAGCCACAGCCGGGGTGGATGCGAGTCTGGATGGGGCCGGACAAGGCACCCGTGGGGTATGGGCAAYGCGGGGACAGGTCCGAGGAGGCCTTTCCACCCACCTCCACTGGAGCATCTGTTGCGCCTGTGGAGCTGGCGGTGGTCGGCCTGGAATTTTTCTTTCCAAAGTAGATTTTCGCAGTTTTGAAACAAAGCAGTGGGGAGGAAAAAGAAAAGCTAGCTTCTCTTCAGAAACGATATATGTAATTTAAAAAGAAGCTGAATTTGCATGGGACCATTTTGAGCAAAATACTTTGTTCTGCCAGAAATTCATTAGTTTTGACCAGCAACTTAAAAAAAAGTTTTAAGTTCAAAAAAAAAAAGAGATATTCTGAAACAAACCTACTCACTTGTAGTCAAAAATCCCTAAAAATGTGGTTAATTTGGGGGAAAAGAAGCCAAGTTGATTCTTTAGAAACGCTGGAAGTTTTAGGAGACTTTAAGACAGACTATCCAGGGATAACAGCATCTCCCCTTGACTGGTATCTGCCTCCGCCAAGCTGGCCACGTGGCATGTCACTGCCCTCACACCCCCGGGATCGCACCTGAGGACTCAAGGATGGTGAGACAGGGAGCTCAAAGTATGCCAGATCCCGGACCGGCGTGCGAGGGAAGATGTTTTCTCCCTAAAGTTTGCAATCAGAGCTTTAGGCACGAGGGACGGGGCAGCCGGGATGGGGCAGGGGGAGGTTGGGCTCGTCCGTCGCTCCAGCCTCTATTCCTCTGCTGGCTTTCCGTGACTTTCCTCCGGCTCGCTTTGCCCTTTAGAAGCGCTCCAGGACTTTGCAGGCACCTAAGGAAGCACGCCCCGAACACCCCAGCTCGGAGCAGAGCAGCGAGCCCGCACAGGCTTGCACGCCTGGGGGCAGCGCCGCTAGCGCTTTGCCGTGGTTGAGGGCGATGCTGCTCATCCGCTGTTCGTTTTCGCCCTGCTGATGGTGGGTATGGCCCCGCGGCGACGACGGAGCCCCAAGCCACGGCTTTGGGGGGCTCGGCTCGGCTTCGTGCTGACGCGGGTGAGGAGCACTCCCCGCCGGTGACACCGCACTGCCCCACCTTCTGGGGCGCCGTTGAGGCTCCGATGTTCCCTGCCCAGGTGAGAAAAACCCCAGTGTTCCTGGAGAGCTTCTCCAGGCTGGCGTGTCAGCCCAGCGGGAAGCCCGGCTGGCGCGAAAGGTGGAAGTGTGGAAAAATTGAGGCTGTCCGATGTCAAAAAGCGCTCGTGTTCGTAAGGGTGCAACCACCGGGGGCTGGCAGCTCCTTTGCAGTAGACTCTTTACCACCGGAGCATTTCCCTTAAGCCTGCTACCCMTCTTCTGCCCTTTATCTTAACCTGGAGACAAATCCAGCAGGAAAAAAGGGAAGCAGGTCAAATATTAAAACAAAACAAAGGTGAGGCGGTTCCTGGGTGCTGGTGGAGGGGAAGTTTGGACAGGGGTGCGTCGCTCAGCGCCGCGGTCCTCCCTGCGGAGCTCAGCGCTGCATCCCCCGGATGCTTCCCCTGCCYCGTCCCTCCTCCCCTGATATGACGCATTGGCAGAGAACTAAAATAATCAGCTATCGCTTTATTACTTTCCACCCGCACTTCCCTCACGGGCATCTGTATTTCTGCATATGTTTTTAATATTTGCTAATAAAAGCGAGCTCCAGTAATGACATGCTTGCTCCTGAAGACAAAATTGCCAGGGCCGGCATTATCTAACAGGCTCATTTTGGCACAAGCGCGTCTGCATGTGAGCCATTTCTGCCCATTCGCGGCATTATCAGCCATCTCTGCAGCCAGCCACAGCCCTTGCCTCTCATTCCTAGTTAATTGGTGTGAAATTGGAGCAAGTTCTCAGGTGATAATGTGTTTGCATTTGCTGCTTCACTGAACCACCCTCGCCACCCCATCCCAGCTTCATTAAATCCGCAATCTCAGCTTTTGCTCCTAGCTGTGAGCTTCAAACCCTATTTCCTGCGCGGCAGACAGGCCGCCTAGCCCGCGTCAGGGAGACGGCGGGATCGTAGCTGCCGGGAACGAGCGGGGCTACTGCCCAGGCAGCGCTCAGGGAAGATCACGTAGCCTTGGAGAGAGGCTTGAAGTCCCTGTGCTGGCTTTCTGGAACGCTGGGTTCCCCCACTTGAAAAGACATATTTTTGCCCTTTAATTATCTTTGATTAATGAATTATTTTTTTTTTCTGCAGCACTTTGAAGATAAAAAGCGTTCCTATGAATTCTGTGATTAGTATTTAAAGACTCAAATGAAGTATTTGGAGGCAGAAAAAACCCAGCCGAGGAATGCCTGTGTTCAAACATTCAATAGAGCCTATTCACCAAATCGGATTCCACAGTTATTATTAGTAATAAGGTTATCTTTGGCATAATCTCTTTATGCACAACATGCTATTGGATTCCACCCTCCCATTTGGCTTGGGCCCGCGGGCAGAAAGCATACAAATTAGAGCCGGTTCAAGTCTCACAAGTGTTTTTCACGAAACCGGAGTCTGTGTTTGGYGAGGTCTGACGCAGGTATATTTAGGGCATCTAGAAAGGTTTTGGGTGCCGCTGAGATTTGGGGCCAGCAAGGCTTGGCCAGCCAGATGTCCTCCCGCGGCTGTAGCCGTGCCTCCGCTGCCCGTTCCGACGCCGTGGGGAGGTTGGGGGATCCCGGTACCGAGCGTGGCTCTGCTGGCGTCCACATCGGCATGCCGGGGCTACGGCTCCGTGAATAAATTATGGACGCGCGGCAGTAATTCCCACGCGTGTCCTTGCACAGAGCGGTGTTTTTCCTCCCGGCATGGGAAGCTCCGCGTGTCCGGCTGTGCGATGGGGACGTGTTTAGCACCTGGGGGCAGCAGACGGGCGAGGGGCCACCGTGCGGGCCACCCTTCAAACCAGCAACGCTGCAGAAAGGGACGGTCTAAGGCACGGGCTTGGCATCGCCCCGAGGGATGGACAGAGGCTTCGGCAGCACGCGCGCGAGAGAGAGAGAGACCTGGCCGCGGAGCAGCGCGCGGCGAGTGCCAGCTCTGCGAGTCTCCCGGCGTGGGAGATTTGACAGGCCTGGACACAAGTCCGGGCTCGGACGGGTCCGGATGCAGCTAGGGCTAGCAAAGCCCTGCCGCAGGCACCGTCACGCATACCGCTCTCCCGAAAGACTCATTTCGGGGAGGAAAGAGCTTCTCTGCCAGGGCCAAGGGGTCCCGCTCCGGTGGGGAAAGCACGTGGGATCCGCGGGTTTCGAGATCTGTGGGGCTTGCCGGCTTGCGGTCTGCCCAAAATTGGCTGATCCGGGCATGAAAGCAGAGCGTGCAGCTGCTGCCTCGCTCTTGATTTGGTTGCGCTCTAGCTTTCGGTGAACTGCTGAAAGCGAGAGGTGGGAGTTGGGCTTTTGTTGTGTGTGCGTGGTTGGTTTTTTTTTAATGGATGGTGGGTGTGATTTTTCAAACGCTGCCCGCTCTGGCACGTCTCTCCGGCGGTGACGTCAGCGAGAGCCCCGGGTCGCCTCCGCCGGAGCGGAGAACCACCTTCCTTTGAAACCCGCCCCGAACGAATACCTGCGGCCCCGGGGACCCGGGCTGGGCCGCGGGCGTGCGACGTCTCCGGCGGCTCTCGCGCCCGCCTGGCGCCTCTGCCGGGCCCCGAACGTGGCTGCTGAGATCGCGACTGGGTCCTTCGCCCGGCCGCCCGGGTACGGCCCCGGCCRTCGCCTCGAAATCTCTCCCCAAAATACGCCCGAGCTCGCCGGCCCCGCGCGCGCCCCAGCGCTGCCTCCCTTTCGCCCCAGCGATGCCTGGCTTGGGTGTAGGCAGAGCCTACACAAAAAAAATAAGTTCATAAAAGGATGGCCAGTGTGGCTTTGAAACAGAGGCCCTGTAGCCTCGTTTTTAGAGAAAGCCTTTTGTAGATGGTTTTTCTCTTTGTGACTAAACACGGTTATTAGGCCCCGAGTGCATCATTAAGCCTGTTATTAAAAGGAAACACRTTAAACAGAATGCACTGGTGCACAGCTAGCTCATCCAGGGCACCGGACCCTCTGGAAAAGTCATTATCATTTGTATTTAAAGTGAAGACAGTTAAGAACATATTGGACTAATTCAGGGCCTTAGAGCTATTAAAACGACTGCGATTAAAAATAAATATATTAGGCAGAATATGCTGCGTAATTAGAATTATTACTGTGTTTATTCAGATTGCCTTCTATGCTAGCCTCTCATTTAAGAAATTATTTGTATGCATAGGTATATGTGTATGTGTATTACAATAAATACAGAGTAATATTTCTAACTATATACATTAGGTTATCTATCATGTGAAAATGTCTCTGTAGGAAATTTTGACTTCCCTGTTGCAGGATGAGACAGAAGCCCTGGAGGGATGAAGCCTTGGCTAAAATCATAGGGGAAAAAAATCTCGGCTCCAGGTATGTTTCGTGGCCTCAGTTCAGTGTCCGTGGAGTTCATCGGGAACCTTCCATTGACTTGGCAGCACTGGGTCATCCYTTGGGACCGTGCCTCCTGCTTTGATGGTTTTGGTAGGTCAACTCGGAAAATCAGAAAATCAGGCGCTTTGTTTTCCCCTGGCAGTGGGAAGCAGATCTGCCATCCCTGGATCTGCCATCCTCCCYGAGCGCCTGGGGAAAGGCCGGCACCTTAGTCAGCATGTGTTTGTGTAACTTAGCGAGCTCTGACTAACGAGCTTTATGGGGAAAGGAAGTCATTGCTAAAGACCAAGTTAGAGCAAAACCTTCTCAGAGCCCACCCTGGCAGGACAGCAACCACCTAGTCCAATATACACACTTCAGGGAGGAAAAAACTGTATTTTCTTCCTCCAGGGTGTCGTGGGGTGTCTGTGGGCTGCAGGGCTGGCAGTGCGTGCTGGCCTGGGACGTGCGGTGTGGAGCACGGTGGCACTGGCGCGTCCTGCACTGTGTCAACCCAGCCTTCGTTGGGGCTGGCGCAACCCTGATGCCTTGCCGGTGTGAAGGAGATGAGCTTCCAGCCCTTCGCTTTCTAGGAATAGGGTTATTCGTGTCAGTAGGTGGCACTATTTCTTCTGTGATAGATGCAGGTGCTTCCCACCGCTGCTCTGCACCATGGATGGAGAAGCGCCCAGCTGAGGGCAACCTGCTGCCCAGGCGAGGTGCACCCCGGYGCAGACCTGCTGCCCCATCCCCAGGGAGCCGGGGATGGAGACCAGAAGCCAAGGGTGGCTGATGTGTGGAGCCGGCAAAGGGTCTCCAGGGCTTCACCAGCTCCAGTGGACACCCGTCCTACTGGCTCCTGCCTTGGCTTTGGGTTTGGTACCCAACCATGAGCTACTGATAATCGTTGCAAACCTTGCTCAGCCCTGCCCCATCCCTCGTGGCACCGCAGGACCCCAGGGCCGCTGCCTCCTGCTCTGTGCTGAGATTCGCCATCACGACTGCCAAGACCTTCTCCCGTAGGCACCGGCATGTGTCTGACCAGCTCCTGGCCATACCTGTACAGCAACGGCTGGCTCCTGGTGACCCCCTGCCTCACTGAAAAAACGTGCATCTCCAAGAGGTCCTATCAAGCACAAATGAATATTTAAATAATAAAACGAAACCCTGCTGGTGGGAGTACAGCTGCTATTACACTTATTATTTAATTGTGGCGGTGTTTCAGAGCCCTAGGCGTGCACCTGGACCCCTCGTGCTAGGTGCTGTACAAACAGGATGGAGGAGAAGACTTTGGCGTTTGAAAGCACTGAGTCATTCCTTCGCCCTCTCATCTGAAACCTCAGCTTTGTCTAAAACCTTTAGGATTTTGTTTCATGGGTGCAGCTAATGGTGAGGTAATCGGGGAGCCTTTCGACACGAACTGAGCAACCAGTGTGCTGGATGCCTTTTGACCTCGCTGCGGAGCAGAGGCTTTGCGAGGAGGAGTCATATGGCAGCGCACTGGGAGATGCATCGCCCCCATTTGCTTCCCGTAGAAACCGCGGTGAGAGGAGAAAGTCCCTGCCGGTTTCCATCGCCCTTCAAGGCACAGGCGAGGGGGGAGCCGGTTTCTCCGGGGCTGCTGAGCCAGGGTAACCCAAGAGGTCCCTCCTGTGGATGTGGACATGGTGCAGGGCTAGGGCAGGAGAAGTCCTCTCAGGTTCTCCTCTCCTGAGGGTGACTTCRCCAGAAGCATTTGCTATGTGGCAACATCTGGTAGGGGCGTGATCTGGGGCGATTTCTGCAATGACAAAGGCTCTAAGGTAAATACATGAGGTTATACCTGTAGATACATTCTTTTGCACTGATATTTTGCTTGGCAAGCTGGTACAAGCTACACCTGCAGGACACCTTTCTCTTCCTGCTGGTGTGAGCTGCGCTTACCTTGGGAGATCTGTGATGGAGGGGACTCCGGAGCAGTGCTGCTCCTCTCTCATCATTTGGCCTAGACAGCATTTTGTACGGTATGATGGGCCCTGTCTGTAGCCCCCTGAGGTCCCAGAGCAAGTCCAGCCCTGTAGAAACAACTCCTTTTCCGCTCAGTGGTGTAGCTGGGAACAAGTGCTGCCAGGCTGGTGTTAGCTGGATGAGTGAGCTGATCCACCTCACCATCTCGCTGGGTGGTCACTAGGAAGGGGACGAGAGACAGGTGGTCAGGGCAGGGGACAAAAGGGTTTGCGCTGAACGCACAGCCTCCTCCTCAAGGCTCTCACTGTTCATGAGAAGGCAATATGTCCTTTGCGAGGACCTTAGAGAAGGGTGTTTAGAGGTGCTGCACTAGGTATGGTAAGTTGAAGGGTGTCCCCCTCCTTTTCAGGCACTGCCAGCTCATGGGACAGGGAAAAGGGAGTAATGGAGGTAGGAGATCAGCTCCTGCTGATGTCAGGTTAGGAGGCACCATTATATTTAGGAGGTGTAGTATAACGAAAAACTTGCTCCCAGACCTCCCCTACAATTATCACAGCTGACTGATAACCAAGCATAAATTTTCATCAGGAAATGGAACAAACTGAACAATGAAGAGAGTAATTCAACCGCTGATCACGGCTAAAGCTATAGCTGTACGCAAGAGCATCCTGTTCAGCACCAGGAGAGAAGAGGTTATGCTTCGCATTAATCATCATATATCTGTGACAGAGAGAAACATCAGGCCAGGAGACCAGGGCACTTGTGAAGATGCTTCTCCAGCAAATGTCATGGTTGTCATGAAAAATGACAGCATCTCCCTTGGGCTGGCACCAGCTCTYGGGAGGCCACATGGTGGGTTGTATTGGTGTGGTGGTAGGTGGGCTAGTTTCCAGCTAGAGCCAGGATGCAGCTCACTGTGCCACTGCCCGGCAGTGCTGAGAGGCCAGGGATGAGCCATCACCCATCGGGCTGGCCCAAGATCCTGGTGGTCTGGAGGTGGAGTGAGGAGCTGGGACCCACTCCATCCCCCAACCTGACATCCACTGTTGGGGGACCTCTGAGCAGCGTCACTGTCACAAACCTAATTAAAACGGGGACATCCCTGTGTGGCAAATAAAATTTTTTCACCCCCAACCTATTTTGTTGATCTTTCCCCATGGTTCCAGCCATGGAAGCCTCACCTACCCTAGATGTAATGCAAATCCTCATCTGACCCAGCTTCAGTCACCAAGGGTGGGAACCATATGACTAAATGCAGACAGGTAAAAAGCCTAGAGGTCTCGCTATGCTCCCTTTATAGTTGATGGAGATCTAATCTGCATAGCCAGGGGAATTTAGGGTGCAGTTCATCTTGTCTTAAAGCAGTTGAAAGTCGGCTGGATGAATTGCACCTCCAGAGGGCCTATGGTTACTACAAAGGGAATGGAGGTACCCGCTCAGCTCCAGAAGTCAACGCTACAAAGACTGAATGCTGAGTGATGTGAATGGCACCTGAGTCTCACCTTGCTGCCTGGGCTCTTTC
Source organism: Apteryx rowi (assembly GCF_003343035.1). Lineage (NCBI taxonomy): Eukaryota > Metazoa > Chordata > Aves > Apterygiformes > Apterygidae > Apteryx > Apteryx rowi. Next base: position 543,426 of record NW_020448530.1, on the reverse strand, counting down.
AAGAGTAAGTGGAGAAAAATATGCACATCCAAAGGGCAATTCAGCCAGCCTAACTAGACATGGCTCTGAAGATAGAGCAGGATGGTCCTCTGGGGCTTCTTGCCATGGACCGTAGATGTGCCACTCATAGCTTTTAGGAGGTAAGTTAGCAGTTCTCTTTTAGTCTAATTTTCCTGCCTCCCACCGGGCTGGGGCATGTCTGCAAGGAGAGTGTGGGCCCACTGCTGTGGCTGCAAGAGGACTAACCCCAGGGTAGACTAGGCCAGGACAGTATGACGGCTTCCTCCCTGTGCCACGCTGCATGGCATTCCTGTTTGCCCCCTGCGCCCCATCATTATGCCCAAGGGCTCCCAAACGGGGCTGTGGCTCTGGCCTGAAAGGTTGTGGGCCATGGGAGAGCCAAATTGCAGAGATGGTGCTTGTGGCTCGGAGCAGGGTATAAATGCAGCTGTGGGACCAGGGAGAAAACCCTAATTCAGAGGGAGGAACCAGATCTGGGCCCAGCATCTCCATCAAAGAAACCTTGGGGACCAGCATATGCTTGTGGGAGACGACATCTCGCGTTGGGTTCTCCCTCATGTTTCTTCTCTGTCCATCCAGTCAGGTGAAGCTTGGTGAGTTTTTGGGAGCTGCTGATCACCCTCAGCTCCCATGCCACTAAGGCCAGGGCAGCTGTGTCCACATCTGGGACCTGTCACACAAACAGCAACTCACATGTGTTCATGAAGTCTCTGAAACACTGAGCTCATCCTTGGCTTTCCATTGACATCAGCAGGCTTTGGGCCAGCCCCTAATAATAGGACTAAAAAGAGATCTTCAGAACTTCCCAGGAAGAGAGAAAAGAAAATGGCCCAACTTTAATGGATTCAGGTAGTGGGATGCTTCTCCTGCTTCTCCTCAGTGTCTTCTCCCTGCTGTGGGCTGAGTATGAGATGCCCAGTGCCTGTGCTCTGCTCTCCTTCCCTTTATCTGCAGATTGCTTTATGCTAACGAGGCACACGTACAATGTCTGTGTGTGCATGTGAGAGATACAGTGCTGACTCCCAGCCAAGTGAGAAAAATCATTAGTTACAGGCTCTGCAGGACTGAACTTGATGAGGAACTTAGGGCCTTGCCCCGACAATACTAGGCGCTGGTGCATTATTCAGTTTGTGGCTATGTTGATTTGCAGATCTAATCACTCCAACAACACATACAGAAAATTAATTTGGATGCAGGCCCGGTTTCCAGAGAAAGTTGGACCTAAAGGCGGGAGGTTGGTCGTGTGGCTGAGGCAAAGGCCCAGGATGGGGCATATCTCATTCCCAGCTCACAGAGGAGAAGGGATGGGGATGGAGCAGGACTGGAAGGAGAGGCAAGGTGCCACTGAGGTTAATGGTACTGAAGAGTGTGATAAATGGGACTTCATTCCTGTTGTGTCTTCCTAAACCAAAGCCCCAGCCTCTCAGGCCTGGTTGTGGTCGTACATCTCGTGCTGGTGGGACATGAGTTGGGTGAAGGGGTGACACTCTTCTCTCCCCATCATGACCCCCAAAAGTTATCAGTTCCTCAAATCTGCTGGCATAACTCTTTGCTAAAAAGACATCTGGTTAGAGGAACGTTGGTATTGAGAGTCTACCCTGACTCCCAGACAGCCAGAGCCTTCATCCTCTTTCCTCCTCACTCAGCTGTTCATTCCTGTCCCCATCTTTTCACAGAAGAGGAACGGACAGCCTCCCGTGTCAGGTACTCACCTGACATAGCTCCAGCCCTGAAAGGATCGGGGAATGACCCGGAGCTCTTTGCCCGCAGTCTGGCCTGGGGCCATGTAGCTGGAGTCAGTGTGGTCAAGACTTGCGCAGGCAGAGGCTTGGCTCCCCGTAGGAAAAGGCAAGAGTGACAGTCTTTGTCTGCTCACCTCCACAGGTGGTGGGTTGCTCTGTGGGTGACACCAGAGATTTAACTAGCGCCCATGAGTCTTGGCAGCCAGCCCTAAAGGGACTGGGGCATGCTAGTTGGTGCTGTGATCATTACCTCTCTGGCAGGGATATCCAGCCAGCGAGGTCCCAGTGTCAGCAGACTATTTCTATGCAAAACTGCTATTGCCACTAGCCCTAAATTTGCTCGAAGGGGGACTATTGCTGGGAAAGGTTTAAGGCACTTGGTGAGGTTGAAATCAACTGCCTGCAAAGGTGGGGAGAGGAATGTCCATACCGATTTCACACCATTTCTGCCAGGGTGTCAGTAGTCCAGGAGACTCTTGGCATTGGCCATCTTGGACCTGCTCCTTCTTGGGCAGCATCCCAGACTTTTCACCGGTGGGTGGTACAAACAGGGGGAGCTCTGTAGGGTGCATGCTGAGGATCAGTGCTTATGTCATGGAGAAGGGTCTCATCAGCTTGGGAGGGAAAAAACATGGTTTTTGGGTCCTCCTCAGCAGTGGTGGGGGGATGCTCCCAGCTGGGAGGGCTGGTACCCACCACAAGCATCCTGGCTGTCTTGAATTACCTGGCGAGCACTCTCTCCTTTTGATTGTGGACCTCTTAATGTTGCCTTCAGCCATGGTTGTCTCAGCCCTGGGTGTGCTGAATGGCTCCCTTTTAAAATGGGATTTAAGAGGGCATTAGGGACTAATTAGGTCTAATCAACAGCAGTGGCTGTTTTAGACCTGGTGCCTCCAGTTGACATCAAAGGGTGTGGGGGGGAGGCTGGAGGGGACGGGTGAAGCCGGAGGAAGCGTTATCAGCAGCAGGAAAGATTTAGACACTGCAAAATCCCTCCCATTCTTTCCTGGCAGGGGGTTTTGTATCCCTAATCCCTCTGGGCCCTCCGGGCTGGTAGGCAGAGTGGTCCTCTCCCACTGGAGACAGATGGGCCAGATAAGTCCCAGTGGGAGCCCAGTGTCACCACCTCCGTCTCCCAGGGCTTTTGCTACCTTGCACCCCCCCATGGGCTGGTGTGCAGGGGCACCACCGGTGCTGCCTCTGGGACTGTGCGAATGGGGGGGTCCTGGGGAAACTCTGAAGCCTTTGCTCTCCTCGGAAGCAGCCTGGGCAGCACCGATGAATATTGCACCAGCCTTTTTGCTGCTGCTGGCTGGGGGGAAAAACTGCAAAGCTGACCCTTGCTGCTTCCTTAGTGCTGCGCCGCTGAGACCGCTTCGACCACCTGGGGGGTGCGAACAGCAGCCCTGGTGGGGGTGAGGATGAGGGGGAAAGCAAGAGCAGGAGCAGAGGAAGGGTGGTGGAGTGGGYGTGGGGGCACATTCAGAGCCGGGGAAAGGAGGGATGCAGTTATTGGCCTGTCCTGGTGATGTCCTCAGATGGAGGCAGGTGGGAGTCCAGGCTGCTCATGAGCAAAGTTGCTCATCAGTAATGTGAAGTGCAGAGAGGGGATGTGGGACCCCGAGCAAGGACTTATCTGTCCCTGGTGCTGCTGGTGCAGCAATAACCAGTTCTCTGCAGTGCATCTGAACAGCTTTGCGGTGGAGTCACACAACTTACCTGAAACGCAAAAGATTCTCACAAAAGGCATTTTTTTGCCTGCCAGAGGGACCTATTACTGCAATTTCTGGGGTGCCTAAACCTGACGGTGCCAGGTGCCACCCAACCCTGGCATCACCTGCCTCCCATTCAAAGCAATATCAGTTATCTCTCTGACAAGTGCTGCGATTACCCAGGTGGTTTAGCCGCTGCTGGGAAGCCAGGGGTCAGGTACAGCGCAAGCAGAGCCATTTCCTACGCTCTGCAGAAGAGGACAGTCCAGGATGGGATCGACGGAGTTGGCTGACAGTAACCTCCTAATCCTCCATGCAATCCAGTTTACACTGCAATATTGAACAGTGGTTTAGGCAGTGGGGATGTTATGGATAAAAAATCCTTTTAATGGAAAGTCAGATCTCAGCAGACGGCTGAATCCACGACCTTTTGGAGAGCACATGGAAAACAACAACTGTTTACAGGGTTATGGACGTAAATGCCCTTGAATGATACAAACCTTCTTAAGGGGAATTTTTGCGGCTGATTAAGTGTAACCACAAAGCTTCAAGAAAACATGTGTTTATTTTAAGTAAGTAATGTTGATTACTAATGAGAATACTTAGTAGATATGATCAAAGGTAGCTGAAGTGCCGTCATGATATCAAAGCCTGGGATGGAACGCTTAATTTAGATGTTGAAAAGCCAATCTAAGGTGAGCGTCTTGAAAGTAAATATCATTAACAGTATCTAGATTAGACCCAGGTATAAAAAGAGTTGGAGGTAACAGCTTTCAAAACTCCCATGTAAACAGGCAGGTGATGCTGGAGCTGGGGGAGGCGAGCCCTGGGCAGGGGATGGGGCAGTGTCACCCCCCGCCTTGCTCTGCCCATTTGCATCCCGCAGGGAATGGGCTCTCCTGCCCCACATCACCCAGCTCCAGCAGCAGGAGAGGCAGAAATGCCCCTGTCCTTAGCGTCTCTGGTTTGCGCTCGGTCGTATTGCTGAGCCTCCAGACTGGGAAATGTGTGTTGCTCCCTGCCAACTTGCCCTGGGACAGGGACCACTGTCCAGAGGACAGACGGATAGACAGCACGGCTCCATGCTGCGGTGCCCAGCATGCGGACACCTTCGCCTTTTTTGTCTCTCATCCCTGTCATGTCTATTAGCTGGGCAGCACTTGGGCTAAGGGCTCTTTCCCCAGCGTCCCCAGTGCCATGGGGGCCTGGTCCTGGCTGGAGCATCCCTGCGGTAAGGCCCTGAGGGGATTCGAGGCTGGCAGGAGCATTGCATCCTCTCCTCTTGCTGGCTGTGCAATGCAGGACAGGGTGCTTCACCCGTTTACTCTGTATCCATCCTCAGAACTTGCGCTAGAAAAGTGGCCAGTGTCAACTGGAAAAAATCAGGACCAGACAAATCCAGCCCTTGTGGTGCCATGATCTCTTCTGCGTGTGCCCATCTTCCCTGCAGGTCTGGGAGAGCACTGGCCCCACGAGTCTCTCCCAGAAAGGCACTGGGCACTGCGGTCAATCCCCTCCCCATCGCTGCTCCCAGAGACTTGGAGGCTCCTCTTGAGCCCCTCACTGCCCGGCATCGGGCACAGACCCTCCCAGCACAAACACCATGCCCTGCTGATGCCCTGCACCCCCGTTTAGCTCTGTGCCTCCCCAAAGAGCCGTCCCAGGACCATGTCCTGCTCAGCACGTTTGGCCAAGCTGAGCCTCTTTGGTTGAGCACTATAGGGCAGCGACTGGGTGCCAGATTTTTGCCTGGCCTTGCATCAGATAGGAGAGCTTTGGCTTGCTGTTTGGTGCCCAGCAAGGGCAGCAGGAGCCCTGAGAAGAGAGAAACCGTGTGAGTCATCGCTCTGCTCCCGACGGGCTTGTGGTCCTGCACTGCGCCGGGAGTGCGGGCAGCAGGGGAAGTGCTGGAGCCTGGGAGATTTGTTTCCCAGGGAAGTGTCTCGGGGAGGATTAAGGGAGGCTGGCTTCAGAGGCAGGAGCGTCTTCGGATAGTTGTGGGGCTAGATAATCATCTGAGGAGTTGGGAGGGTCAGGTGCTGGTCCCATGTGAGCCGATGCGCTGTGCTGTCGCTGCAAGAAATCACTGCGCCTCACTGCCTGCCCTCTGTGCAACAGTGACAGAGTTTGCTTCTCCCTCCCAGAAAGGCTTAAAAGATAGAGGGCTTGTCCAGAAGAAGATGCTTTATAGCAAAATAAACCTGCTGCACCTGAGTTTTGCTGCCCAGCCTTRCAGAAGTAGCAAAGGTAAAGGGCACTTAGGGCTTTTTAGAGAAACTGTGTCTACCCTGGCTGCGTGCACCACATGCAGGTGTCAGAGAGCGTCTGCTCCTCTGAGCTTCTGTGGAGAAGGGCTTGAAAGGCTCAGACGGGACAGTGGCATCTCAGCTCCCATAGCGGTGACATGCTGCTGTTTTAACAGAAGTATCTTTTCTCCCGAGTGTTTTGCAGGCTCTTGAGTTGTAACAACAACAACAGAAAGGCACAAAAGGCAGCAATTTAAATAGCTTGAGTACAAATCACTTCCCTGTTTACTCAAGTGTCACCTGTTCGGTATCTGTTTGTGATATGAATGCACTGTTTTCTCTTGAGCAATAAAGATCTGCATTTTTAATACCTTGAAAAAAAAATAATCTAGTATGAACAAAGTGATTTCTGGCCCTCTTTGCATATTACAAAGGAGTAAGATGGGCACAGACCCAATTCCTTTGTTCTTTTCAGATCTTTGCTACTGCAAACAATATTTGTTGAGAGATTTGAGACTGCAGATGAAAAGTGCTACCTACGGACTGAGTGTTATTACTGCTTTAAATTTGCACCCTTCGAGCCAGCTGGCCTGTCCCTGTTTAAAGGGAGGTGTGTGGCCGAGCAGGTAGGACCGACCTCGGCTGCCCGGAGGCTGAGGACCTCATCCTACCTCCACCGCTCACTGCTCAGTGGGCACATCGCTTGCTCTTTTGCTGGCTCTGTCAGGGCACAGACCATCTAGGCTGACAAAACCCTGTGATTTTGGGGACTGGAGGATGTGCTGTCACCGGGGACCGCTGAGCTGGAGCCAGTGACCAGGGCCACCGCGCCCAGAGCCCCGCAGGGGCGAGTGCCGCGCGGACAAAGAGAAACCCATCCTTGACATTACCTGCTGCAAAAACAGCAGCTGGGATTAAGAAGGGTTTTCTTGCGCTGGAAACTCCATGAATAAGAATGTTAGGAATTGGCTCAAGCCCCCAGTGACATAATTAGAAGGCTTTTGATATGCCAATTTGGCTGATCTCAGTTACTTCCCCCTGGTGCTGGGGAGTGTCGGTGGAGGGATTAGCCTCCAGTCACTTCCTGACACTCTGCAAAATCTTCTCCCTCTTTGTTCTCCATCCAAGACGGAGGAAAAAGGAAAAACAGGGAAGCAGCTAGGCAGATACAGAAGCGAAGCAGCGTGCGCCGGATCCCCGACCTGCCTGCAGTTTACACTACAGCCTCTGCTTACGGGTATAATGCAATTACTGCCGTAACTGGGTACTATACATTTTAATCCCATTAGAAACAGCCCTTTAACAGCTCCTGACTGACTATAATATGTAATCTCATTAGAGACGCTACCTTTATGCCTTGTAGAGGAACATCCAAGCAGGAATCAAAGGACGGGATAGGGGCAACATGGTTTTTGTCTTTTGAAGCACCGTCTGCTTTCTGGCTTGCTTTTGGGGTGCTGGCGCACGAGGGGAGCATGAAGGGCAGTACAGGGGCACGGGCTCTGCCCGCAGAGGGGCACAGCTCTGCCATCGTGCTTTGGGGGGTCTGCAGCTCTTTGCCCCATGCGGCTGGGGTCTGCTGGCCTGGCACACGTGGGGACGTGAAGTCCTCCTCTCAGAGCTCAGGGCTGGCTTTGTGCAAGCTCAGGACAAGTACTGACCAAGGCTGGGCCGATACTGCAAGAATTTCTCCTGCCAGCGCGTGTTTCGCTCTGCTGCCTCCCACGATAACGTGCGCCGTGCTGACCAAAGCCCTCACATGCGGGTACAGCTGTGTCTACACCACTTTTGCTTGTGTTGCTATGCCAAGGGGGGAAAGGAGAAAGGGAGGGGTGATTTTTTTAGCTGTTTTCCTAAGGGTCTGTCAGCTCTCAATCCTCTCATTCCACAGCAACCTTTGAAGCTTTGGGCCAAATTCAGCCAAATCTGGCAGAGGGAAAGCAGTCTCCAGGACATTTGGTTCCTACATCTTTCATGAAAATAGACTCCTGGGCAGTTTCCAGGTGAATTTGACCTCAGCAGAGATCAGCACCCACATGGGAGAGAGACAGCATGAAAACGGGGAGAGTTCAATGCATGCGTACTTCTTATTAGACACCTGAGAATCCAACTGCGGGGCTGCACCTCCCTGGGAAACCCACCATCACACTTCACACGCACCGGCTGTCCCACCGCACCGGCAAAACTCTGCATGGCCTCACCCCACATGTGCTGCAGAGACGTCCCCCAGTCTCTGCCGAGAGCCTGGCTTCTGCTGACTGGGGGCCTGAATTCAACTCCTGTCCAAATTCAGCTCAGAGGATGTTGAAATAGCAGCTCAGATATAAAAGCTGGGAGGGAGAGCGCGAGGTGGGAGCTTGGACAGGGCAGCAAAGGGCAGGGAGGGAGGAGGACAGGCTGGACTTGTTGCACAGGGACCACAGGGCGGTCCCCTCCCCACTGCCAAAAAACCAAGATACTGAAACTCAAGACAGGCAGGAACCAGCCCCACTCTCTCGCTGAAGGGAAATCAGCTGCCCCTGGCCTAGTCTTCATCAGGGCATGAGTAGACATGGACCAGAGTGGGAACCAATTACTTGGTCGCAAGCCTATTAAAAAGATGGGGAAAAGATGGTGCTGTTGAGCTGAGTTGCACATCAGGCTGGTGTTCTGGGGTCATCATGCTTGCCTTTCTGATGGGACTTGAAAGAAGAGATCTTGATCTTCGGGATCTTTAATGACTGCAAAGACACTTATTTTTGCAAGGGGGAGATGTTAATCCCAGCAGATTCAAAGGGGCGATAAAGCACTTTGTTTCATGCTCTACAGTAATTGCAACTTCTGACAACTCTGATAAACGAAAATGAGGTTCTCGAAAGCATCCACCCAAGGCTTTGTGGGGCTGCAGTCAGGGTTGTATTTAAATGCTTCTAATGAGTACCTTCAGCAAATGGGAAAGACATGCAAATCAGACGTCTAATTGAATGGGCCTTTGAAGGAATATCCCAAGCCGCTGGGTAATTGTTGGGTTATCTTTCCACTGGCTTGCCTTGATTGCATCTTCTTCCGCATTAGTCTTTCCTAGGAGTCTGGTTTAACAGGAAAACTGGTACACCAGGATTAAATGCAGCTCTTCTTCATAGACTCAATGGGAACATTTGCTGCCCAACAGTAAGACCCTTTTGCAATGCAGTCTTTATTAAAATCTTTCTAGACAGGTGTTTCTTACAGGCGTGGAAGGGCCTTATCATATTGCATCGGCACATTTTGCTCAATAAACTGACTTACTACCTGTTTTGCAAAGTGAAGTTGTGACAGATGAAATAGCTTTCATGTCAAGTTTCCTGGGTCCATTTCTCCAGCAGGTGTAAATCAGTGACTGCGTTCATTTGAATGTAGCGATGCTGATTTACTTTGCATGGAAATGTGACCCCTCTGACCCATGGACTCGGTTGCAATCTTGTGAGGATTTATGAGTATTGCACGCATGAATTTTTGCTTTGCTTAAGTGCTTCGTGTCTTGCCTGTGCAAGAGCCGGTTGGAAATAACCGTTGCTATAGCTGGGAATGGGAGCAAGCTTGCTGCTCAGGAACGGGCAGGAAACAGATTCCCTGTTTGGACTGTGGAGTTATTCTAAATTTGCTATAGGTTTGGACTCAGAAGTGGGGTGTGAATCCCTGACTTTGGGGGTGTCTCTATGGTAGATTTTTCCAGACCATATGAGCTGGTTCTCTCTCTAGCAGCCCTCCGGGCTCCAAGGCCCCAGTTTAGTCAGCCACGGGCAGGCACCTGGGGTCATTTGAGATGTGCAGGGGTATCTGAGACAGCCTTATGGGTGAGCTTATGTGACATTGCTCACAGGAGACTGGGGCTCTTCTGGAACACCAGCTGAAGGCTGGGGGTGTTTGAAGGCATCTTGACACCTCTGTTACGGCAACAGAATTTTACCCAGTTTTACCTGCTTCTCACCTGAGGTTAAGCAGACTTTGCTGTAGTCCCTGACAGTGACAGAAGGGGCAGATTTTAGCCATATATTCAACTTTCCCTAAGCATTTTCCTATCCAATTCACAGCAGTCTTGGGGATGCTGAGCCAGGACTGTCCCGTACACTGAGCTCATCACTCAGTTTATCTTCAGTCCTTACTGGTGCAGAAAACCCCAGCTCAGACCCCTCTCCCAAGGGAAAAAACACCACCCTCAGCTCCCCAGACAAATCAGTGTCAGGATCCTGGGCTGCGACTTGTTGCATTCAGAGGGCATGAGCACGTTCGTCAACTTCCCGGATCAGCCCCTGCTTTGTTTTGCTTTCCTCTTCCTGCTGCTCATACCTGGACCCGCTGCTTCCTCCTGTCTTTAGCTGCCTTTGTCATTTGTTAGTCTAAATCATCCAGTTCCTGGCTACATTCTTGCCCATTATTTACTGTTCCTTTCTAATCTATGCCAAAATACCATGCATTGGTCTTTGCCTTTAATTTTCCAGCCCCAAACAAAATAGTAATGCTGCTCATAATGTTGCAGATTTCCGAGATCCAAAATGGTCATTAGCAATTTAGTCTTTTTGTGCTCCCCTCCATACCAGCTCTTCTGCAAAGACTTTGCTTAGTGCGTATCCTCATTCCCCATCTACTCCGCCAGGCTGCACCCATTTAGGCTTAATCCAGGATTAAACCAAAACTAGAGGCCTGTTTCAACATCCATCAAACTGGCTTGTGATTTCTGCCCCGGTCTCTGTGCCTTCCCGCAGATGAAGCACCTGTTTGTGCCATCTCACTGTTTCAGACACCGGGCTTGCTGCCTGTTCCTGTGCCCAGCCACTTTGCTCCCTGGACTGGTTGGTGCACATTCGAGAGCCAGGAGAAAAACAGCTATTGAAAAGCTGTCCTGTCCAGGCCACGTTCTTGGAGTGCTCTGGGAGGCGGCGAAAGCAGTGGGTGGTTGTGTCCCTAGCAAAGGTAGGTAAGATTCCCATGCTGGCTCTGCCGCTCGCTGGTTTGGCGAGAGGTGCCTACTCCAGCTCTCGACCCCATCCTAGGTGCTGGCCCGCTTTTGCTTTCATCAGTTCCTTTGCCTACATTTTAGCTGTCACGGCTTTGCCTGCCCTGCACTTTCCCCCTGTGCCTCTGCCCCCCCTCACTGCTCCCCTGCTTTCCCTTCATCCTGTGTTTCCTATCGCTCCAGCTCCTCTCACCTCTTGTTTTGAGCTCTCTTTTTTTCCCGGTGCCAGTGTCCGTCTCGCACCACAGCCTTTTCTCTGCTGGCCCCTTTCCTGAGGAGAGTGCTTCCCACGCAGATCTGACTCCTTCACCAAAGCTTTCAGCCCCGACTGTCCACACACAAGCTCTGTGAGCCTGGGTTAATTTGTGGTGTGAACCTGGCCCTACACCTGCCTGGGCATATAGGTTACAGCCTGGGTTTTGCTTTAAAGCAGGCTTTGACCTGTCTGTTACACTGCAAGGATGGAGTTAAAACCTGGAGAGAGAAGCTCTGATTTGAGTAGCTCTCCAGTGCCAGCCACTGTTCCCTGGGACTGTATTTCTGACCATTGCACCTATTCCCTTGCTTCCCAGGCAGCAGAAATTGCTTGCTGTTTTCTACTGCCTTCTCACTCTTTAAGTCTCTCCCCACCCTGTCTGTTCTGCTGCTGCACCGCTTCCTAATTCTTTGATGTGGGTGCACAAGGACCAAGATTTCCAGAGATGTGTCCAAAGTCAGCATCTCCAGGAGGCTGGGGGGATCCCAAAGACTTCTGACCAGTGCTACCTCAAGGGTACCTCCAGCAAATGACACAGTGCATATGGAATTGTGGCAGCCCCTTGCCTACCTGCCTAACTTCTGAAGAGTCTGGCTGGATGCTCACCATTGTCCTGAGATGGTGGCTTTGCTGTTGTGCTCAGTACAGACCTCAGAGCAGAGACAGACTCACTTTAGATCAGGGGAAAAAACAGCCGAGGCAAGAGCCCTCAGAAGAGAGGGCCGAGGAGAAGGGAACCAATGCAGTGGTGAACAATGCAGGGACTACTCTAGAGCTTTAGCCCAYGGCTCTTTTTGGAGACAGGTCTCAACACGGATAAACGCACAGTGAAACCCACACTGTGAAGGTCCCTACCACCACCCCTGCTCGTGTGAGGAGGGCAGCTCCAGCCTGGAGAGGAGGTACTCCTGATTAGAAGCAAGATAATACTGCTAAGGATGCCTTGAGGTGGCCTTCACGGCACTTTCCTTTGAATTCTTTGTACCCATCATGATATAAGGTGGAGGCCATGGGGGGAGGGGAGGGAAGCACAATCCTTCAGCTATTGACTGTATTGAAATGCTTCCTGGCTGGGAAGGACAGAGTGGGGACTGCAGTACTACGTGAGGGTGAGCATGTATTTGCTCCTCTGTGGGGAGAGAGGTAAGGCATTACACCAAGGCTGCAACTGCAGCTGTGCCCGGGCTGATAGGTCCCAGTGGAGGGAGCAGCGAAGGTTGTATGGAGGTTTCCTGAGGCTCCCTGCACAGCAGTGCCTGAGGGGGCTGGAAGGAGGGAAGGCAGTTCTGCCCCAGGCTCATCTCTGCGTCCTGCTTCAGGATCCTGCCAAGGTCCAGCTGAAACATCCCCAAGTCTTGGCTGCAGTTCAGCATGGGGAGAGCTTGGGATGAGCAGTGGCATGGCAGGGCAGGGCAAAGGTGTATCACTGCTTCTGTAACTCACTGGCCCTCTCCAGTGATGCGTTGGCTCGTGAGCAGGTGAGGAATTCTCTTATGCACAGCTATCTCCCTCCAGAGCCCTTGGAAGGGTCATTCCCTCTTCCAGATTTGCCAGGAAATAAATACCCCTCAGGACCCCCAAGGTATCAAAGCATCACTGGCTGCAGGCCCACGGATGGATTGTCACAGCTCTGTCCCAACTAGACTTAATGATGAAACTTGGAATTCCTACTGCAGTGAGCTGGTGATGTGCCAGCAGCCAACACCAAATTGGTTAGCCATCTCCTGTACCCACTTGGGGTAGCCAGCTCCGAGCTGTGTTGCTGTGGTCTCCCTCACCTGCATGTCCCAGTGCTGGTGAGCGCCGCTGTGTGACTGTCTCCTCCTAAAGTGGAAGTTACAGAGATGCTGATGGTGTCCCTGAGGCTTTACGTCTTTGTGATTGCACCCTGGCATGCTCCCTGTCCTGCACCGCATGTGCCTCTCCAGAGGCAGGGAAACCCACATATTACAGCAAGCATCAGTTGTTTCCTTCCACGCTGGCTTGCATGATGCTCTCATGTATGGTATGTGGTATGTGTATGGTGACCATTACTGTCACTGCTTCCTACAGGAGGGCTTCGTTTCAGCCATTAATTTCAGCTACCAAAAAGTCAGACACAAGTCTTAGGCAAAGTGCACTGGCTATGGAGTGAGTTTAGACTACTCACTGCCCTAAACGTGCGACCTTGCCTCTTGTGTGCTTCATTATCACCCCACTTCTAGTATTCCTGTCCTTGGAGTTAGATGCTTTTTCTGGACTGATACTTGTATCTTTTTCCAAGCTGATGATGTCTTTCCTCCCTCCCCCAGTTTTTGACATCAGCTGGTTATAACCTGCTGCTTCTTTTTTCTGCTGAAGCCGTCAGTGAGAATGTGAGATAAGATAATTTCCACCACTGTTCCTTAGGGAGGCCCATTAATGATCTCCTTTCCCTTCAGTTGTTCTGTCCCTGTACAGGTCACTGCTTGCCTGTCCTTAGCTGGGTCCTTGCTCCCTCACAGCTCATGGTAGCCCTCATCTCCTCCATATGAATCTGCAATGTCGTGTGTGGTACCCTGCCCTAGTGCTTTAAGTCTTTTCCAGCCTCAAAACAGTTAGTGTGTTAAAGATCAGGCAGACCATTAGCAAACCCACACTCCACTGTTCCTATTTTTGAGGCCCCTCCACCTCTGCGGGTGTCTGGGGGATGTTCTGATGCTTGCCATGCTGCTGACCGTAGATCAGAGGGCTTAGCTGGCTTCATCACTGTTCTCCCCTTCTTAAAGTAGGGACTCTGGGCTACTCCTCACTTGTAGGTAAGCTTCACTTGCACCTTCCCCACCTTGCCAGCTTTTCCAAGGAGCAGGATGAGACAGTATGCTTCCTCAGACCTGGGCACCTCATCGCACTTCCTTGGAGGTGGCCACTTTCTCCTCCAGACTCCCTTTTCTGGAATGCTCAACATCTGCTCCCTACCAGGAGCTGAAGCAAAGCATCACTAGACATTTGGGGAGGGCCTGAAATAACCTCCACCTTTACCTGCCCCTCACTTCAGCCCTTCTTTCCCCTTCTCTTTTTATTTAGATGGGTAAAAAAGCCTGTTACTGATTGTTGCCTTTGCAGCATCTCTAAATTTTTGGCTGTTCTTTTCCCTTTGTTCCCTGTTCTCTAAGTTGTAGCTTTCCTTGCTGACCACTCTCCTTTCTCTTCCTTCCCTTCCTTCCTCTCTCCACTTAATATCCCTTTACTCCTAACATATCTGACACCTGCCCATGGCCTCATACACCAGTTAAGTACAGTATCTGGCCTGCTTTTGTTTGAAGGTGAAATGAAGCACCATTTCACCAATAAAAAGTTCTGACTATCAAGCAGTGTGTTATTCCGGGCTGATGAATAACTTAGAGGAGATCAAAAGATATTAAGCTAAAAGAATTATTATACAGGAGCCTACGGGACCACACAGATCTCCTGTTCCAGCTAAAAAAGTCCCAAATTAACCCCCCACACCTCTCCCCCTGAAAAAAAAAAAGCGTGTGTGGTCTTGAACAGCCAAAGAAGCAAGCCATTATTTGTAAGTCTGCTATATAAAGCATAATTATTATCCTTTTTATCATCCAAGTTATGGGGCAGGCTTTTCCATCTTTACTCACGCCAAGTAGCACCTCGTGTCAGAAATAGCCCCGCTGGTTTGAAGGGGATGACTCATCCCACAATCAGGTAGGAGTAGAACAAAGATAGACACGACTTCCCGGACTGGATCATCCCACCGCTCTCTCCGATTCATGATCTCACTCCATAGCACCTATCAAAGAACAACCGCCGGGAGCGTTCGTGCAGGCGTGCTTTGCCGATGGCCTGCAGGCTGGATACGGCCCACCAGAGCAATTCATCTGGTCCACAGTTCACTCCTTCTCACTCGCCTTCCCGACAGCTCCTCAGATGTGGGCAGAAGCACGCTGTGGGCTGTATGAACTGTTCTGGCAGTCGGCGGTCCCACTCCTACTTGCCTTCTTTCCCATAGCCCCACAACCATCATGTGACCATCACATACTGGGAGGACTCCAATTTGGTCACCCAACACAGAGGCTCCTCTCCAGTCATCGGGGGGGCACTGGCACTGTCCCACCACAGCCAAGAGGACAGGCTAGGAGGTAGGCGAAAATAAACAGCAATGACGTGGCTCAAAAAATGTATGTAGTCAAAGGAAGTCGTCCTATCCAACCACCGCAAATGGCCAGGAGGTGCCCTGCAGCTTTTGTCCATGGCCCAAATTTTGTCCCTGCTCAGAACTCATACACACCCTCTGGAACCAGAATTTAGTTTTTTGCCTCTTTTGCCATTTTTTTAATGAACAAAGGAATTCCACGGATGAAAAGGGCTGGTTATTTCCTCTTGCTCACTCTCACTGTTAGGATTTGAAACCTGTGTATGGAATTCAAAGTGCTGAGAATAACTCAGACCGAATGGATGGAGCTAACAAACTACTCGGGGTTTGGGGGAATAAGTTGCTTGCCCAAATGCTCTTGGATAGCTCACTTAATATCCCAGTGGGCATAACACTGCTAAGAAAGGAAATTTCATTAGTACACATTTGCTCTTGTAAAGGTTCCTTTGTTCCTGGGAGGACAAGACCTTGCACATGGCTCCTCAGTTGTTATGGGTCTTGTCTCGGATGGTTCTGGCAATGAAATCGGTGCTTTTAGAGCAATTTTATTCACAGCTATCCCAACACATCTCACCAGCTCCACATAGTCACTACAATTGATGATTAGAACAAGTCATTCTAATTTAATCAACCGGTCTGTTCACTGTGGTGAGCACTGTGCTTTGAAGCTACATTAGAACACACGTAGGGAAACTGAGTAATACAAGAAGATAAGCAGCTGTGTTTGAAGCTGAGGATCCAAGGAACCATAGAAGAACGCAAAAGGCCCAGGAAAAGATGGTGTCATCCCCACTCCCTGAGGGAGTCCCAAGGGCCTGCTTGGCACAAAGGCCTGGCTCTTCGCCCTCTGGTAGGTTGGCTGCTTCACATTCAGCACCCAGCTTTGCATCCTGAAGACAAATGCAGTGACTTTCATCTCCTTCTCCAGCCCTCTTCTCTTCTGAGGCTCCTCTGCTCTGTGGTGGAGACCAAAGGCTGTGGCCACCATTTTGTCTCGCACTCAGTTTGGGTGGAAGAATCAGTGTGATCTGGTTCCTTCCCCTACATAGTCTCTGTGCCTGTTTGCTTCCTTTCTCAGGTTCGTGTCTTAGCAGCAATAACTTTATTCATGCAAAGTCTAATGGCAGAGCAAGGCCTGCCCCAGTCTTGTTTTGTGTGAAGGAGAAGAGATGAACACTGAACTCTCCACTCAAGCAGGTAGAAGTTCAGCTATTCAAGAGAAATACTTAGATGTCATAGAGATGCACATTGGTACAGAAAATCAGGCAGACTACCTAAAAGTTTTAGTCTTAACCCAATGACTAGGGTATGGGCCAACAATGTGAACAGCACTATAGACCTCCTAGAAGAGGGGTCCCCCACCTGTAATCTTCAGAAATTATGAGATCCTTGGGCTTTCTGCATGTGTCACTCACTGGTAGCCATAGGCAGCTGCTGTTGTTGGGAATTAGACAAGCAAGAAAAATAAAGACTAGTTCTGTGCACAGTTTTTTACTCTGTCCCTTCTTCAGGGCAAGAGGAACAGCAAAGCCTGGGGATCCTGGTTCTAAGGAGGGGCAGAGCTCTCAGCTTCTTACACTGAGCCCATTTTACCAGCTGAGAAACAGCACCAAACCACCCCCAAAACAACCTGTGAAGTTCATCTTCACCTGGAGAAGTTCAGGTACTGGTTTGTCTGGTACCACGTGCCACAATTCACGTAGGACCAACAGTTATTTGTCCCAAAGCAGGCAGTGAGGACACCTCTGAGAAGCTCCCTGCTAGAATTAACATCCCATAGCTCATGAAAGGCAAATCACCTCCTCTAATACCCTGGTGATTTTTCCTTGTGAGCAGGTGCAGATGTTTTCTGGCTTGTGCCTGCCACCGGGCGTAGGTTCTGCAGAGCTGTTATCTCTTGCATCAGATGATACAAGTTCGCAGGCTCATCTCCTTCCAAGAATGCAACTGACTTAAAAAGGGTTCAAAAGAAGATTAGGTTTCAAGGTAACTGGAAGCTATTCAGTCAAAGCCAAGCTGCATAAAGCAAGGGGAATCCTCCTGCTACCTCCATGGCTGTGAGAGGCAAGTGGGAACATGAGAAAGGAGCTGAGAGAGTGTGCATCTTCTTCACAGACACAAACAGGACTGCAAATTGGAGACAACCGCTACAAATTTAGCTAAAGATGCTTTAGAAATTGCAGCTTGCCAATGTTTTGCTTATCAAGGTGCAGTGTTTGCTGTCAATTATCTTAGTAAAGCTAGCACAAATAAAAACACATGAGAACTAATCACTAGTATCAGCGTGGAAGGCTTCACGGAGGATGGTGCTAGGGGAAGCAGGGGCCCGGGCAGTGCAAGCAGCCAAGCTGGGACAGCAAAAAGCCCCAGCCCTGCCACCGGTGTGGTCTGTCCCTGCCCCTGGGCTGGCTGGCGCTGCTGGCGGAGTGGGGAGAGGGGGACGGTGAGGCTGTGGAGCCCCTCTCCCTCGGCAGCTCTCTCCGCCTGTCCCTACTACTCTCACCCATCTAGAAGCAGCAAAAGTAGCCAGCCCTGCTCTCCTGGGCTTTCCCTCCATCCTCCTGCCCTGTCTCAGTTCAGTTCATCGTCTAACCAGTTTTGCTTGCACAGCTGAGATGCCTTGGGCCATAGATGGAAATGATCTGGGGCAAGAGACAGAGAATTAGGTGACAATGGACAAGGTGAGAGCTAGATGAACACCCAAAGGTGGAGACTACCAAGTGAGGGCACGGCATTATTTCTTGTCCTCTCTTAGCTGTTATGTCCGACCATGCTCGGCTCCTGGGACCGGCAGTACCTGGGGGTAGGTGTGAGCAGAGGTGAAGGGGTACCGGCCCTGCTGCAGGCCAGGATGTCTGGGGCAGCGTAGCTCCCACCTGCTGGGGAGTGTGGTGAGGAGGCCAGGCTCAGTGTGGGCAGGCTGCTGTGGACCTGTGTCCTTCTGGCTAGGCTAGGTAGTGGTCCAGGGTCTTATGCCCAGAGAGAGAAAGGCATTTAGGTGCCTGCCTGCCACAGAAATATCACGCATGGATCTCAGCATCAACCCTTCCAGGTCTCCATCATGTAACATTTGTATTATGACAGAATCCCATTGCTCCAGTTAGGATTGTAGTGCCACTGTATCAAGAGAATACAACCCAAGCCCTCTCCTGAGGAGTTTTGGGTATGGCTTCATTGCAGAGCTGCACATGATGTGCATCTACCTGCTCCTGCAGTCATAGGATAATTCATAGGATCATAGGACAATTCAGATGGGAAGGGACCTCTGGAGATCATCTAGACCAACCTCAAGTCTCCAAGGCTTGGCAGTAAGGTTTGAGGAGGCCTGACCCAAAGCCTTGCTATTTGGAGATGTGCTAAAGATTGCTTTGCTGCATTGGTCTTCGAGCTGCTGTGAAGGGTACCACTCACTCGTTTCTCAAGGCCGTGCTGCACCACGGTGGAGATATAGCTGCCTGGTACCCCTGCCAAGGGCTGAGGACACATGGCACGTACCTGTTTAGACAAGCCAGGCTCTTTGAGCAGCATGACTGCCAGAGAGCTGTCCACACCCAGGGTTATTTTAAAGTTTGCTTGCCCACCACCACCCGGCCTCACAAAGCCCTACCCCAACCACAGAGCACCTGGTGGAGGAAAGTTGAATCCCACATGGTTGGACAGGAGGAGAAAGTGGATTCGGTGGATGAAAGCCAAGCAGTGCTGCAAAGCTTCTGATCCAACCAGTGCCACTCGACCCGTCGGGCACTGTGGGGCTCCGTGTGGCCCTGGCAGCAGGGGCAAGGCTGGCCCCAGGAGCGCGTTCGGGACCTCACACTGTGGTTACAGCTGGGCATGCAGCATCCCCGCTTGGCTTTCACCTGGCTGCCAGTGTGCTGCATGGCCCATCTTCTTGGGGGCTTTTCCACCTTTCCACAACTCCTGCACGCAGGACCCTGGACCCCGTGCTGCTGCAGGGAGGACATAGCCCTGCCTGTGCGCGAGGGCTCTGGTGCGCTACCTGCAGCAGCAAGGCTCGTACTCACTAAACCTGCCATCCCGGTCCGGATTTTCTTTTAATAATCGGACTTGAGTAAATGATTCACTTCTTGCTCATTGGGAGTTTGTTTTGCCCTCCTGGAAACCAGCGCTGGCCCTGCACTTGGGGAGGGATGCCTGGTGCCGGTCGACTCATTCCCCTCGGCTCACAGCGCTCCTTGGCAGGCGGGGAGCAGACCTTGGTTGGAGGAGCCGAAAGCGTCAGCGGGCGACGCTTGCAGGACAGCCTCTCTGTCCCAGCGAGGCAGCACTGGGGTGCGAGTACGCACCCATGATCATCACAGCCGAGCTCCTCTGAAAACCTGCTATTTATAAAAGGGCTCCTGCTATTTCACCATTTCCAGCTGCCAGGTCCTGCTTAGCTCAATTCATTTCAGAGGTCCCGTTCCACCAAAAAGAAAAAAAGAAACAGGCTGCATTTCGCTGTCATTCCACTTGGGCGAAACGCCTCTGGAGCTCGCTTTCTTCTCCAGAGGAGCCAAGGATAAGGAAAAGGATTCCACCAGCTATTTGTGTCTATTTATTTACAGTGTAAACAGTTTCTGCGCTAGAGCTTTGAAGAGGCACCGCATGTTTGTACGCCGCAATCCCTTCACGCTCTCCGTGGTTTTCTCACATGATCTGAATTGCCGAAAGAGGGAGGTTTGCTCATTTGCCTCTGCCTCTGCCGGCGCGGTGCAGCAAGGGACCGTCTCACCTTGCCGCCCCGGCGGCTGCCCCTGCCAAACGCCCCAGATGCCCGTCCATCCCTGCTGTGCAGCCGGGCCCTGCCCTGGTGCTCCTGTGCAAACCCACCGTCCCCGTTTGCAGTAACCTAAGGCACCTGAGCGGTGCTTTCCGACAGATAAAACCAGTTAAATATCTCTTAAATTGTCTCCCTAAATGGTCACGTGACAGTTATTTAAGAGGTTGTAAGGAATGTTAGACACTTGCAGAGAATTATCATTACTGCGAAATCAATTTTGGCTAAAATCTCTTTGCTAAAATCAAGAAAGCCTTTTAACCAAGCAAAACCACGACAACTTCTTATCACTCTCACAACCTTTTTGGTTTGACAGAAGCAATGATGGATGTCAGAAATCTTATCTTAGCAAAACAGCTCTGAACAATACCCTAACCCCTGAACGTGATTGTTATCCGCTAAGCTGTCTGACTTACGTATTTACTGTAAGCTCCTAGTATGACCGTGCACTCCATAACAAACCTGGGCTACTTTATCCTGTTGACTGAATATTAGATTTACATTGCTTCAAAATTATGAATGTGATTCTGGTCATCCAGTGCATAACTACCGAAATTTGCTCTTGCCTCATGAAATGTTTGGTGTCAGCACAGCTGTGCTCTAAGGAGACTTGGTGCACAAATGGTTTTTATTGCACCGTTACCTTGCTACATGCTTAGCATGTTAATGCGTGCCAGTGGCACTACTTCATTTTTCCCTTAAAAAAGCCTCGTGCCCACTGCAGTGTCCCAGGTCCTACACTGTTTCGTTCACACAGACTAAAACAACTCCTCTCTGCCTGGGCATTGCAAGGGTTGAACTGCTTTTCCTGCAATGTTAAAAGCTTTTAAGATAGACAGTGGCTGTTACCCAGCTGGCGAAGAAGAAAAACAGGTATACTCCCAAACCTCAGGTCCATTTGTTCATGTTCTGGGGCAAATCGTCCTTCTTCTGCCGCCTTGCCTTTGGCAGGCCTGGTCTTTGCCTGCCAACGTCCCAGTTAGTTACACCCTGACTTAAGCCCTTTAGAAACACCCCTGCTCCCAGGATCTCCAAGGACTTCTCCTGCAGCCCCAGGTGCAACCCCTGCACAGCGGCTGGGGGCTCCCAGGGCTGCTGTCTTCTTCCTGGAAGCGACGCCTGGATTTGGTGGCCATGGCAGGAGATCTGGGGCTGACACAGCTGATGCACGCAGCACTGGCAGAGAGCTTGGGATGCAGGCTGCCGTTAAGCTGACGGGGAGCACGGGGTGGTGGGAGACCTATTGCTCTCCCCTTAGGCTTTAGGCTGCTTTGCAACCAGATTTAAGGTGGGAGCATTACAGAAGTGGTCAGGCTGAAGTACCCCAGCTTCACTTATCCCCTTTCTGCAGCAAAAGGACCCAACAGTTGTTAATGTGCAGAAGAAACCCGCGTGCAGGAGACAGAAATAGCGCTGGGTTTGCACGCCAGCCTTGCACGTCTTGGATCCCCCATGCCGTGCCAACAGCGCTCGGGGTTTAATCCCGGCTGCCCCAGCAAAGCAGCTCTTGTACGCAGCCTGCGAGCAATGCCGCGGGAGACGAGAGGCCGCGGGGCGCTGCGAAATCCCCTGCGTTCCCCACCGCCTGCTGCCCGCGGGGCCGCTCAGCCAGCAGCGCGCCCGTCCGCGCTTCCCTCTGCGCCGGGGTAAAGCGCTCCTGGGGGTGGGTGCCGCTGCCTCACCCTGGAGACTGAGCCGTTAATTTGTTTGCTTCCTTTTTTATACATATATATATATGTATATATATGTAGGATATTGTTACCAAAAAAAGAAAAAAAAGAGGCAGGGGGAGGGGGGAGAAAAGCGCTGAGGCTAAATGATGAAAAGGCCCCTGTCCCGCAGCTACGAAACCTCCCCGGGAAGGCTGCGACGGGAAGCGCATTGCAGCGGGGTACAAAGGCAGCAGGCGAGCTTTGAACTCGGGGGAACTCCGGGCCGGAGCGGCGCGCGCCGCCGGCGAGCTCCAGCTGCGCATACCTCCGGCGCAGCTGAGCGCGCGAGGGGCCGCGGCCGGCCGCCCCCCCCGGCGCGGGCTGAGCCCAGGACCGGGCCTCCGACCTGCCGCCGCTCCGCGCGGAGGCCTGCCCCGCCGGCAGCCGCCCCGGGATCCCCCCCGCGCTGGGACGGTTCCGCCGTTTGGGAGGTTTCCACCGTTTGGGAGGTTTCCTCCGTTTCCGTTGGGCTCTGAAGCCACCCGGTGCCTTGCCACAGGTGCTCCGAAAACACCAAACCGGGGAAGGTTTTAATTGAATACAGCATGTTAACCCAAAAACGGGGTTTTGGAAGAGGTCCCGAGCTACTTGGGGGAATTTGGGCAACCGTCCCACTTTTGTATTAATTTCCCTCTAACAGTTTTGGAACCGCTCTTTCCCCCTCCTCGTCTCCAAGCGAAACGCTCAGCTGCTGAATTTGGGGAGGGCGCCCGAGGAAGGGCTGAGCCGCCTCGAAATGGAGGCAAAGCCCCGGGGCGAGCAGTAGGCCGGGGGGGGGGCTGGGTCCAAAGCGCGGCGGGGGGCGGCCGCGGGGCTTCGCGCCGGGCCGCAACGCTCGGGCCCGCGGGCCCGGAGCAGGCCGCTGCGCCTTTCCCTCCCCGTCGGCACCTCCAGAGCCCTCCCGGCCCCTTTCTGGGTCCGAAAGCCCTCGTTTTCAGCAAGCTGGGCCCCACGCGGCTCTCCCTCTGCTTTCGCAGGGAAACCGAGGCCTCTTCCCGTCGCCGCGGGGGCCGGGGGCGAGCCGGGGCAGTGCCGGGTGGAAAGCGCCGCCCTAACTCCCCTGGGTCCGTGCGATTGGGGTCCGCACCCCGTTTCTTTTGATTTTTCACTCTTTTTCCTCCCCTCCGTAGCTCTCTCCAGCTCGCTAACGCTGCAGAGAAGTGACTTGCAGGGCTCCCAACCAGAAGAAATTGCTTGGCTGCTTTCAAATTCAACTTCTGCCGGTAGCTTAGACCTCACACTTAATTTGCTTTAATTGTTTTTTTTTTTTTTAATTATCGGTTTCTTTTTATATGCGTCTACAGAACGCAACAACAGAGAAAAAAAAGATTTTTTTTTCCCTTTTCTTTCCCCCCCAGCCACTTTTTTGTGCGTGGTGCCGGTGTGGAAGCGGCCTGTTTTTCCCTCTCCGGCGGAAGGCAGCTGCCGGGGCCGGGGGGAAGCGGCCGTGCCGCCGCCGGTGCCTGCCCCGCTGCACCGCCGCGCGCGCGCCTGCGCCTCCTGCCTTGGCTCTGCCTTTGAGATTTGCCCCTGGTCATTTCTGCTGGGAGGGAGCTGAGGCTGGTGCTCTGATGTGGGTGGCCCGGAGTTTGTTACCTGAGGATAGCCGACTTACCTCTGAACTCCCCGGCTTCCCAACGGTTGCTTCGCTGCTTGTGCCTGCTTGCATTTTTTTTTTCTTTCTTTCTTTCCTTTTTTTTTTTTTCCTCTCCACGCAGCTTACCTGTACGCCTTGACCAAGCTAACGCGAGCGAGAAGGATCATCCAGAGGCTTCCAGGGAAGCCAGCAGCAAGCCAAAGCAATTGGGAATTCAAGAAAGACCTAAAGGCAGGAAAAGTGCCACAGAGGGAGAGCAGGAGATCAGAGGGAGGCAATAAAGAAGCAAAAAACCCCCAACAACCCAAGAGAAAAGCCTGCCCAAGGCAGGCACATGGCCTTGCCCTGATGCCCAGAAGTGGCTGCAGCTCCCTGTGCCCCCGCTGGTGCCCCACTGCTGATGGGGATGGCAAGCGGCGTCTAGGTGGTCATCAGAAGTACCTGTTTTTCTTTCTGTAATTTTTCATGGCTATAAAACATGGCCAAAAACACCCAAGAGTGACAAGGATCGGAGGGTTTCTTGAAGTGAAGACAGGACGGCTCAAGCCGTGCCGATGCTGATGGGCCTCCCGGCGCAGGAAAGGAGGGAGGGAGAAATTCCTTCCCCACCCTGCAGGCAACCAGCTTATGCCTTGGAGCAGAAGATGTGATTGCCTTTTACCATTAGCTCTGCTTGCGTTGGTACAAAGAGTTATAAAAATGATCCCTGCCCTCCCAAACTCAAAGGCGCAAGAGCGGCAGTGTGTAGCCATCCCCAAGTCCCGGCTGCAGCAGTGACCTGCGGAAAACGGAGGCGGGSGGGAGGAAGGGGGAAAACACAACGAAAGAGAAAAGATTGACCCGATATCACCCAAGCTGGAGGGGCTTCGTTAGTCTATTTAAACCTGCTGAACAGTGCCGCAGCAGGGGATCCGTCTGTCTTGGTTAAAGGTCTCTCTGCCAGCCCGGCCTTAGAAGTGCCAACACTAATCTGCGAATTGTCGCGAACCCTAGAGAGCCGCAGAGCTGGGAACCTTTTTAAAGACCAGACCCCTGTGGGCTGGGATGCCCTTCCCCATTAACGTCCTGCTTTCCTGAGCCGCCTGGCAGCTCGCTCGAGCTGGGCCATAGGGAAATTCCTGGGTGCTAAAGTCCTGGCTTCTGCAGGCAGCCCCATTACRGTGGGAATGGGATGTTTGCCACTCATGGAGGTTAACACCAGCCTGGGGAAAACTCTGTGTGCTCYGAGCTAAATTTGGAC
The DNA here is from genome assembly GCF_003343035.1 of Apteryx rowi. Taxonomy (NCBI): domain Eukaryota; kingdom Metazoa; phylum Chordata; class Aves; order Apterygiformes; family Apterygidae; genus Apteryx; species Apteryx rowi. The sequence goes on along the minus strand of NW_020448530.1, from coordinate 519,022 downwards.
ATGTCTTTCTGATTAAGCGTCTTTCGGCAGGCCCCCAAATAGAAGATGATTCCCTCGTCCTCCTCTAACCCCATGGTTCATGTTCAGAGCCCATAGTCTTTGCTGAAATGCACGGTTTTTGGCCTAGAAATCTTTGGTGTTGGCCAGGAAGAGAGTTGTCACATGTACTCTTAGACTAACAAACAACACTGTTCTTTTAAGACCATGGGTAGCAATRATTCAGGGTCAGTGAAAAGGGCATATCTAATAAAAGGGCCTGATCTAGGGGATAAAAAAAAAGGCAGCTGAAAAAACCTGACTAGCATAATGGTAGGAGACGGATGTGGAAACCTGGCTGGGGAGTCAGCACTGGGCAAGACATGGGGCAGGAGCAGATCAGTGTGGAAAAACCATTCATGCAGAGGGATTAACACAGACAATTCCATCTGAACATGAGGAAAAACTTTTTCACTGTGAGGGTGACAGAGCACTGGAACAGGCTGCCCAGAGAGGTGGTGGAGTCTCCTTCTCTGGAGATATTCAAAAGCCGCTTGGACATGGTCCTGTGCAATGTGCTCTAGGTGACCCTGCTTGAGCAGGGGGGTTGGACTAGATGATCTCCAGAGGTCCCTTCCAACCTCAGCGATTCTGTGATTCTGTGATTTGGGGTCTCCAGCAAAGCCTAGAATTAGCCACRTAAATGCCGGCACCTACAAGCCCAAATGGCCCAAGTGGGCAGGAGTGGAMAGGCTTCCCAGTGAGCATGCGAGCAGGCAGCCACAGCAGGGATACCCTTTGCAACAGACCCCAAGGATCCCGGGCAACTTCCTGGAAGCGTCAGTTCGGAGTCTTTATATGATACTGRTTTTTGCTTGAGACAAACAGTCAACCCAAGGACAAGCTCTGAGTCCAAATAAAAGACTGGATGTGACAGAGGTAGCAAACAACTATTTTTAGTAACCACATTTATTATTAAAATATCAGTTGTAGGGAGAAAGGTGAACAGCAGATTTAGAGGAACATGAATTCCTTTTGGCAGGAGCTGTACAAGCAGCCAGGGCTTTGTCAGATTTTCTGAGGTATGTAATAAGATGCCAAAAAAAGCACAAACACTCTTTAGAACATTACAAAAACCAAAACTGAACAAAACCTCCAGTCAATCATGAAAGGGGAAAAAACAACTTTACTATAAAAAAAATTGTACAAAGAAAAAAAGAAAGCTCCTGGAGCATTATCCTTAAGTCATGTAAAAATCAAAAAACCACTGTGCAAAAAATAACCTGTCTGCACAGAGACTTGCTTATGCATGTGACTGTAGCGTGTGCCTTTGCTTGTAGTAAACATGCCCTTTGCCTTCCACTGATGACATGACACTGGCATGTTGCAGCTGATTTATAAACACAATTGGATTTTCAGTCTTCAGGTCTAAATGCATTGCAGCAGACCCAAGCAGGCAATGTATCTATGTTTATCTATAAATACTGGTTACCATGCTTTCCTGGATGGAGGCAGGTACAGTAGGATGTTGTTTATTTTTACTTGCTTGCAATAAGAGGAAACGGTGCTTTGTATCAGTTGTCATCATGAGCTAAGTGGCTGCAGGGCTCTTTTGAGGGCTCTGAACTGCATAATCAAAAAATGCAAGCAATGCTTGGCAGTCAATCTTTCAGCTATAACAGGGGACTCATCTTGCTGCTCAGGGAGACTATCCTCTCAGGAAGAGGAGGAGCGAGAAAACCTTAAAAATACGGCAATACTCAGGACTGGGATGAAGATTTCAGATAATCCCAAGCCTCAGGCAAGTTGGATTCAGTGGGAGCTGCCATGCTGGTGTATTAAGGTTCCCCAAAAGCAATGGTTTGTATAGGTTGAGCTTGAGCAAGTGTCTCAGACTCAGCTTCCAGAAGTCCATGCTAGGGTGACCCTGTATAGGGGCATGTAGCTCTCCCGGGGCTCACTGCCTCCCGGGTGCACCAAGGAGGGGACCAGCTCATCTCGCAGCCTTCAGGCCCCAAGATCTCTGGTGTGCATAGAAAGCAGCTCAAGAAAATGGTCATCCTTGCTAGGGCTGCTGCGGCTAAAGGCAGAGGAGCATCAGCTTCGTGTAGCCGTCTCCAAAATCTACTTTATTTTTCTTTGCCTTTCTGATTTGCTGCAGTGTTCAAAAATGTTGTTTTCACACAGTCATACAGAAATCCAGCATAAAAAAAAAATCAAAGCCTTACTGCACTAGAAAATCTGCCTTCTGACTGTATCTCAATACAAAACCTCTCTTTTTCCCTTTTATTCCTCTAATATTTTTGTTGTCTTTCTCTGGATGCAGAAATGCAGAAGTATGAGGTGATTTCTGGATGATTTCCAGATGCAGGAAGAACACTTGTTCATAATACCCCCCAGGCAACATTTCAAAATCTTAATATTGCCATTCTGTTTGGCTCAATAAAGTCCTCGGTTTGCAGAAATACCCATCAGAATTGAGAGAAGCTGAATTTTCGCTGTAGGTAATACATCGGTTACTTCACAGGAACAGAAAGGGTGAATGCAGGCAAGGATTTAGAGACACRTGAAAGAAACTGAGAACATGGAGAAACAGAGCTGGGAAATATCCCTCGATAGTCTCTGAGCTATTTAAAAGGGGCTTAAAGGGATTTGGTTTAAGAAATGACAGCAGATTAGAAATAAAATCAGATAAAGACAGCTATGTGTAGCAAGTAGTTCTGTGTGGCTGAATGCACACGAGCATCAAAGATGATAATCAATATCCAGCATGGTTTGATTTGGGGGGGGGAAGAAGAGGATGGAAACAGAAAGGAGAAGGAATAAAGAAACATTCCCGAGCTTGGTTGTCAGCCAGAGCAAATTGCCCCTAAAGGGGCTGATTTTGCTTCCATGAAATTGGTAGGTGCATGGCCAACGCAGTCCAAGTCCAGATAGGGCCTTCAGTTAGATGGAGCTAGTGTCTACCTTTATCCCCAGAGGGATTCAGGAGATACTGAGTGCCTGTCTCCCTGGTAGACCTGTTCTTCCTTGATTTTGCCACAGATCTTTGAGATAGCCAACGACAATTGCATATCCTAATGGGACAAAATAAACCTGTGATTCGTCTGCAATGCACAGAATTTTTTTTTCCTGCAAAGATGACTGGTTCTCAACATCTGTAGCACCCCGTTTAGAAGCGAGATCTGAGCAATTCCTCTGGCAATGCTGGGCAGTGATAAGACCCTGAACACTACTGACTCCGACTCCTCATAATGCAGCGCCCTGCAGAGTCATGCGAGGCGTTCCCGCAGTGCCACCAAAACAACAACACAAAAAGCCGTTTGGAACATGGACTGCCTGGGCTTTTCTCTTATGTGTAAAAGGAAGAGCATTCCTGGGCCTCACGACATGACACCAACCTAACGGAGGGAGGAATCCAAACCACTGTTTAGATAAGGAAAATTCTTATCAAGGAGAAAGGAATTTTTAACGAGAGCTCCCGCCGGTGGTTCCATGTTAACAAGATTTTCCCATAAGCAATGATGTTTTATATATAAATGTTTTCTAATATTGTGATATTCCCAGAAAAATGTATTTGGCATGAGCCAGAAGTCCTCAAAGTCTTGCCAGATGGAAAATAACAGCAGTAACTGTCTTGGTCTGTGAAAAACTTCAAAGCCTCAGTGTCTTACTTGTCTGTCTTATACCGAATTATGAATGCATGTGTTAGGACAGTGTAAAATTACAGTATGCATCAATATACCAAGGAGCTTTGTCCCCACCTGAGAAATCTCATGTATACCATTGCTTGGCTTGGAAGCAAGATRTAGGAATTATTCCTCACTCTTCTCTTTTTATTAAATGATCTTGGACATACAGTTGGTGTCCCGCTTCTTGAGATGATCTGTCCACAAAGCGGGAATCAGTCTACCTTACTCATGTGCAGAAAGCCCTCTGAGCTCGTCAGTCAGAAATGCCATTGTTTCAACGAATCTGTGAAGAAGGCCAAGCATCCCGAGCCTCACCTACTTCCCAGTGCTGACTTCCGACACACTGGAGTTAATGTCCCTTCTGCAGCAGTCTGTGCRTTGGAGCCCTCAAGTCCAAGCACCGAAATGCTTCCAGAGTTAGGATTGTTTTCTAACGTTTATCTGAAATGGATATTGGATTCAGAATCCAGTCCTGAGTTAAGTGTCTTCTGAGATGAATTTAGTATCAATAGACTGTCCTGGATGATGTCCATGTGGATTAAACTCTTCTTAGGCAACGTACACAGGTACCCATCCAGGTTGCCATTACAAAGTGCCCTCACTCACTGCCTGCTGATACCATTAGACCCCCTCCTGCTGCCACCAGAAAAACAGATCTTTATTGTTTCAAGGTTTGGTGATCAGGTTTACAGTCTGTAGAGATGCTTTCTGGAAGCTGGGGTGAAGYGGTGAGAGAACTCACAACGCTTTATGGTCCACCTCCCTCACCATGGTCCTGCGCATGCTAGGGGCTTGCTCATGGGCTGAGAAATGGAGGGCAGGAGAGCCAGGCAGCTTCTGCAGACTCACAACCAACTGAAATGGTATCCAAGAGCAAAGAAGGCCAGCCCACATACTTCAGAGAAAAGCTCAGCAAGCAAGCTATACACAAACAACGTGCATGGCAAACAAACAAACAAGCCGAGCAAAGGCCATGCAGACAAGCCAGAAATCACCGCTCAGTGCAAAGGGTACTTTGGCCAATGCACCATGCCATAGCTCTGCAGGCTACAGGAACAACCTCTCTCCTCTCTTCTCCCTGTTGCGGCCTCCTTGTCTCCAAGGCAGCCTGATGGCCAGCCCTGATTCAAGCCTCTAAGCGGGGTTGGTGCAGCTGGGACCTATGTAGGAGTCCTTCAGCCCCCCTGAGCACTGGCCTGCTAGAGAGACTTCAGGAGAGCTCTTTCTTCTGGCCTTCAGTGCATGGTCTCCCTGCTGAGGACAGTAAATGGTTTGAAGAGGAGAAAGAAGTGCATCTGCACTCTGCCTTGTCTACAGGGAGAAGCAATTCTGTCTGGATTGAAATGGGGCATAGACAGATACCTGGAAAGCCATTTATGGACACTTCTAGATCAGCACAAGAGAGCTGGGGCGTGCAAACATGTTAGTGCAGGCTGTGGGAGTCCTGAGCAGGGAGCCTTTGGCATTAGCCAAGCGGCTCTGTGCCTGCTGTACCTGGCCCACTCCCGGGCAAAGGGCAAGAACTTCAAGGCTGCTGCTTTAAAGAGCTGAGAGCATGAACAGCTACTGCAGAGCAGCCAGGGTCTGATAATTCACGTAAGTCGAAGCCCTGTGTGCAATGGATTTCGTCTTAGAGCGAGGCTGTTCTCAGCGGATTCGAATTGAATCAGAGAAGAAAGCTGTTATCATTAACCAAATCCGAAGGTGTCCACCCAGTGGTACAGACTGGTTTAACTCTGTCAGGTTAAACTCTGTTGAGGTTATGTTAGTGCAGCTCCCCGGGTAAACTGTGCCCTTAGCACCACTTACCCCTGGAGGAGCCCTGGTTTCGGGGTGAGGGACACTCAGCGATGGGAGGGAATCGTGCTTCTTGATCGCGTCGCTAGGGTGGGAAACCCAAAAGAGGAGGGATCTGAGATCACAAAAGTCTTTTTAACCTTTGGAGAGGGGAATTTTTGAAACACCCCAAGCTGAGGGAACGTGTGCTGTTTGGGTGTAGGACTGGATCTCAAGCATGTTCACCTCTGGTGCTTGTTTTGGGCCCATCTCTTCTCCCGAGGGCCTTGGGGCAAGCAGGAGTGCCATAACACAGAGCCATGAAGAGAGTGGAGCCAGCCAGCGGCAAGGATTTTGTTAGCATTTGGAGGAGAAAACAGGGAATTTCCACATATGGAAAAATGTTCCTTTAAACTGTGATTATGTAAAAATACAAAGCCACAACAGATAATATCTCTCACTCTGGGGAATGATGGAGAGTGTTTGTTTCTTTAATTGCATTTAATACTTATGAAAGTTACCAACTTGACACTGCTGAAAACGAAGCTCATTTGTTGGATTACAGCACACACAATACCAGCTTCCTTTCCATGCTCCTTCAGCAACATATTTCACTCTTGCTATTAAAAGACAGCTTCTAATTTGCCACAAATATTTGATTGCTGGTGTTTTGCCTGTAAATTGCCAGTAGAGGTGCTAGCTAAAATTAGGTGTGTTATGAATTTCTAAATGTGGGCCCTTGACTATTCATGACCGGACCGACTCATATAATGCAGGATCAGAACCACAAGCAGTCTCTGATGCTTGCTCCGGGCAAGTAACCCTTGTCTTAGATGGCTGCAAATGTTCTCGCTATCCCTCTAAATGGTCATCTTCTTCTTGAATCTCACCCAATTTCTGGCCTCACAGGTGGGAAATAGTTCTACAATTTAACTAGGGCCTGGGCAGAAAATTATTTCCCTCTATCAGTTTTGGATTTGCCACCTTGAATTTTCACTTTGATTCCTGTTTGGCAGTTCCTGAGCCTCCTTCCCTCGGTATGCTTTTATCCCACCCTCTCCTATATGCCTGCTTTCTAAGGTAAGCAGTTTGGGCTAACGTATAAAGCGATGTGGCAGAAATTCATAAGGCAAGAGCCTGCGAAAGCTGGCAAAAGCTGTGGTCTTGTTGCTTCTTTAATTCATGAGCCTTCAAGCATGTAAAACTAGGACAGTCACTGAAGCTGCAGTGCACGAATCACCCTTTGAATGAAACGTGTCTCTGCATGCTCTAACAGGCCCTTCCTTTGAAAGTGCCATTGACAAACCTGGCTTGCTAATAGCATGGATTTAAAAAGCTCTTGCTGCAAAGGTAAATTATATACTGATCCCTGCCTGGAGTTTGGTGCTGTGCCAAATAGGTGCCGAAACCTCCCAGTGAGTCATATAAATCATAGACCAAAACCCTGAGGGGACTGGATTAATACCGGATCAATGGGAACGTGCCACAAAGTTATTTGATCACTACAATGCTGGTATTGACTGTTATACACCTGTTATATCATTACGGATTACATCTGTTGTAAACAAGCTGTTTGATGTTGCAGGCTGTGCTAACCACATGCACCATAATCATGGCTTGTAGCTGCTGTGGTGGCCTCAACATGCCTGAATGATGCTAATTTTCTTGTTGTGTGGGGTGGCCCGACAAAAGAGGTTTGTTCAGGCTGAGCCTGTGCAGAAGAGACTGTGAGTGCTGAGGGCAGGGGGAGATGGGAGAAGGGAAGAGAGGATGGTCTACATGATGATGCAGATGACTGGGGAGGAAGATGGAAATAAAAATAATAACAGACTGTGACAGACACTGGCTGAAGGAGGAAGTTTCCTATTTCTGGTTGAACTTTATGGCCAGGATAAGGTCTGAAATGACAAAAAAAATCAAACAAGGAATCAGAAATGGAAGAACAGGCATGGGACAGGGTTTAGCTGCAGGAGAGTCTGTTGATGATTGGAAGGAGTCAAGGGAGGTTGTTCAGCTGGGGTTTCACACTGTTGCGGTGGGGTGGTAGAGCACACTCACTGATGGTCCCTCACCGCTGATGACAGCAGGAACCTTGAAAATCCCTCCTTCGGTAGCGTGGGCCTTCATTCTAGAACTTTAATAGAGCAATTTTGAATTCACACCAGCGGTTCCCGAGAGAGAATCAAACCCTTCCTTGCTGGGTGTATTTCTGTGATCTCTATTTTGGCAACCTGATACTTTCTTAAGCCTGAGAGACGAACTACCACACGCCAGCATCTTTCCTAATCCTCATCTTTCCCATCACAGATGCCAGGTTTCTCTCCCTTAGACCTCTGCTTCCTCCCTCCAAGAGAAATCAGACTTTCTATGGAAGCCATCTCCACAAAGTCCCATGTTGGATGAGCTGATGATGGGACTGGGAACCAAGTTACAGACCTGGTGCCCTTCTGAGCAGATGGAGGAGTTGACCTAAACCTGTACATTTATATTAGCCATATCATGACTTCAGGGTAGTGAACAATCTGCTCATGCCTCCCAGACTGTGGAGCAGGTTAGGACCCTCTTCCATCTCACATATTTGGGTTTCTTTCTCATAGAAACCAGCTGTGAGAGGGCAGGCTGAAGGGCATGAGGCTATTCTGTTCCCGCATGGGGAAGAGCTAGTTTCATTATGATAACAGGGGTCAGTTAGAAGAAGGGGGGATGAAACATTCAGAATTAGAAGTCTCATCTCCAAGAAAAAAAAAAGGTCTGTCAGAAGTGCTCTTTCCTTCTATATTTGCCATGGATTGAAAGTCAAATCAACACTTGTCACTACTTGAATTCAACCATTTACATCTTACCTGCCTTTTTGTTTTCCTAGCAGCATCCCAGGGCTAACCCAACACCGGCTGGGAAATGCATGAAGATCTGGTGAAGAAGACAATTCAGAAGACATTCCCCAAATATTTAAAGCTTTTCTGTCAAAAATTTTGACCAGTCCCAAATGGTTATTTGCCTGAAATTGCAGAACAAAGATCATGTCAATACTTGTGAGCTTGGAGGAATAAATCAGCGACCAAGCTGGCTGCCTGACACATGTGGCCACTCCATAACTGTGCTGCAAATACTGTCTGAGAAATTTGCTGCCCACTTCTGCTCCACCACTGACCCTGACCTAGATTAGTACTGGACAGGCAGAAGTAGCCTGCTGGGTCAAGCTTTCCTTCTCTGTGTCTTGAGGTCAGTTCAGCAGTATAATGGAGGTATTAATGGAAGCTAGGAAGAGAGAGAACAAAAATGACATTTTGGAATCAGATGGGAAGAAAGGTGAGGAGAGAAAAGGACACTTGAACAAGGGCTGGTCGGGAGAAAGGTCCTTGGCTGGCAGTGCTTGGGGACTTAGGGCAAGCTCTGCCTGGAACATTTGAAATATGATGTTCAGGGTGGGAGAGATGTTGGATGAAGAGCATGAAAGTCCTTCTCTTCCCCCACCAGACGGCTCAATGTCAGAGTAGGAATGGCTCTGGTTATGTGAAGAATGCTGAGAAACCCCATCTCAGATGACAAAGAACGCCCCAGCTCCCCCACCATCACGGATAAGCGTGAACCAGTGATGGCAGAGGAGTTCGGCTCTGAGAGCCATTGCATGTAGGCCTGAGTGGGACTGTATTTCACCAGGGCTCCTGTGACCCCTCTGACCATACCTCCTGCAGTCTTTCCCAAAGGGTCAAGAATGAATTCATGAGTCCAGGTTGTCTTTTCTGGACTGTTGCATGGTGTCAGTCCCAGTGAAAAAATACCCTACATCTGCTCTGGTCCCTTAGAAATGCCACAGGCTGTGAAGTAGACATGGCCCTTCCATCTGCGACAAGGTTTTTCACTGAATGTTGTTCCCCAAAACAACAGAAAGTTAAAGGTGGCATATTTCATCTTTTACCCAGCGTCTCCCTGGCTGGTACAACACCCAAAGGTGACTCTGAACTTTGGAATTGCACTGCTGTTGTCAGGCAGAAAGCAGGGTACAGGTGTTCCCAAACTTTGGTCTGGAAAATGAGTCTTTGAGTATCTCCCTGGTGAATCTGGTGCCACCTGCTCCTGCCCTTGTCCTGAGCTGCTGACTCACAGTCGGAGAACGTCCACCTCGGACTTTGGAATAGCTTGTGTATTACTAATGCAGTTTGGATGCTCTTGGTGTGGAGGATGAAGGGAATATATTGCAAAGGGACCCTGAGGGGAATTCCAGCCTAGGCTATGCAAGGGAATTGCAGCAGCAGAACTTTCTCCAGTTTGGTGGTCACTGGTATCTCTTCTGGATCTATTTCTGGTCTCGCTCAGTTCCTTTTTGTTTTACCAGCCAAGTGCCGCACTGGTGAAGTTAAATCACAATCAGAGATTATCAAACTGATGATCACAACAATCAGTTCATACTGACAGGGCTACGTCAGTGCAACATCTCTCCTTCCTTACCCAGCAGTGCATTACTCAAGGAAAAACGGACTCGTCTGGCAACTTTTGGGGCCTTTTCTACTTGTCCAGGCAGTGCAGAAATACTCTGAGGCTCCTTCCCAGGGTGCCCAGGGCTCTTCCTCACACCAGGTCCTGACACATGGACACAAGCCTTGCAAGCCAGGCTGCTCTGCGGTAGCAGTGTGAACATGCCCCCCTCCCTGAGCAGATGTACAGATTGACTGCACAGATACAGCTGCATCCCAGGGAGGGCGTAAACAGGCTCTTTTTTTTCTGGGAGTCCTGAATCATGTTCTACGGCAGCACCGTCCTCCTTCCACGCGGTGGGGCAGCCAGCAAAGAAGTTACCACAGGGCTCCCCATCCACCCTTGCATCCCATCAACCTTTTCTTGTCCATCACTCTATCTTCTACCCTTAGGGTGCCTGGCCCTCCATGTGCTGGGAATAGGACTGTGGTCCCCAAAATATGTTTCCATTTCCCAATTGTCCCTCTTGCCTGTGTCTCGCCCCCCTGCCCCTGCCTGGGGGGTGAATGAGATGCTCACTGTGGCTGCAATATATCATTTTTACTATTTGTTATGAGGTTTTAATGAGTGCGGAAGATTAGGATGTTTGCAACAGCGTAACAATAAAATACATATCTTGCTCATTCCTTGCCAAAAAGTACTTACAAATAATAAAAGTGAGGCTAGCTGAATGCATAAATCTGCTTTCACAAGCCCCCACCCACTGTGCAATAATTAGTACAAAGTGCAGTGCTAATAGATCATCTTACTTGTGTGGGAAACTTGACATTATGCTTTGTTTATATTATCCCTTTGGCACGAATCTGCATGGCAAATCCTGGCAGCTAGCAAACAAGAGGCTCTCAAGGAAGGTTTTCAGACTGTCATGCAGAAAAGCAAGCCACAGAATTGCGTGCTGGTCAGGATGCCGAAGCCAGCTGGGGAGCTGAAGCGTTAGATACCGCTTTTATGGAGTTGAGCTACCAAGTTTCCAGCTGACTAGGAGCAACATCCTGCAAACGATTTGCAAAGGGCTGTTCCCACCCCAGCCATAACAAATCAGTGTGAACCTTGGCTTCAGGATGGCACCATTTGGTTAATTGTATATTCAGGGCCCCATTTACTGCCTGGGCCTCCTAATGGGAACAGACCGGGTTGCCCAGACTTGAGGCAAGCACCAAGTATGGACCTTGAGGTCTCTGGCTGTGTAAGCAGAGGGGTTTTAGCCAGTCCCCAAATAGCTCCAGCTCCCAAGATCCTTTTTCCTCCACTTAGATCCTATGGAGACTTTTGCTGACGCAGGGAATTGCCTCCACTAGGACATCTGGCTCTGTCTTGGGGTCCGGGGCTGCCCAGGAGGGTTTGCCAGGGGATGAGAGGTCTGAAAACGCTGTTTGTAGACCCAAGGGATCTCTTCAGCTCCGTGATGACTAAATTGAGCAGTGGGTCAGTGTGCTGGTTGGAAAGCTAACTCTCACTCACCATGCCTGCTACTCTTCATGTTATAACCCTTCTGACTCTGTTTGGGCTCAAATCCCCTCCTTTTGCTTGTTTCTCTATCCCAGCTCAGAAAGCAGTGGAAAAAACAGAGCCCAGTGCTTGGATCTAGAGATGCATTCCTGCTGTGTGAATCACAAACCCTTAGCACCACAGATCCAGGTATATTCATAGGAGGGAACATTTTTAGGGAGAAAAAAAGGGGTTTCTTACCAGGTGGGTGAAAGGGGAGGGGAAACTTTCCTTTCTTTCATTGAAATACTTGGGAGCCACCTATAAGCTGGCTATTTTGGTAGTAAAGCAAGGGAGGACCACCAGATTGGACCTTTCCCCACTTGAGGGCATACATCCCAAACGTGGCAGTCTGTGTTTTCAAAGACCTTACATTCTGCCACACAGTGCCTTGCCTCTGCTGAGGATCTCCCCGGACTTGGCATCAGTACTCCTAATTCCCCGGGGCCCCTTCCCCTATGTGCTATAGGTCTGCATAATAACAGAAAACCAACAATACCAAGCTATATGCTTTCATAGGTTATTTTTTCTCCACTGTCTCATAAAGTGCCTGCACAACGTGCTCCATATAGTCCCCGTGTGCTGCCATGCGCAGTCATGGTGCATCTATCCTTGACTCCAGCTGGTGCTGGGTCAGGCCAGGCATGCTAAGTAACGCACCGTGTCCTGAGTATCCTTCCCTCCCTTTTCTTCTGAAGGGCATTTGGAAGGAATGTCCTGCGAGATGAGCTGATCTGCTTGACAAGCCCCAGCAGCCTTAGCAGCAGCAGGTGTGGTTCAGACTCCACCTTGGAACAGGCTTTAGCCATGCGTGTGCAGATTAATTTCTGCTCAGGCAAGCTCTCGGCGTGCGCTGGGTTCTGCACTTCCCTGCGTGACACAGGTGGCCTACTGGGCTGTCCACTTGATTAAATCTCGCCCACTGTTCTTGCGTGAATGTGGCCTTCCAAACGCGCCAAGGCAGGGAAGTGTTGTGATCCTGCTTTGTGGCTGGGCAATGGAGATTAAGTGTCACGTCCAGATAGAGGAGTGACTCATCCACCTGGGAAATATGTGGCAGAGCTGCCCAGTTCAGACTGCCCTTTGCCTTTCTCTTCAAGCTCTGTGGCGAAATCACCAGAAAAGGGAGAAGATTTTTACCCACGGGCACAGTGGGGATGTAGGGCATTGCAAATTTACACCCTGACTTTTTTTTTGGAATTTGGGTGTGCATTTGCGCATGGGTTCACAGAGGTATATTCTGCAGCTGGAAGAAATCTGGGACCAAATCCTTGGCTTTGAATGGTATTTTCAAAGCTTTAAAATGAGAGCTGCAACTGTAGCCCCCACATGGGTGCAACAGAGAGTTCGCTTTGTAAGGCATTGGCCAACTGGGAAGGGTGTGACAAGTAGGTGCTCTTCCACTCCAGATCCAGTTTGCTCGAATGACTCTGGATATATTTATTTTTTTTCTGTTGGAAGGCTCAGGGAATCCTGGCAACGTGCGAGTAATCTCAAACAAAGTGTGGAGCACAGATGCAGGGTGCAGGATGACAAGGCTGGTTCAGTCAGGAAGCGCTGGGCAGTGTTCTGACATTTCTGTGACTGATGAGGTTATTTGAGGGGAAAACGTTCAGAGCCCAGCTTCCAGCAGCCAATGCCGGCAGCAGCCTGTGCTGCGAGCAGAGTTGACTCCGCTGGCTCAGGACAATGGCAAATGGGCTGAAACACTGACAGTTTCTCTACAGACTCTGCCCAGAGTTACTAAAATTAACCTTTGTATTCCCCCCACTGCGTAAATATAAAGGTTTTACTTCCCTTTACCTCTCTTTCCCACCCAGTAGGCAAAGAGTTAGTCAGATCTACAGTTAAAATAATGTATTAAAGATTTCCAATGGTGCAAGTCAAACTTCACATTTCCTAATGATCCCAGATGCCTTTTTTGTCCTCAGACATTTCGAGTTAAACCTCTATGAAACTGACCTTTTGGCTTGTCATTCTCTGTAAAAAGCCCAGAGATGAAACACTTCTTTCAGTCTGTCACTACTGTCTGTAGACCGCCCTCCCCTTCCCCCCTCCTCTGTTTTACCAGCAAGAACCCATAATTGAGCCCCTTGACAATAGCAGGACTGTGCATTTCTTTGTCAACAACAATGGGCCGTCCAAGTTCATTACTGGAGATTGTTTAAAAATTGATTCATGGGCCAGTAGTAGTAGCTTATTATACAGCATAAGTGACAGTGTGATCTGGATGGAGGCCGAGTCATTCTTAAACAGTCATGTCCAATTAGAAAGGACATTGCACACATTCCTGTTGGAGCCGCATTAATGAATTAGTCCTACCACAAACTGAGAGAAGCTTGCAGGACCCTAATACCTTTTGTTCCTAAGGATAATTCAGTAATTTATAAAGAGAACAGTGTGGAGCACATTAGCAAAAGAACAGTAGTCGCAGGATTCAGATAGTTCTTACACTTGTCCTTCCTTTCTCTGCTCGGGGAGAAACTCCTCCAGGTTTCTGGTGAGCTCAGTTTTTTGAGCCCTAGATGTTTCCTCACATAGCACAACCTTACCAGATCCCAGAGGCCTCCAATAGCCACTTCTGTCACTCCTGGATGCTGCTACTACAGTGCTGATAGTCACCAGTTCTGCCACTGAAAGGCCTGTTTGCTCACAGCCCAGGAACTTCACCCAGCCATTCCTGAACTCAGGCCAACCTCTCGTGTCCAGGCTCTGATTCTCAGGATAGCAGAATAGCCAGGATATACAGTACGTCATCATCATACGAAAATCACATCCAAATGTATTAATGTATTCTGGTGCTTCCTCCTTGCTCTGCAATTAGGCACTGGTGTAACTCCATTGTCTTGGTACAGTTACTTCTGCCTGACACCTTGTTAAAAAAAAAAAAACACTCTTCAAGGCGTGATTTTCAAACTTAGAAGTCTAGAACTGGTGTTTAAGCTCTTAAATCACAGGCTTGATTTTCAGACATGCTGAAATCAATTTAACTTTCAGGGACCAGCTCCTTGGGGGCCAGGAGGCTGAGGTGGATTTGGGTGCTGCATTAGACACATGGAGTAGAGGATAGTTGTGTGCGAAAATTGCTTGCAAAGACTGTCTTAGTGGGAAAGAGCAAAGGAGTGTCCAGTTTGCCAAATGCTGACTAAGTGGAGGAGTGGAAGGTAGGAAAACTGTCAGCCAATATCTGAAGGATGCTGAGGAATTACTTGGGTAGGTACAAGTGAATGCAATTAATGGATCAGACTGGTTCAGCAGAAATCACTTGTACTTCTTTACCATGGGAACTGCAGAAAGAGCAAAAATGGAAATAGTATAAGCTCTTAATAGAGAGGTCAGCAATCTTCTCTATTACCAAGTAGACTCCCGAGAGGATTTCCCCTCCCTAGGGATGCTTAGAATTGCACTGCACAAAACACTCAAAAGAGAAGGAACAATTTTGTACTGCCTACTTAGTGGATGTGATCACAAATGGTTACTGCCACCCCTGTCTTCTAATAAGCAACGAATTTTGAAGAGGATCATATTCTGCCTATTGCTCAGGAAATGTCCTGTGGTTCGTACAATAGAAACCCATTCTTGGTTGGACCATATGCCCTTAAGTGTCATTAGCAGGTATATAACTAGTAGCAGTACTGTAATATCATCTTCCTAATGAAGTGATAATATTTGGACTTCCAAGATCAGCTTGAGCTATGGCTCAAGCTGAAAAAAGACTAATTTGTGGGTAGTGATGTCAAGCTATAATATTGCAATAGGAACTGATATTCTCAATCATGCAGTTCTTGTTGTGGTAGTAGTGTTCATACCTTGTCACTGAACAGCCTGTGGAATTGTAGCATTTATAATTTTGAAAGATTTGTGAATTTCTGTAGCTGGTAATTTTTGATCTCCATATTCCTTGTTTATGGAAGGTTATAAAAATATGCAGTTCACCATATATGCTACAGCATACATGTCTAGGTCATACAGTTTTAAGTTTGTTTAAGTAGAAATGTAGAGAATGTAGATGTGTAAGTGATTGTTAAATTTGCCAGTATCTCAAAGAACAGAAGAAATAGCATATAATTCATCACTAATCTTAACACAATCATGACTAAAAATGTATACAGCTACAGTTCAGAGTCATACTACTAAAAACAGAATGTTTAAATATCTATTCTGAATGTGAATATGTATTTGCATGTGAACAAATATTTTCTGGAAAACATAAATTCCACTCTACACTCAGTGTTACTTATACCAGTAGAAAAAATGGCCAAACATGAGAGAATATGCAAGCACTCCCCACCGCACACACACATAGTATAGAAGTAAGTACACATATACTGCAGGTCCACTGAACTGCAGGATTACATTCTTGTTCACCATTTTGATATAAGACTGAAGCTTTCTTCTGCGTTTTCCTATTTGTTCAAGCATTTTTTCATTAAAGTTTCAGACTCGTATCAGCCACCTCTCCTTGCCTATGCCTTTTCTTTATGTGGTGGCTGAAGGTAGCCTGTTAAAGCCTTCTGCTGAGGCAGCACAGAACTGGACTGCCCTCAAAAAGGTAGAGTTACCTGTAAAATAGACTGACATGGGTCTGTTCCTTCAACCCTTCGGGAGGTATCTGCGTGTGTGGGAAAGAGGCACTGCTCTGGTTCTTCACTGCACCCTTTGAAGCATCTTGTCCGTCTCCTCCTTCCTGTTTGCCCTCAAATTCTGGTTTACACACCAAGGACTCAACGAAAAACATCAGCTCTGCTTCAGATTCAGGAGCTTGGCTTTAGAGTGTCATTTTGTAAATTACATCTTTTATATTCTGTTCCTGCAAACTGTGGTGCACAGGTAATCCTAATGCTTTTATTTTGCTTCTCCTGTAATCAAAATTTTCAACCCAGAGGGGTAAATTCTACTGTCTCCCATTTAAAAATGATAGAAAAATAAGTGCAGAGAAATTAGAAATCCAGTTCTCTAACCAAAGCCTCAATTTTAGCATCATCACTGAACTAGAAGGGAGCTCAAAAAGTCTATCTCCACTCCCCAGTGCTGTTCCAGAGGTTGGACACCCTTTCTAAAGACACAAGCATCACAGCCTGCTCAGACAACCTACTCCACTGTTTCCTGTCCTTGCTGTTAGAAAGACTTTCCTAATGTCTAAGCTGAATTCAGAGCCTGTTATTGCTTGGGCTGTACTATGGACATGGAGAACAGACTATTCCTTCTTCTCCACAGCAGCCTTTTACATATCTCAAGGCCAGTAGCATATTCCCACTTTGTCTTCTCCTCCTTAGGCTAAACAATCCCAGTTTGTCCAATTGTTCTATGTAGATCATGATTTATACAGATGACTCATGTTAACATCCTTTAGCTTCTCTTCTCTGGTCCACATCTTTTTTGGACAGTCATGCTGAGAAATGGAAACCCTAGTCCGGCGAAGCCCTGCTGGTGTTGAAGGGACTGAAGGACTGCTTCAAGAGGTTTGTTGTTTGCACATCCCAGGATGGTGTCTGCTGTTTTCACAACACTGCAATCTGCAGACTTCCCTTCAGCTCTTCAACCAGCCTAATCCTCAGGTCCTTTTCTGAAGACTACTACCCAACCAGGCATCCTATATCTGTGCAACTTAGTGTTTCTTGAAGCAACAAGATTTTTTTTTCCTCAAGCCTGAACCTCTGACCTGAAAAGCTTATTCTGAATTCCTTTCCTCCAACATGCTGGTGGTCCCTCACACTTTGATCCTTGGTGCTGGGTCTCTGCTGATATTGCTTGGCATGCCATCCCTCAGGGCGTCGGACCAAGGTTGCTTCAGGGTGAGCAGACACTTCAGAAAACCTGGATGTGAATGAACTAAGAGTCTCTCTTTTGGTGAGCCAACACCAGTCTCCTCCATGCACTGGCTCAAATTCTTTTCTACAAGCCACTGTCCTCATGTTCAAGGAAAGTCCCACTGAAGTCAACTGCATTGCTTGCAGAAGGGTTTGCAGTACTTAACCCTTGCTAAAATGTCTATACTGCTGGATCTGAGCCATTTAACCTCGTCCCCAAGAGCATCCAAACCCATTTATTTTTGAAGGAAGTGCTGACTGTTTCCAGCCTTCTTCCAACCTCTAGATTCCAAGGCTGAGTTCTGAAATGCATCCGCTCATTCCTCATCATCTGAACTCAGACTTGTAATTACGGCTTCCTCCAGCAGATGAAAAAGACAGGAAAGACACAATGGTGGTTCCATTCAGACGCATCTCCAAGAGTTGAGATTTACTACTCTGTTGTTTGTAAAAGCTGCAAAAAGCAACAGAGGACCTGAAGTGGGATCAATTGAAGGGGGAAATAAGCAGTTATTGAATAGAATGTGGTCTCTGCAGGTCATTAGACAGCCACTATAATGGCTATTTATCCACAGTAAATTGTTACCTGCATTCAGATTTTACTCTGCTTTCCCTGTTGACTTTCATTGTACCCTGCATGTACATTTCTTAATGGATCATTAACAAAATTGTGGGGAACAGGATGGGCAGAGTAACTCTTTCAACGTATGCCAAGTTGTATGTGAAATAATATCTCTAGGGTTTACTAAAATTATAGACATAGTCATTTTACTGTGTCAATGACGTTTTGGGGCAGGAAGGCAATGTGCTTTTAAAAATGAGCTGTCAATCATCTTTTTGTGTGTTGAACAAACACAAGAACCCCTTCTCCTATGAAAGAAAAAAGCCCTTCTCCTATGTGCAGGGGATTACATACTCTAGACACCTGGTCACCACTGTGGTTAGACCCCTTGTCCTTCCCCTGTGCCCAGCACTGAACAGATCATTCCATTTTTACTAATCCATCATATTTTAACAATCCACAAATGAAACAAAAGTGGAGTTGTGAACTGGTCAGCTTGCATTTTGTGAGATCATTCCCATATAAAGGCTAAGGGATACCATGACAAAGCTGATGTTCAATCACAATCCAGAAATCCACACTGATGGCAAGACAAATATCTTTAACATAGAAACATGAAACCAGATGCCAGAAATCCCATTCTCTGCTGCAATGGATGAGATGATCACAAAGTTCATCTCAAAAAATACTGTATGCTGCAAGCTGGCCAGGTGTGATATGATCACAACCTACTGCATTAATGTTATAGGGCCAGGTATGAAAAATGACCATGCGCTTCCTTCTGTAAGTGAATGACAAGGAATGCTGGGCCTGCATTAAAACAGGAAGATTGCCCAGCTAATGCAGAACCTTGGCTGCATGTTCACATTCACTAGGCACGTTTTGGAGGCTGAACTCTATATTTTCATTTTCTGCGCACTAAATTATTATTTGGAAGATGCTGAACATCTTCAACTGTCATGGAGAAGAAAGTATACTAAGGACATCTGGTCTCTCTTGTGCACGCTTAAAAACCTGCAATAAACGGTGCAAAGGTAAGTTTACCTTTTAATACATGACCCTTACTCCATCTTGCTGACAAATCAAGAACCCACTTGAAGGCATCCTTCACAGTCACGCACCACAACACCACTGCATGAGATGATACACTCTGTGGCCCCCATTCTATGATGGACAACCATATAGAAAGGGTGTTTGGAAGATGAGGGGGAAGGAAACTGAAAGTGATCTGAAAGCTGCAGGGATTTTTGAATTCCCTAATTTCTGCATGAGCAGATGTCAGTATTTAAACTACGGAAACTTTTCCCTGCATCACCAGCTACACACATGCACAGGGAAGGCAGAAATCTCTATGAGAAGAAACCCTGATGATGACATGGATTTTGAAACACCTTAGGATACCAAGATCTGCAACTGCAGAGAATTTATTCATTGCCATAGCTGCAGAATCCATCTTAGATCTGAGCGTTTCAGCATCATGACTGCACATAATCCATCCCTGAAGTACACATGCAAAAGAAATAAACAGGCTCTCCTCTCTGACAGCATATGGTCATCTGTAACTACGAGCATGTTATCTGTAGGCTGCTCCATATATATGCTATTAAGGAAAAATTTTAAAGAGTGGGAATTACAATGCTAGACCTACAACAAGGCCTAGCATGGCTTTCTCAGCCTGTTCTGCTGCATATAGACCTGATAGTGATCATCAGTGCTTTAGGCAAGCAAGTGAGGGCATGCTCTTCCCCAGCTTTCTCCTGCTCCCAGCAAAAGAGGTCACCTGCAACATACAGCTGTGCTGGCAGGAGACCTTACCTCCCCTGCATGCTCGTGACTGCCCTTGTCAAAGGCCACTTACTCTTTCCTACCCCTTCCAACACCTCACAGTTCAAGTTAATGAGGCTGATTAAATCCATAGTGAATTAGGATGCACTCTAAAATGCTCTGCTGGCAGATCCATGCAGGATGGTAGCCCCCTGGGCAGGAAGGGAGGCAACAAAGAGCTGGAGGCAGGAACCTCTTGAGCCAGACAGATGAATCCAGAACAGATGTTCCCAGCCTTAGAGCAGAGTGCGAATCTCAGGCAAGATCAGCAGCAATGTTATCTAATGAATATTGTACCTTACTGCTAAGGGAAGCTTTCTGCTTGGGAAAGTCTGTCCATACTCTCTGTGTTGAGCTTGGTGCTGTGAGTGCTAACGCACTGTGAATGCTGACTTTCCTCTGAGCTGGTTGAGGCTTTGCCAAATCAGGTTTTGTTCCCTCTTGGCTAGTTTTCTCTTAGAATTATAGCAAAGGTGTCACATCTTTTCTTTAGCTAGGTGTGTTACATTTGATTGTATTAATGTATATCTGATGGCACCAACCTACTGTAAGATTCAAAGTTGTGCAACATGTTCCAGCACAGACAGCATTATGAAGTTACACATATGGTTGTTTAGATCTCGTATCGAATATCCTCTGGCATCAGATCTGAAATGAATTGTATATGGCAACCCAAGAAACACAGTATCTGTCTGAATAACAAAAAAAGAGAGGAGTTTTGCTGTATCACCAACTTTAATCTGGACATATGGCAGGCATCCCAGTGAGCAATAGACAGCAATCAGCCAGCCTCATCGCTTCATGCCTTCCTCTGTGCAGTTCCCACAGTCCCCTCTCTTCCCCCTCACCTGCCTTTCCTCTCTCCTTTCTGGACCACCTCATACCATGAAGAGCTCTAAAGTCACCCTGTCATTGTTGATCTCTCTGCCAACAGTTTCTCTCCACCTTCTTCCATCTGAATGATTGTCTTGTCCACCATCTTCCACTGATTAGGACGGTAATTCCTCTGTTGTCTTTCTGAACACACTGGAAGCTTTCTGGGCATGCTTAAGGCTCCCGGCTGTGATTTAGCAAGACCGTAGGCAGGTGCTCTGATGCATGGGGGGTGTTATGTCAAGCCACCATGAGGGTTTGCTGAGTGGAGACGTAGATACACTGCAGGCAATAGGTTTCCAGCCCTTCTGAGCAGTGTGTAATGTACTGCAGCATGAGAAGAAGGAGAATGGGCCATTAACCAAGATTCCTTTGGGAAGATGCACAGGGCAAATTGGACCAAGGTCTCGAGGCAGCATGAGGACACAAAGTGCCCCTTGTCCCTTTTGCAAAGACCCACCACCATGGTATCTCCTTGGGTACAAGAGGTTGCTCCCTTCTTTCACTGAACTTCTGTTTTCTGTCTGTCAGTGTCATCTATTAGGTCCTGTATGTAACTGGAACTAGACAGCTCTACCAACAGGTAACACTGGCAAACTCATCTTCCTGCCTCTCCATAGATGGTGAAGACAAAGAAAGACAAAAGCCTCCAAAGATCTTGAATACTCCACCTAGCAGTCCCTATGAACACATGAAGTTGCGTTTCAGTGGTGTTGTCTGCATAAATCTGGGAAGACTACAAGGAGAGTGCTATCTTAGATGCTAACATTGACCTGAATAATATTAAATAGGGTAATCCCAGTTGATCTGTGTGTCTATAGTTGGTGAAATTTTACTCCCCATTAAAACTTGGAAAGGGACAAGGATTTAACTTCCCAGAGCCACAGTGTACCTGTGCATATGTTTTACCTAATGCTGTTAATCCCCAAAGTCCCCTGAACACACTACAGACCTCACCAATGGGTCTTTGGTGTTGAAGGTGATGCATAAATACAAAATATCACCATTGGCCTATTTGTAACAAGACAATGGAGCATTAAAACTTCGGGTTAAAGTTTCTGAATATGATTTTAGACAGCATGTTAAAGGCTCTGGGTCATTGCTTTGATAGCTCTGACTGTGAATTGCTCAGGTCTGCTCAAGCATGCAACCTCTTCTCGAGCCACTCTCTGTTCGGGACAGTGCCACAAACCACCAGTTTCAGCCTTTGGCTCACAGGTTCTCCAGCTGGATGACTCAGAAGCCGGCATGTCCCACACCGCTCCATTCCCCACAGACAAGATCCAGGCACCTGCCATTTGCTGAGGCCTTGCGAGCATGTGTCAATATTTGTCATACTGTACAGCTCCTGGACCAATTTAGGCCAGCTGAGCATTTGACCCTGTGTCCTCTTTCAGCCCTGGCTGAGCCAAGATCACTTCTCCTTCCACCATGACAGAGGGCTGCAAGAAGGCAAAAAAGAGCAATGCATGAAAACCAGAGCAGCAGCCAGGCTTTCTGGCAGCAGCTTTTAGTGCAAACTAAATTGGTGCTTTTCCCCTTGCTAACTCCCAACATGCATGAGTAGTACCTTGGATGGGATTTGTCCCCCACAGAGGCGTCTGCTTTGTCTTGGTGCTGTGTTTGCAGCTGTTCTCCACAGTGAGGAGCAATGACCACAGGGCAAGCCATGGCCCTTTGAGGCAGGAATTACATCCATGGGTCAGGATCCACCAGCACCTCGACCAAGGCTGGCTGGGCACCGCTGAGGGCAGCCCTGTGTCTCAGAAAGCTAGAAGAACCGGAAGAGTTTGGAGAACCCCAAAAGCAGGTAAAAGAAAGCCCTATTAAATCATTGCTTTTCAAAGAACCTACCCTGGAGCTAGCTAACTGATCCTGTTAGATCTTTTCTAAGTCAGATAAGAAAAATAACCTGGCAATAGTCATCAAAGGCAGAACGATACATAAAAAGTCCATTGTGTGGAGCCCCTGGAATCAAAGGTAGAAGGTTTTCAGACATGACTGATGGGACTCAGAAGCACCAGCCCCATGGAAATTTCCACTCCCTTCCTGTTTGTAGGAAGTGGGATTTGCACCACTGCTTTTGACTAAGAGTAGCTCTTCCCATTGATATCAAATGTCTGCTGCCTTCCCCATCTTGCACTGTGACTCATTTCTAGGAAGGAGGGGATGCAGAAAGGAACAGAATAGCATTCAAGAGAATAATCAGTCATTTGTTATTATTTCAGCTCAGTGGGAAACAAGTGAAGGCTGCATTAGAGCAAAAGACAAAGGTCTTTCCTTAACCTTATGTTCCTTCCCTGAGCTGTTGGAGACAGATGACTGGTCTGGACAGAGGGGTTATCTAAGCCAGATTGGCTGCTCTTTCATTCTTTCTTTTCCTGATAATAATAAAAATACCCAACAACTAGATGGTGCTTTAAAGTACTACCTAGCCCTTACAGTACCCTTTGAGGTAGATAAAAGAGGTAAGTATCACTATCTCCATTCTACACTCTGGGAAAATGAGACAAAAAAATTTTCCGAGATGCTGTATTCCCTAGAAGAGGTATGAACAGCAACCCAGTGGCTGGGTCTCTGCTGTGGGCATGTGTCTAAGCAATGTCTAGGTCACAACCTGCAAGGGAAGACTGGGGTCCTCTCATTGAAAGCCTAAGGATGAGACATGAAAGAAAAGACAGGGCATAGCAGCAGAAATGGGAGCTGTGCAAACACAAGGCATTGCCATGGGATTCAGCCCATGTCTTGCCAAAATGCCCATAAGCCAGAGATCTTGTCTTATTTTGCCATATGTCACACACTATAAATAAATCAGTTTGGTTTTGGCTGCCTGCTATTCCTCTTATTATAATCTCTTGTGTATCTTTCCATGTATAATTAAGAGTTGAGCACTTGGAGGAGAGGGAAAATCGTTAAATGACCTTCTGGCATTTCCTTTGTATAGAAACTGCATCTGCCACTCGAGAGGTTGGAGAAAGCTGTGCAAAAAAAGAGAAATACAAATAAGGTGGAGAAGCTAAACCTCCAGGTTAGAAAACAAAGATAAGCAAGCAGTTATCTTTTGACTCCATTTCCTGCCTGTTTGGCACTCAGCTCCAAAACCATCATAGCAGTAAAAAACTCCATCAGTGAGGAGGACAGCAGGGATGCCCAGGAGGAAGTGGTTAGGGATAATTATCCATCCTCTCCTTCCCTCTGAGACATCAGTACAAGGATGCTATCTGGTCACCACGCAACCTGCAGATCACTGTGGGACTCCACTACTGCTTCATGGTTGTGCTGGGAAAATGGAGTTATCCACCCCCAGATTGAGGACAAGGTCTCTGGAGATGACCTGGGTAGGGTCGCTGGGGTTTCTGGGCAGACGTGTGAGGGTGTTCCTCAAGGATGCGGCATGCACATGAGGATGAATAATATAGGGTATATATGTCAAGCCCTACATTGTTAGTCTGGAAGAAATACACTATTAGTGGCCCCTCTAGCATTTACCAGGATTGTCTCCCTGCTTTAGCTTGAGTTATATCCATACCAGAGTTCCTGTATCTTTGCTATTATAGGGAGCCTGAATCCTTGCTTAAGGTCCATGCTGAAAGGGAAAAAGCTTGAGGAAATGCAGGTCATAGTGCTGATGTCCCAGATGTCAAGGGTGGTAAATGTGATGACCAGTCTCTGAGGAGCTTTCTTGCTCCCGGCCTCGAAGGCTTGCAGGTTGGCCTGAGCTTCAGTGGGTTTCCAAGGAAAAGGAAGAGGAACAGCCAAATCAGTTGCGGCTAGGTAGGCAGGATTCACCTCGCCTAATTTCAGACATCCGTACTGTAGATGTCTCCTTCAGAGCTGTCCCCCTACCTCCTCTTTATAGTCAACAAGGCAAAATAGGGCAAGTTTCATCAGTCAGATGTGGATGTTGAATTAAAGAGCAAAGGAGTCAGGCTCTGAGAATTCCTGTTTCTCTCCCCTATTGAGACAGGAAGCCTGGGGCTCGCTCACATGGAGGAGCTGGCTGGTTAGACACCTACATCCGATCAGATGAAACTCACCCCTTCAGCCTATAATCATGCCGCACCTCTGCAGGAACTCCAGCGGCAGAAACACTTCAGAAAACAAAAAAGTCGCTGGGTTTAGCAGGCTATAGCTAAAGTTTTGCTGCTGGCTGGGTTGCAATAGTGTCCAAACCAGTTTAAGCAGCACGGTGCAATCTTGCAGTGCCTTGAGCAGGCACAGTCCAACCTGCAGGAGAGACCAGGGAAAAGAAGCTGCAGTGGCTGTTAGGGACTAAGTCCCGTTAGCATCTAGTACCTAATGTGATCCAGAACAGGGGTTTGCTTTCAAATGACAGTTCCTCAAAGCAGAAAGCGCTTTTCAGGAAAGGTTAAGTTTTTACATTTTTCAGCCACCATTTTTAAGTGCATTTTGAAGTTCTTGACATGTCCTAGCTCACCATTTTCTCCCCTCAGAATTGTCATGAATAATTATCAATTTCAAAAGCTTTTCTAATGTTTTTCTAAGGGAAAAAAAAATCAAAATGAAACATTTTGGTTTGAATTACTATGTAGAACATAAAAACATCAAGATTTTGGAAAAAAATATTGAGAATATATCCACATATTGACATTTTCAATTTTGAACATTTTCTGAGTGTTACTTCCAGGAAAATGATAATATTTTGGCTTTTAATTCTAGTTTCAGAAACAAGCAACAATTGAAATAAGAAAACTTCCTGAGGTAGGGAAATTCTGGTATGAATTATCTTTAGATATATGTATATTTATGACTGAACTAACTACTGTGCAGAAACCCATAATCTGATTTGTTTAATGATCCTTGCAAATACTACTGAGAGATCTAGCATATTTATACATAATTATAATCAAATAATGGCTATTGTCCATCATTCATAACATGGCTTTTATTATACCCATCAAAAGAGCTCTTTGTATTATATATTATATGTTGAGGTGTTCTCACTTTCCATTCATTTTAAATATTTGAACCTATCTTAAAATTCTGAGGGAAAGTATTTAAATTATTGACAGGAAAAAGAATGATTTTTGAAAGAAAACTATTATTTCAGTGACTGTTGTTCATGTTATTCAAGAATAGCTTCTTAGCTGAATTTATGTTTACCAAACTCACTTTTTCTTGCTTCATGCTAATTATGAGGATTATTAGATTAGATATTTGGAGGGTTTGTTAGATTGCTTGTTTTCAAACAAGGTTAAAGTATCTTTTAGAACATTTGATAATGAAAAGTGACCTACTCACAGCCTTACCTAGAGTCACTGACACCTCTTTATAACATGCCCTACTTTCTTACTCATTTCCAATTAACAAGGCCCAGCGATTAGGTTACAACCTGGCCAATGTCTACAACCTGGTCAAAGCATTTAACCGATGCTTTTTACAACATTTCTTCTTTACTCTGAAAGCTCAACTCTGAAGCCCAAATTGAAAATACAGTTTTTCAGGGTTTTATTGCCATTTGTAATTACATTTGCTCCAAACTCAGGGTAGAACTGTTCCAACATTATTTTAAACAAGTGCATGCAGGAAAATCTTTTGGGAAGTAGCTAATACTTAGAAGTGGAATGTTTTTTGCTGTCATGATATGCAATGGTTTAGGGAAAACTCCATCCTTAAAAAGAGTCAGAGGGAGACTTTTCTTAATCTGTTTTTCTATTATGTGGTGCTTATCAGGACACTTCTAGATCTCTCCTCAGGAGTGCAAATGAGGGCAAATGCAGTTAATTTGCCCATAGCGTCCTTATTAAAACCAGATTCTTTCTTTATTCAGTAGAAGTTTTGCCCAGTTAAAGGGTTGTCCCAGGTTTTCCCGTAAAACAGTATTGATTTAGCAGTGAAACCTGAAAGGATTTAGAGGACAGAACCAGTGAAATCTGTTGAATCGCAAAAGGGATAGCTGAACCTCTAAGTTTAGTATCATTTTTACCCTGTGGTGGATCTTACCTCCCTTGGACGATGGCAAACATCTCCGTTGACTTCAAGGGAATTTCTCATAGGGCTCCTCTGCCCATGGAAAGTTCATCTGCATTAATTGAGCACATGACTTGAATGTTGACCGACCTTTAGTGTTCCCTGAAAAGAACGCTCTAATTTTGAAGAAAAGCGGCTGTGATTTGAACTAGCTTAACTCACTTTTCAACTAACAGAGGATAAATAACATTATTGCTGGACAAAAGTGCCCACAGGGATTTCATGCAATTTAATTAGTCTGCTTTGAGGTGACATCAGACTCTTTTTCCTGCATTCAAGTGTGTCCCTTTGCAAACTTCCATCAGCCCCAGCTGAGTAAACAGCTGAGAAACCAGCCCTACCCCTCTGTTTAGATTAGGGTGATCTCTCCAACTCACCGGGGGACCCTTATGTCTGCCCCGTGTTTCAGTGAAGACTCCATAATCTCAGATTATTAGCCTCAGGAAGCAAAAGGTCTGAGTTTGTCTGAACTGAGCTGTGGGACCAGCCATGTCATGTTATGTTGTGTATTGTCTTTTAACCGCATTGCATGGGCACTAGCCTATCCAAAGTAACATCTTGTCAGAACTATCGAGCAACCTGTTGTGCATTAATGGACACATCTATGGATGGATCTATGGATCTTCCTCTCTGGTTTTACATCAGAGGTCGAGCTCTTCCTAGGTGCTCATGCTACCAAGTCAGGGAGGTGCCTACCTGCTCTCAGTTTGGAGGGGGGTTAATCAGAAGGACATACTGCAGCTGTCTCTGACTAAATAATTTAATATTTATTTTATTACGTTTATTTAATATTTATTCAGTAATTAAATAATGAATGCTGTATGCAGGCAGAGTTGTGACTCTGGGGGAACACAGGTGGGATTCTGACCTAATAGCAGCTCCAAGTGGAAGGATTTCTGGGGCAGAGTTTGGGGTTCTATGTGCAGAAATCGAGCATTCAGCTCTCCCCTGACACCTTTCTCCAGGTGCTGCAGGAAAATGCCTGATGAATGCTTCTGCTCTGCCTTTTGAGTTTGTACTGTGGCCTGGCTGAGGTTCACCATGTGTTGGTCCCTGCAGAGTGGTGTGACAACACTTCCCTCTGTCCCCCGTGCCCTCGTAGAGCAACAGGCACAAGACTGCCCTGTGCGATGAGGATTCACGAGGGCACGATGCTGCGTATCGCAGCTGCATGGAAGCACACGGGCTGGAAAGGACCACATGACATCTCTAGTCCAACCTCCTGCTCAAAGCAAGCTCAGTACTGAATTCAGACCAGCTTATCCGGTTGTCCTATGACTAGCAGAGCTGCAAGAAAATGGGATAGGTACCCCATATTTAGGATCCAGTTCAACTTTCTCTGAGAGAACATCTCTCCTTCTTGCTGCCTTCCAAGCAACCATGCTTTTTTTAAGGAGGTGGCCTGGCTCCAGCAGTGTGCTCTTTGTGAGTAGGCACTTACCCGGGGGAGCCAGGATTGGCCTGAACAAAACTTCTTTCAGGACTGGGGTCTGAGCATGCACTGCTTTTCTGCTCTTCCAGCAGAGATTGCTTTGGAACTTCCCATGGAGTTCAGCAAAGAGGAGGAGGAAATACTGCACTCCGATATTTTCATCCAGCTTAGAAAAGCCCATGCATGAAAAAGGTTAGATGGGAATGACTGCCTTTTCTCCTGGGGTAATGCTTTTGGGATCCACTTGAGGAAAGAGAAAAGGAATGTGTGTGTGTATGGAAATCTTCCAGTGGAAAGGGCCCTTGTCCCCCAAAAGGGTTAATGCAATCTCTCTTTCTCCCCAGTAGCTTCATGGCCCTAACAGCTTTCATTGTGAAATGGGTGCAGGTGTGGGCTATGCTTTGTTGATCACAATCCCTTTTGCGGAGGAAGCTTTGAATATGTTTGACATAATCAGCTCACAGCCTTTGCCCGCACTCTTTCATAAACAGGCCATTTTCACATCCTTTTCATGGGATCCGACAAGCGGAAAAATAATTAATGTTACCTCAGCCTAACAGTGACCCAGCTCTGATTCAAAAAGACGGCATGTTGCATAAACTAACCATTTAATTGAGTGATAGAAAAAGCCCACATGTATCAATTCTGCCTCTGTGTATTATGATTACTGGGGCTTTGCAAGGATTGTGCTCCCTTGGTCATAAAGCAGAGCTTAAATTCAAGCCGATGAGGTGCTTTCAGAAGGACTGAGTGAGCCTGAGCTAGGGATTATCTATGTTTATGGTGGCAGGACATGGGAGCAGGGGAATATGTGGGTATCCAGCTATCATGGTGCGTGTTCAGGTTAGGTCCAGAAGAGTAGTTTCTCCTTGTGAATTGAGGCTAGCCAGATGTCACCCAACCAAAGGCCATTTTGGATGCTGAGGGCACCACACTGGCCCATGAACTTGGGGCCAAAGGTAATCTATATATACTCCAGGTAGGGCTACACCTAACATAAGGAGGACAAAGTCACCCTTGAGGTGACCTGCTGACAAGAAAACTCCCAGATAATCTCAGATAAATACGGATATCATCTTGAGGTAGCAATGGCTCCTCTAATGAATCATCCTCTCTTGTGGTTGCAGAAAGGTAGCTATTTTAGTTGAATGGGAACCAAACTAGGAGTCTCTACCACCATGAGTGACTATGAGCTGAGCTAATAAGAGAGCTTTACAATTTGGAGGGGTAACGCACCTGCAGAGCAGTGCACACAGGAGTGCTTTAACACAAGCTCAGCACTGGCTTACTCAAAGACATTGGTAGTGCAGCCGTTCTTCCCCTGGGTGAGGATGCCATGCAGACCACGAGGTATCTCTTCCTCACTGCATCTGGGTGTGGGAGCAAACGGAACATTTTGCAATGGCTCTTGTCCCTCTTCTCAGGGCAGCGGTGTGATGGGGCATGTGTCCTTTGAAAGGGAAGGACTCTCATAAAAGCAGCCATGCAAACAGATAAACCAGGTGGGTTAATAACCTGGCAACTCTTATAGCAGCGTGGTGTTATCAGAATTTCAAAGGGAAGACATTTGAAGCCAATGAAAGGAAAAGTTTTTTCCGCACTAGCACAGCTGGGTTATCAGACTCAGCCTATTAGATATCACTCTTGTCCAAAGCTTAGTGGATTTGAAAAGGAGATCAGCTATTTTTATGTCCACAGGAGTATCCAAAACTAAAACAGGCTTGACAGGAAGGGAAGAAAACTGAAATCCTTCTTCTCACAAAGTAGCAGATAAAAAACAAGAGCTGGACTTTGGGTCTGATCCCACCAAGGCAATAACTATGTTCCCAATCTATTTTATTTGTGGGGATCTCAGGGTGCTCTGAGTCTGTTCTTTGGTTATTCCTCATCTCTATAACACTGCTGTGAGATAAGGGGAAGCAGCAAACTATGCCAGGTCCCAGGCCAAAGTCCCTGGGACTTGCAAGCATTGGCCAGGCTGCAGCAAGCTCCCCCTGGCACCAGCAGTGCTCTGAAGGAGCACTTGGGAATTTGCCTTTTTTAGAACAACTCTTCCAAAGAGGGTATTTACCCCAGAGCATGCAGTCAGCATGAAGCCTTGGGGTTGCCTGGAGTGCCTCCAGTTGAGCAGCAAGGCACTGAGAAAAAAGGCACCCACTTCTTGCTGCAGCTGGCCAAAGATCAGGCTGTGTGTCTTTGGGTGGAATGACGTCCAGGCTCCACCTCTGCACACTGTATTTTAGGGTGAATCCACCCCGGGTTCTGACAGGCAGCTGCAGATCTGTGAAACCACATGGTCTGTCTTTGACATCCCGTGTTGGACAAACAAAGGGAATGCCAGCCCTGCACCAATGTCCTTCTGGGTGGTCCGGGCTCAGGGTCACACGAAACAGGAGAGAGGTGCCATTCCACTTCCTCTTTTTCCCCTCCAAGCTGCAGATGTTCAAGGTTTGCCTTAATGTTCCTCCTGTGCTGGGTTTTCAGCTGATAGACCTTCAGTCACAAGTCTCCCCTTCTAGAAGTCCTGTCTGGGTTTTGGCTCAGCTATTGCAAGATCTTCTTTCTGTTTGGGGCCAGTTACCCTCCAGCAGAACAACGGCAGAACAGCTGTGGGAGTTTGAGCCCATGAGAGGAAAAAAATGGCCTGAAAAACGCCACCTTTGAAACCAAGTGTTGAATGCATCACCTTCCTTTGGCCTCCCCTCAGTTACTTGGACACACACACATGCACACAACCCTGCTTGCTTGCATGGAAGCAGCAAGAATTTTCCCCTTTAATGTAAGAAGAGAAAAGATTGTTCTTTTCAGTAGTCTGAAAAAAGGAGATACAGCAGTGCTGGGGCTGGAAAAGCACTTAGCAAGACAAACAGATCGATACTAATGAAGTACATTACTGAGGCTTTAGAAGACTTACTGATTTGCTGATGCAAGGACTCCTGCGTACGCATCCTGTGTGCATGCAGCGGATGTGGGTGAAATGAAGGCAGTGCATCTTTCACAGTTACAGAGCCTGAGAAAGCTGCTAGTGAGATATCACATCAAAATCCTGAGCAGCAGCTTGTCACTGAGGTAGTTTCTAGTGCCTTCATGATTATTTCAGCTAAGGGTAGTTATAGAAGCCACAGCTCCCCCAAAACCCTTAGTGTTGTCACAATAGGCCATGTTGTGATGTGTTAGGGGTCTCTAACAAATGCTGATTTTAAAACAATCACAAACATTGGATATGGAGGGGCTGGGGAACAACCTATGAAGTCACCTGGCATCGCTGGTCTGTACTGCCCATGGTTTCCGAAGCGCTGCCTTGTGCAGTCTGACACGTCTCAAACAGTGTGTGCCATTTTCATCTCCTGGTAGCTCTCACACTTGGCACCCCCTCGACCCCAGGGGCAGCTGGCAATGAATCTCCCCTGTGGGAGCCAAGATCCTGGTTCCTCTGCTGTCCAGCGTGCAACTCATGCAACTCCATGGAGGAGACCTCCACTGTGCACCTTCCCAAGGAGAAGCTTGATGCCACTGCAGGGACCAGATCCAGGTATGGTGGCTCCAGCTCCCATAGCTGTGCTCAGCTGGGGCTGGGTGAGCTCTCCATGCCTTGGGGACAGACATGACATTTCCTGGCTTGCGTTCCTACGTTCCCTGCCATACCTACTGCTTGCAAAGTAAGCCTGCACAGGCAGTGGCTTTTGCTTCCCTGCTGCTCCACTTGATATCTGTCCCCAGCATGGGCACAGCACATGGTGAGCACTCCGAGTGTTGATCCCTAATATAAAAATGCTCCCAGCCTGCCCTCCTCTGAGCTGCTCTACTCCCTTGCCTTGGGGGCATTGCCCAAAAGTCCTGTGAGTGACCTGACTTCAAGAGAACTTGAGCTTTCTGTGGTCGTCTCTGTGGGAATAGAAAAGCACATGGGACACTTTTTCTGCCAGTCCTGGAGAAAGGTCTGGACAGACAAGGGTTGCCTTTTGGACAGTTCTCTACTGGGCCACGGTGAGCAGCTACTGACCACAGACATCACCAGTTATGTCCTGGACCTTGGGCACTGACAGTGTCTGAGCTGAGAACTAAGGGCATAAAAATTAGTAGGTATTTCCCAGACCCCCAGGTAGACAGCACAAAGCAGGTCCGAAGTGTTGCTGAGGAGAGGCACAGGATACGTACATCCTTTCATGTTGCGATGTTCAAAACATTTTAGGAGGAAACTATTCAGTGTTTGCCACCCAAAAGCTCTACAGTGACCCAAAGGAAGGACTTGTTTAGATCCCAGGTTCAGTAAGTGCATCAGACAGACCAGAAAAAAGACAATCCTGCTGTTTCCTTGCCAGTTCAGGGAGTGCATGGTCTCTCGTACCTGATCCATCTTTATCAGGCCCTAATACATACAGCCTCCTCTATATATATCTCTATTTTACTTAGTCAGACACTGCATAATTCATTTGTATTTGGGAAGTCAAAAGGCTACAGACTAGGATATTTGCAAGTGCCTAATTCTACCATCATAGGAATAAAGTAGGAACAACACAGGCAATTCTAAGATATTTCTATAAGGGAGAGACAGGTAAAATCTTGGCCCTGGTGAGGTTTATCACCAGCTGGAGCCAGAATGTGCTTTGAGACATGAACCTCACAAACCATCTGAAAGCAGCATCATCACATTCACCTTTATTTTGGAGGAGGCTACAGATTTTGTACCCTACAGGGATGGCAGCTTGCTCGAGGCCTGATCCAGCCAGCCCTACTTACAATGAGTATTATCTTATTCTACAAACCTGCCTGTTTATTCCCTCAGGAGTGCTGATAGAGTAGGATGCTCTTTAAGATGAATGTGTGCGTGGGGTAGGGGGATCAGCCCATGGTAGAAGAGTTTTAATGTGAAATAAGATCAAACATCACTGCCACACCTCTACCTCCAGCAGTTTCAGCCTACACAAGAAAGGAGGATGTGCAAATGTGCAGAGTGCTACTACTCATGCAACTTCTAGGAGCATGGAGAGAGAAAGAAGAAGATGAGGCAATGATAAATAATCATTTTCTGGAGAGGAGAGGAGAGGAGAGGAGAAAGGAAAGGGGAAAGGGTAGGGAAGGGGAAGGGGAAGGGGAAGGGGAAGGGAAGGGAAGGGAAGGGAAGGAGAAAAGAAAAGAAAAGAAAAGAAAAGAAAAGAAAAGAAAAGAAAAGAAAAGAGAAAAGAGAAAAGAGAAAAAAGAAAAAAAAAAGAAAAATTTCCCAGCAGTGCATTGATGTCTGGAGTTGAAAAAGTATATTTGGCTCACCCATGGACCTAATTGGATTTACTGCCTGAGCACAGGAAAACTTGAAAAGATTATGGAAAGAGAAAAGAATTTGAGATTAACACATAAAGTACATTTCAGTACAGGCGGTGGGACAATTAGAAATGTAGTTAAGCTTTGGAAAATCTTTGTAAACCTGGAAGGGATTTAAGTCCGAATGCAAGTTGGTGTAACCCATCATCACCAGTGCATTGCGCCCAGCCCTGATTTTTCTAGACCAGCCAAGTGTTGGAAACATCATGTGAAAGGATGAATTTGGGGCTATTCCTCCCCTCTGCTGAAACCCTTGAGGATAGGGGAGGAAAACACAGAGGACTTTCTGCCCCCACCGACTTCTCTAAGGAGGAGCCCCTGGAGAGGACGAAGGGAGATTTTTCCCTC
Organism: Apteryx rowi; assembly: GCF_003343035.1. Lineage (NCBI taxonomy): Eukaryota > Metazoa > Chordata > Aves > Apterygiformes > Apterygidae > Apteryx > Apteryx rowi. The sequence continues at coordinate 485,455 of NW_020448530.1, read as the reverse complement.
TGCCTCCTGCTGGGCCATGGGCAGCCCCAGGCAGGTCTCGTCCGACAGCCTCGCCCCAGCCACCTTCCCTTCAGCCGGAGTCCTTCCCCACTCACTGCCTCACTACCTGGCAGGGCAAGGGGAAGTTGTCGCTGTTAGGGACATCATTAGACCGGGAAGTACCAGGACCTAGACCAGCCCTGTCGCATGGACCAGGACTGTTTGTACCTGCTAATGTTGGTATGGGATCACTCCTGCAGTCTGTGTGTTCCTCCCAGACCTGGGCCACTGATTTTGCTCTCAGTTGCGCTGGTGTAATCATGATTTGTGATGATGGACTCCAAGGAGCAATGCTAGTGTAAAGTCCCTGTCAGTCAGAAGATGAACCAGCTTGCATCCTTCCAGTGAAACACAACTGCAACAACTCACTGTTTAAGAAAGTCCTTTGTGGGCTCTTTTTCTTCCCTTGCTTGAGCAGCTTTTAACAATCAGACCTATTGAATTATATTTCCTAGTGTCAGTCAGTCAGCCTGGGCCCAGCATGCGTCCCTGCGCAGCTCAGAGCAAATGAAATTGTAGGTATTATGAAAAGCTAGATGAATCTAGGGTGATTTACATCAGCAGAAGGACTTGGCCTCATTCCTTCAACAGTTAGAGAAACACAGTGGTTTTCCCTATGTGTTACAGTGAAAGAAAAAAAGACTTCTTCCATGAGCAGTGAAATGAATGAACATTTGACATGAATGTCTGATGAAATGGATGAATGCTTCTTATGGACTTGTCCTATCTGCCCTCAACCCCCAGTGCCAGGGCCAAGCTCCCTCCATGTCTCCCACCTCTCTGTCTAGGCAAACAGCAGCAGTTGGTTTGAAGCTATATGTGTGGTGACTGGCCAGCAAGCCAGCCCTGCTGAACTCTAGCTGTGTTTCCCTGGTGGAGGCACTAATTTGGGTCTCTGACCTCTGGGCATTTGCTGGCTTTCATGACATTTGTAGTACTGCACGAAGGCAATTCATCTGACCAAAATAGATCTGCCACCTTCTATTGTCAGTGGAGATCTAGGAAACGATTCGTCTCATCTCATCTTGAAGGAGACCCCCAAAAATAAATCAGAGGCATTGCACCTTGAAAGCACTGATTTCTCCACTTCAGCTCTGAAGGGAACAAGGGTGATTAGCTCAGATGTAGATGTCTGCACTGGAAACACCTGAAGCTGGTGAAACTAATCCCACTCTTAACAAAGCGTTGAGGAGTTTTGGTGAGGATCTGATAGCCAGACATGTAGGTGGGCAGAGAAGGCAGGATGCAGCTCGCAGGTGAGACACTGAACTGTACGTGTCTGCGGGCAGGTGTCTATAAGGGAGCGGGGTGTCCAGTTCCTGTAACAAGCAGGGGAAAATATGCTCTGCACAGTCAGAGGAGTCTAGAGAGTGAGTCATAGGTGAAATGTCTGATGGGAAGTGAACCGGGGCAAGTCCTCTGTTGTAAATCAACATGATTTCTTCGGCTTATTGAATCAACAGCCGAGGATCTGCTCGTGGTGGCTTGGCCAGACAGGAGCCACTTTCCTGGTCATTTCAGAGCCCATTCCTCCTCCTACTTCCAGCATCCTTCCTGCAGCGGCACCAAGCATCACTTTCTGCTAGTGGAAACAGCTTGCCAGCAGCAAGGGGGAAACCGGCTTTCCTGCATCTGAGGCATTTCACCGAACTCTGGAGGTCAGGGGCTCATCTGTCCAGCAGGAACTAGGGGAAAGAGCTCCCCTCACCAAGAGCAGAGAGAGCAGAGGCGCGCAGAGTGTTGCAGCAGCTCTGTGGAAGTGCACAAGTGCAAGCAGCACGTGTTATGCTGCGAACAAGGCTGCTGCTTGGGGAGAGCTCAAACTGGGTGGAATCAGATCGGTATCATTCCTGGATGCAAACATGATTGCACTGGGGGTATAGAAGGGACCTGAACTGCTGTARTTAGATTATCAGATCTCCAGAGAAGAATTCAGCTCATAACGCATTTTAACTCCTTTTTCTAAGAGCGTGGCGTGCAAACTAGACATTACTACTGTGAAACCTGAACAGATTGTAATGCATGGAAAGGGGATTGCATAACTCTGTTCATCAGGCAGATGCTACAGCTCCCAGCTGCTGGTATTATTTCTGGCAGGTTTAGCACCTTTCCAGTTGTCCTGTCGTTAATCCTTCCATAAGAACAGTGCTCACACACTGTGAAAAATCCCTTGGAAGAGAATCAGTCCCTGACAGTCCGGGTGACTCTTGGGGTTTGGAGGGAGGAAGATTAAATGCAACTGGTTTCCCTAGGCAGGAGCCTTGTTCCCCCCAGCAGCACCCACGCTCCCACATAAAGCAGCTCTGCATAAGGATTAGGCAAGAGATATCATGGTCCGTCATGGTCTCCTGTAGCAGCACCAAGGAAAGATGACATCAGAGCCACCCCAGTGTGATTCAGGCTGGCTCGGGAGGGAAAGGGCAGTCTTGTGATGGAGGCTTTTGGAATTACAGATTTGATTCCTAACTCTGCTATGGCATTGTGTTACCTTTAGAAAATCACTTTCCCATGATTTGCTTTTACCTCTGGCTGTAAAATTGGGCCAGTAACACTTATTTGGTCTTACTTGTCTCTTTGGATTGTCACCTTTCCAAGGTAGGGAATGATGTTTCACACTGTGATAAAAGATGTTTTTTGGAAAGAAACAACATTCAGAGTTATGATAAATGACCTTAACGTTCATGACATGTACATTGCTCTAGTCTTCCCACTGCTCACATACTTCCCACCTGAGACAGTGAAAATAAATACACTCCCTTGCTCAATTATAATAAGTACATTCCCTTATTCTTTCAGGGTCTCCTTGATTTGTCAGCTCACTTCCCTGCCATGCTGCGAAGGATAGACTGCAAATGTGGGAGAGAAAAAAGACAATGTTTTTTTCTCTCACTAAAGTATTAAAGAGCATGTATCATAGCTTTTATTATCTTTTGACAACATCCCTAAATTTGGAGAAATACTTGACCTTAAGTATTAAAACATCTGATTATTGGACCTGATTTGGAGAAACGTAAGAAGCAGAGGAGGCGTTTGTCTTATTTTTATGCTCTTCTGTAACATTTGCTTTGGTGGCTCCATGGAGTCAGGATGCTGGAAGAGACAGGCAGTTGTTCTGGGCCAGTGTGAAACCCACAGTCCTATTTTAAAATCAACACTGTAGCAGTTGCGATGTCTCAGAGGGAGRGAGGGCATCCCCTAGCCCAGAGAATGCCCAAATCCACGCTGTGGTGCAGCTCTGATGCTCATGTAGAGCAAGGAGCAGCAACAGCCCCAGGCCCAAGCCAAGTTTGGCCAACTTTCTGCCACCAAGACTTCCAATGGTTTTGGTGCTACTGATCACATAATGATGTGGGCTTGCGGTTTCCAAACTATTGCCCCAGCTGCTGGGGAGAGCTTATGGCGCAGGCTGCTGTGAAGCTGCTGCATGCAAGGGACGGCTCTTCCCCACGTACTGTTGGGAACTGCGGGGCACCACAGAGCTCACCTCCACAGCCAAGCTGCCCTTCGCAAACAGCTTTTTCTGCGATAAATGCACGGCAGTCTGGGCATGCCAGAAACAACAATATATCCCTGCAAAACCCAAAGCCTCACATTCCATGAGCAGTTCTCACACCAGGAAAGAGGGAACACGTGTGACATATAAATCCTATTGCACCTCTGGAAGATGCCTATACTGCTGAGGGCAGTGTATGAACGAGAATAAAATAAGTGGAATAAAATAGCTTATTGAGTCTTCCTGTCCACATCAGAGAAATTCCATGCTGAAACAGCTTCCCCAGAGCCTGGAGCAAGGCTGGGATGGTGCTGCATGGGAAAAGGAAACACTATGCAACAGATTCCTTCTCCTTTACCTCTCCCATGACCAAGGGAGCTTGCCTATGGATTAGGCCTGTATCTTGCTTTGAAAATTGTTTGAACTTCTCAGTCCCTGATAGCCTTGTTACTGTTTGTAAGACCACACATGTCAGATGCTGCATCTCTGCAGAAATGCTTGTATTCCCACCCTGGGAGAGGTCTACAACTTGGCCCAAGTTAGCTTTCTAGGCTTCCTCTGCATTGGATGGAAAGAATTGGGCACTTCCAAAGATCAACTCAATAGACCTCATCTAGCCAGCTTTTCTTGGGGTGAGAACTGCTGTGGTCAAACTGAGTCTCTTCAGTGCTCATTCAAAACAATAGGAGTGGACAGAGCTCTGCGCCTGCCTGTACTAAGAAGGAAACTTGAAATGCTGCTTTCAGCTACACTGGTATAGATGTAGGAACATAAAATGGCTCTGCTGGATCAGACAAACTGTTGAAGTCACTGACCTGACTCAAACGGTGCCAAAAGATGGTTGCCTGGTGAAGACTGTAGCTGTAGAGTAGTACTTCCCCAAAATACATTCCCACGCTCCAACAATTTGCAGTTCAGGGACTTTCCACCTAAAGATGGGGCCTTTGCATTTCCTAACCTCTGCTGGATTTCCTTTCTATCGACTTCTCCTGCCTCCCCACCAGCTTTCAGCATCCTGGAGTAAGGAGCTGCACTGCGTCCCTATGCCTCTGGTGAAAAGCCACCACCGCCTGTTGTCTGCTTTGAACCCGTTGCCTGGCAGCTTCGTTAGATGTCTCCTCTTTGTTGCTCTGGGAGAGAGAATGAGTGGGTCCACCATGACCACCACGGGAGAAAATGAAAATATGCTTTGGCCCAATTTGAAAATCATTCACTTTGCCTGAGGAGAGCCCAGCCTGCTCCTGCTATGTGTTAGCTTTGACACCTCCGCGTTTCTGGAGTTGAGGCTCTAACACTGACTGTTTAAAGATCCTTTCAGCGGTGGTGCTTACAAAAGCAGCAATACACACTAATCGTGGTAGCCCTGAAGTCGTAGGGCAGGGTGCGAGTTCTGCCACCTTCTGAACTGGCCTGGGAGGGAAATGGCACAGTTTAGCACCACTATTTACCTTAATTAGATATAAAATCAGCACCACTTGAAGGGTCCAAGGGCAAATTAACCATCGGTCCTGACCTGATTTGTCACTGTTTATTGCCAGCATGGACCGGCTGCATGGCGAGAGATTTGCTTTGTCAATAAATCCTGGACACAATGGATTGCCGGAAAGGGAAAATGATCTGAGGAGCCCGCGTGGATGGGGGAGATGGCTTCTGCTCTCCTACGGCAGCCAATTGCCCTGATCAGGCCCATGGTGTTTAATTCACGAATGTGCAATCTTTCTACTTTTATGTGTCCTGGGGCAGTCTCATAGACACCACCTGAAGTATATTAGAGCCTGGCTGATTATGGGTCTACTCCAAAGCCCTCTGAAGTCAGTGGGAGTCTTTCTCCTGACTTCACTGTGTTTGGGGCAGGCCCTGGATGAATATCCCTCAGGTTAGACAGTTTAATCATCCATTCAGGAATACACAAAGCAGATCACATACAGTTTTAGTCTGCATTGTATGGTGTTATGAAACGAGAAGATTATTTGATATGATTCAGAGATAGCTCAAGTATAAGGTAAAAAAACGCAACACCTTTGATGTTTTACATTACACTTCAGTTATTCCTTGAGGGGCATATTCTCGTCACCTTACCCAGGTGAATATCGCGCTTGGTAATTTGGTCAAAAACATTCCATCAACCTTCTTTTTAACAGAAAACATTTGGGAAGGGGGAGTTCAGCTTGATGGAGGTTCCTGCCAAAAAGAAGGAAAAAGAAAAGATAAATCTGTTGGTTTTCTTCTTTCAACAGAGAAAATAATTGGGAACAAAAATGTGTTTCAGAGCGATTTTCTAACAGGACAATGAAACTAGCTGTGTGTGTGTGTGTGTGTGTGTGTGTGTGTGTGTGTTTTTGCCAAAGCCTATGGAGAAACAACAATTTCACAACAATCGTAGTCTCCATCTGGCAAAGCTATTTCTAGCTGATGCATCAACCATCCATGTTACCACCAGACAGGTCTGATTCTCACCTTGCCTCTCTTGGGTCAAGCTACAAAATGAAGCTTTGTCCCTTTTRTTTTCTAGGATATCAGAATCAAACCAACAGGACTGACTCCCACAAATGAGCAGGGCAGGATTTAGGTCTGTCTTATCYGAAGTCGGATGAAATCTGCAGGGCTGTCGGGGCTTTACTTAGAGAAGTTTGATGAAGATTTTCTGTTGCTAGAAATATAGGAAGGGCAAGGTCAAGRTATCAGTAGAGCAGTTTCTTTGACTAGATCTGCTACTGTCTCTTTTGCTCTGTTCCTAAAGATTATGGAAAAAAGTCACCCCCAATGAACATAACAAAGGTAATAAAATCTTCTGCACAGCACAATGTTCTGTGACTGACTTGCATGGACTTTGTGAGTGATGGAGTAAATCAAAAGCCTCCTTCTTCAGAGGAGATGTAAACCCCAGTCCATGGCCAGTGGCAGTAATTGAAATGCTATTTCCAAGAGAATTGGCGGGCGATGAAACCCAGCACGGAGCACCTTTTTGTGCCTCTCGAATCCCCTCCCACCACCCCGCAATACAGCTCGTGTTGGAGGAGGTGGGGGGTTAACTTTACTGGCACGAGAGTTTCCTTTGTTGATACGAGCTGGGTCTCCTCTAGGGGACTGGGTTGATCCAGCTGCACCGACAAAACCTTTGTAATGTGCAGCTGCTCAAGTGCAGACCTGCAGTGGGTGCCTGCCTCAACCTTTGCCGGCATGTCGATAAGGCCAGCGCTGAGCAAAGTTAAACGACCCCATGCTGGAGAGATGCCACACGCAGAAGCCAGTAAGCATCTATGTTACTGATCCAACGTGTCTCTTGAAACACAGGTGGACTGTACTGCTTTTCAAGTGGGGACTGACTTCTTGGGTAGTTGTATGTGCAGTGCTCAGCTGAAAGAGCYGCAGTCCCTGGTGGGGAGTCTCAGAGGGGACAAGCCAGTGCAAGATCCAGAGGTACCAGCCAGTTGTGCTTGCAGTGTGAGCGTGACCGCGAGTTCATACTAAGTGCGGCTGTGCTGCATCAGTCTTGCCTGGCTGCTCTGGCAGTGACCAGCAGCAGATGCTTAGGAAGAGCAGGGACATCAMGCAAAGATGAGTCTTCCTGTGACTTAGTTTAGCTTCAAGCAGTCAGGGATTTGGGGGCTCCCAGCTACTTCCAGAGAGGTCACTGCTCCCTCAAAGCCAGAAGGAGTCATTTTAGGGGGTGATTCCTACAGCTCCCAGAGCAGAGAGGATGGAGCCTGAAGTCTGAGCCTCTCTCCAAGAGACCTTTCCCTGACGACTTCCCTGGGAGTAGGCTCTGCCCTGAGGTGCTGCTCTAAACCCCCACTGTGGCCTGAGCCAGGCTGGGAACAGGCTCATTGTCATGGAGAATTGCCCGGCCCATGCATGGCCTTGGCATTTAGAGGGGAGTGGGGGCTCTCAGGGTGGGACCAGAGGGCTAATTGCCTTTGTCTTCCCCCTCCCTCGGTGGGGGAATCACAGTAAACCCAGAAAGCCCATGACAATAGCCCTGCTGCTTTTAAGTGTCTTTCTTTAAGCTCAATCCTCTTGCCTTCCCTCTCCCAAGATTGGGCGTTGCTAAAAGAAGAGTCTCTTTTAATGACAAAAGGAAACCTAAAAGGCTGCCATTAACTCATTCACTTGGCTCCTCTCTGCAGACTAGGTGTCTATTTGCTGAATGCTACTATCAAGTGTCCCTTGGGCAGGTTGCTTTAGCATGAAAACACACACCAGCCTTTGGAGTGATGTGTCACAAGAGGGGCCAAAGCCCCTGACTCCAGCTGAGGTCTCCCACTCACTTTCCCTGGAGGGAGCAGGATTCGGTGCTAAGGGCAGGAGAGGTGCAGTGGGGACAGAGACCTGCTCAGGTCTCCCTAGAGCCCAGCAGTCCCTCAGGAGAGAGGCTGGAGCTCCGTGGTGGGCAAATCCTTCCCGGGCCCTGCTCTGCCAGGTTCTGGCTGTGCCACGACCGTTGTGGCAGGAGAAGCTCCACTGAGCCATGGGATATTTGCTGGGAACAGACCGGCAGAGGCAGTCCCCATGGCACTAGTGACAACAAAAGTTTAGCACTGATTTGGGATCTTCAGGAGCACACACTTACGGGTACTCTCTGCAAAAACATATAGCTGATGGAAGTGGCAGAGCATAAATCCTGAAACAATCTTCTGGGTAGAAGAATACGTGACGGAAACACGAAAGCCTCCCGCTGCAGCCCCACTACTTGCTAAGGTCTGGCAACAGGCAGGTGGAGCAGGGAATGGGCGTAACAGTCACTTAGAAACACAAGGAAGCAGTTTCTTCCTTACTTCTTGAAAGGACTATTTTGAGATCCTTTTAAGGCAATGGGAATCTCTCCGCTGCCTTTAGATCAAACTCAGCAGTCCAAAACCCAAATAAAATGAGCTATTCAGCTTGCATGATTGAGCCCAAGCAGGGCAAGACCGAACGCCTTGCTTTTTTGCTTACGGCAATCTCTCTCTCCCATTGTCACTACCACTGCATCACCTGCAGTGCAATAGGACATGGGGAAATGACCCCAAAAGCCAGGTAAACGAGATCTGTGCTGGGAAGGGGTGAGCGAGACAGGGATTCGGCAGCTGGTGGTCACAGAGTTGCCACCCACCCACAAATGGCAGTTGGCCAGCGCTGGGGAAAGTACTTGGTCCTGATCCCAAGCACATGGAAGTCATCTGACACTTCGTCATACTTCATTATGTTTTGGATCAGGCCAGTGGTTTGTCTTGCATCACCACCATACATGTCATGCAGGTAGCCAGCGAGGTGCTGAAATGCACTGCCAACAATACTGTTTTCTGAATAGCCTGCAGGGATGGCCTTACATTAAGTCAGATGCATATATGTTAAACAGCTGCAATTTCATGCTTAACTCCATTATTAATGTTACATTCCTCTAGAAGACATTTATATTTATGCTACACGACTAAACGCAGAACCCAACAAACAGCTTATGCAAACTGCTAAGAATGGGGAGTTTATTGTTTTGCATAATGGAGGCTATCGGCTGGATTCTCCTTTCACAATAGCATGAATCAGAAAGGATTCTCAGGAGTGTCTGTTTACAGCAGACGGCTCATCATGGCCCGCTAGATGTGGTCCGGCTTCTGAACTAGCCTGTAATTTTAAGCAGGTGCAATCATATTCAAAAACTGATTTGCAAAATGGATCAGGCCAAGGCAGTCAAACGCAGGCTTAGCACTTCCTGCCAGCTAGCACCAAGTTGGAACCAGCCCCGCTTCTTTCACTTTTGCAAGCTTTTATTATTTTTACTAAACCAGGCTGAAAAAAGGACAGTTGTAATTCAGACCATCGGCACAAACGAACGAACCCAAAAGCCCCGCAGTGCCCACTCCGCACGAGGAGACTGCGGAGGCTGCAGATCAGCTCCTGTGCCTCTCCTCCGGGCTGAGAGCGGTTTTTTCCCGTCTTACTGCACAGAAGAAATTGCTCATAAATCTTTGCACCTTTTATCCCAAACCACGTGAAAGCAAAACCTGTCTCCCACAGAGTCTAAAAATGCCTCAAAACTACTGAGGAACAAGCAGGCAAAAATCTAACAGTTGTTAACATTTTATTCCCAACAGTTGCTGTTCGGCCTGAAGAGTTTCATTAATACGCTAACAAACAAAAACAAATGAACAAAAACAACGAAAAAGAAGGGGAAACAAAGTAAAATAAACTTTACCAAAGTTTCAACACATTATAAATAAGTACAGCTCCAGAGCATAATTTACAAATATAAAACCACATAGAAACATATTTACAGAAGAGTTACATTACATACAAATATGTATAAAAATACCCCAGTGTTTATTCTCTTGCTAAAGCTGCATGGCTAGAGTGTTATCTTTGGTACTAAGCTCAGGGAAATAAGAGTGTTTTACAAAACATGGCCCTGGTTGCACAATATACCCTACACAGGAAGATCACAGGAACCCTCCGTGGGCTTCAAGGAGGTTTTGGATGGGAATTTACCCAGAGTATCTACCCATGCATTGCATATTGCAAGATCAGGGCAGAAAGCAAGGACTTACAGAGGCAATTGCTGGCAGAATTTTTTTTTTAATACATTGTACAAGGCACTTCATAAGAAATCTCTTCATTTTTTTTCCTGTTCTCTTCTAAGACTCACTGGATGTCTACACTTGGTTCTTGCTGATGCCATTTTATGGTTATATTTTTTAAAAACTTCTTATTCTACATTCAGGATTAAAAACCTCTGACATCATTAATTCAGTTCACTTTCATCTGCAGAATTTAGATGGCAAACCATCTAAAAATTTCCAGGACGGGGAAAGGACTTTGCATCTGCCTTCTGCTGGTGTTTATGGGGCATTTTCATTTTAAAAGGTGAGAAGATCTGTCCTCCTGGAAGCACTCCTGGGAAGCGTCCACATTGAAATGCTGTTTGCAAAAGCATATGGTCCTCTGTGCTGCCAAATATGCGCCTGCATCTCCCATTCCCTTTGCAGCACTCGCTGGCCGACTGCCCCAGCATCCTACACCTCCGTTCCATCCCGGGTGTAGATGAGGCTGTTAACTGTGAAGTTGTAATAGTGGTTGTACTGGGCTCCCTGGCTGCTGCTGCTGGGATGGAAGGAGCTGTAGTAGGCAGGGGAAGGTCCCGCAACTCGCTGCAGCTGGTCTGGCGAAGGCACCTCCTGAGAAGAGCTGCTGGAAGCGGTGAAAGTGCCGCTGCTCAGCTGTCCAGCAGAGAAGTTCCTGTGATGCAGGTCACTGCCAAGACCCCCTGCCAGCCGACTGCCTCCACTGCTCAGGGAGCTCATGCCGCTGAAGAAGGTGCCGAGGCAGCTAGGGGTGGATGAAATGATACCGGAGGGAGAGGAGGTTTTTGGATGGTCCCTGGCAGAAGACAATGGGTCCAGCTCTGGCGGTGGGCTGGTTCCACAGGGTTTGCCTGCGGCCGGGATGGATCGCTCTTCCTCGGCCTTCAAGCCCCCAAGAGAGGAGGCTACAGATGCGGAAGCGGGTGCGTTGGGCTCCGAGCGCCGCTTGCGTTTGCGCCGGAAGTTCCCGTTGTCAAACATCTTCTCACAGTTGGGGTCTAAGGTCCAATAGTTTCCCTTCCCTGGTGGAAAACAGGAGAAAGGAGAGAGAAAGTCAACTTCTGTGACAGTGAGCCCTAATGCAGACAAGACAAGCAATATCTGTCCCTTGTCCCAAGCTTGTCCCCGCTCCGAACCYCTTGAGTGCACCTTGACCAGGATCGGTGCAGCACCCACACCTCTCCTACACCCGTTCCTCCTCAGTCTGCCCTTCAGTAGAGGAATCCAAAGCCTGACTCCAGACACCATCAACCCCCCATGCCCTGGTGGATCTAAGGCCACGTGGAGGAGGAGAACCTCCCCACCACAGAGCCGAAACCTCGCGGGAGGCACCTCGACATCGCGCCTGGCTGGCGGGGCCGCGCGGCGGGGCTCCCCTCGCTCTGCCCGTGCCGCAGCAAGCAGGGGCAACTTGCTGCCGCCCGTCTTGGCTGTGACATGGGCGATGGAGGTGGCCAGCCGTGACCCTCCTGGCGAGTGCTGACGGCAAGGTGTGCCTGTGACGCGCAGGGCTCTCTGAGGCGCATCCAGGTACGAGATGATGGGACGATGGGATGATGGGATGATGAGATGACAGGATGATGGGACAGCGGGATGATGGGACAGCGGGATGATGGGATGATGGCACGATGGAACAGCGGGATGATGGGACAATGGGAGAGAGGGATGACGGGATGACGGGACGATGGGATGATGGGACAATGGGATGATGGGACGGTGGGACGATGGGATGACGGGATGATGGGATGACAGGATGACGGGATGACGGGACAGTGGGATGATGGGATGGCGGGATGACGGGACGATGGGATGACGGGACGGTGGGACAATGGGATGGCAGGATGACGGGACGATGGGATGATGGGATGATGGGACAATGGGATGACGGGATGACGGGAGGATGGGATGGCGGGATGATGGGACGATGGGATGATGGGATGACGGGACGACGGGATGACGGGATGGCGGGATGACGGGACGAAGAGCTGCCCAGCGCCCGCGCCCGACGTCG
>NW_020448530.1:414159-472183 GCF_003343035.1 Apteryx rowi | reverse complement strand
CGGGTCCCCCCGAGCCACCCCGGGTCCCTCCGGTTCCCCCCGAGCCCCCCCGGTTGCCCGCGGTGCCCCCCAGGTCCCCCGGGCTGCTCCCGGCTCCGTCCCGGCCGCGCCGCGCGTGAAACTCGCCCAATTGCCGCGTTTCCGCGCAGTTTCTTTGCTCACGTCGGGCAGGGCTGGAGCGCGGCGGGGCTGATCCCCGGCGAGCATGAGATTTAAGCAAACGCGGGGGTTTTCGCTCCTGCCCCGGGAGGAAGGACCCGGCGGCGGGCACGGGGCACGGTTCTCCACTAACTAAAAAAAAAAGAAACTTTCTCGCAGGGACCTGTGTTTCTGCCAGTGTTCCTGCGATTTAGTGAATTCCCCGTGCGTTTTGCGAGGTTTCGAGGGAAGAAAGTCGGCGCCCGAGCGGGGCTCGGGGTTTGTGAGCATCCCCCGCGCGGGTTTCAGCGGGAATCCGTAGAAACGCGGACTCCCGCAAATCCCCCTCGGCCGGGGTAAAACGCGCGGTCACAGTGTGGTTTGAGTCGCGCTTATAAAAAAGAAGAAAAATACGGTCGAAAGGTGCGGAAGAATTTAGAGAATCTTTGCCCATCGCTTTGAAGATGCAAATCCCCGGGTCTTAAATATTATTGTTATTCAGTTCCGTTTTCTGCTGATAAAAATGCGTAAAAATCGCCTTTCAGGATACAAAAGCGAAGCGCGCTCCCCAGGGTTGCTAGCGCCGGGTGTCATGATTTGACATCGGGATTTTGGGGAGTAGGGGCAAACGGAGAGAAGATCGTTTATAAAAAAGTTTTTGCGTTTTGTGTCTTCGATAAAATACTTAAATATGCACTCGCAAATCCGTGAAGCCGAATCGGAGCAGCTTTCCTGGGCTAGCTCAAATCACAGTTTTTCATCCCTTGTGTGATCRAAGCAGGGACATAATAACTGGAGAATTCTTCCCATTATATTTCGTTTTAAAGTGAACAGACAGTTTGGGAACACAGAATTACTTAAAGCGAGCGTGATGGAGAAGTATGGTTTTGGGTCTCCTTTAATCGTAAGAGGATAGTTCTTTTTCTGTGATTTTTTTTTCTTTCTGTCACTGTTGCTGCTACTGATTTTGTTTTGTATCTTCTTGGGGAAGAGCTCGCTGCGTGTGTGTATTTGGAGACTCGCAGCAGCAGGAGAAGTTTTTACATTTTATTTTGCAAGGTGTCTGTTTTCTTCTCTCCTTCCTTGCCTATAAACAGTTATTATTTGTAACTGTTTTGCATCTTTCTGGAGAAGAGTCACATCAGAAAATGCTACTTTGTAGTCTAAACAGAAAACCGGCATCTAAAAGAAGTTGTTTATCAGGAAATCATAGCTAATAAGGGCACCTAAAGGACAAGAAGCAGGTAGATCTTAAAAGGAACTTTCTTTTGTGTTTGAAGAGCTAAGCTGGAAATTTTATTCTCTAAAACTACACCAAGTCTGTGTTTATCCGTTTGCTTAAAAAGTCTGTGATCATCCCGGTGGGGAGAGGAACAGTTAGTGGTATCAACCGTATCGCTTGAAATTGCAGTTTTTGCTTCAGGGATTTGATGCATTTGGAAAAAGGCAGAGCCATCTAGAGGAACACCCCAGCTAGTACGAGGCAGCGCGAAAGGTTGTTTCCCTCAAAGGCATGGTATGTTGCCTTCGAGTTTTCTTCAGTCGCTTTCTCTACCTCCAACAAAGGAAATGGGTGAGAAAATAATGCTGAATTAGCTCTAATAAAAATGCGTGTCCTCAGAAAACTCCAGCTCGCTTTACCAAACAGTAGGAAACGTGAAACAAAAATAGCTTTATAAAGGTTATTACATAGCCAGGATGGCACGGATATGCAAACCAACACTTAATTTAACGAGTGGAGAGAATAAAGCTTTGATGGTGTGATGGCTTTAGAAATGTTTAATTTTCTTAATGCGTTTATCCTGCAAATGGTATTCGGTATTGCCTCAATACATTGTGAGCTCTCAGTACAAACCTGTTGCTTTTCCCTTTTGCCAAGACACGAGGAGAGCAACACCGAGAAATCCAGCGCTCTACCTTTGTACTTGCCAAACTGTGCTCTTTTCCAGAGAGGTCTGGGAGATGTTTGCCTTTGARAAATGCGAGAAGAAGCCAGCAAGTGAGGTGCTGAAACTCAAAAGTGAAATTGGTTTCAAGGTAAGTGTCTGAGGCTACTGTCCATCACTGCAAGACGACTCAGTCAGGCTTGAGCAATGCTTTGAAATTACTCTGTTATTACCAAGTCGCTGGGACATTCATTAACGCCGGCGTTACTAGCCGCGGCAGTGAGGTCTGCTGGGTAGAAGAGCCCATGGCACCTTGGAGTCAGGGCTGAACTGTATCCCCAGCCAGCTCTGTGATTACACGCAAACCTCTCCAGCTTCCTTTGAAGGCGTTTCAAGACCTGTTGAGGGGAAGTGCCACAGGAGAGCGAGGTCTTACCCCGTCCTTGGGTTGTACTAGCGATACCATTTGCTTTGGTGCTGTGCTGGTCCTTGTCATCCGTGCGGTAGGCACTTTTCTCGCTGGGAGGAAGATRTTGTCTTTGCCTCTAAGGCCTTGCTCCTCTGAACGTGTAGGTACAGGCTTAACTTTACTGTGTGAATCTCGGGTGTGTACAGTTGARCACTGAAACCTGAAAATGCTTCAGACCTGAGCGCTCAGCCTTGCAGCGGGAACGAACACCCGCACCTACCTGGGTCTCCCTCCATTTCCTGAAAATGCTGAGATCTAGCCATGGGGATCWTGTTGGAGGATCATGACCTAATAGCTCATATTGGCTGCTGTTGGCTTTACCAGTAGGATATAGACCAGAATYCCTTCAACGGCTCCGAATTGCTGCAGTGAAGCCGGAACCACAGGTTTGGTTTGTTTTGGCTGCATTTGCAATATAAGTCTCACTTTCTCCCTAGGGCTGACAAGAGGCAAGGCAGTAACTCTATGGCCCACATATAAAAGAATTCTTCATGTGCAGATTGTATCTTTCTCCAGAGTCATCCACAAAATTGGGAATGAATTCTTCATCCTCTAGGACAATTTGGGAGAATTATCTTTTTCCTAGCAGTGGTCCAGGACCTTTGCTCTACCTTCGTTCTTCAAGAATATCAGCAAGGAACTGACCAAGAACAGCTCAAATTAAATTTAAACTCATGATCTTAAGTGGGAGYTTACCACTCCCTTATTCACAGCTAAGCCTGTTCCTTCCTAGACTAGGTAATTTATGCCCATTAGTCTGCTCTAAGAAATTCTCTTTTTCACTCGCTCTCTGATTTGTTCTGTCAATGGGTAACAGAGAGAAAATATATGATAGTGTGCAGTAGATGTTTCACTGACATGATTTTGGAAGGGGTGTTCTGTGTACCTGTATACAGGTTGAACTAATTTTTATCCCTTACCTAAGGAAAATAATATATATATTCCTCCCTCCTTGTATCTAGTCATCTGTTGGACTGAAGTGCTGGTGATCAAATTTTGCCAACTTACCTTATGATAAGATCAGAGGTTTTCAACCTTTCTTGATTTTTCAGACCCTACAACATTTCCTGGGGAGGTGTCCTCGTTCCACGATTTTCAGCCTACTGGCGACAGGCTTGGTTTGGTTTTGTTGCCAGTTACTGATCATGGTCTCCTTAAAAGCACTGGAGGCTGCAGACTGAAAGCTGCTGAGATGGTTAGCGTTTTGGAATAGCAAATATTTTCCTGTTGCATTTATATGGTGCTGAGTGAGACGGAGCCTGCGGACTCTGCCACAAGACAAGGGATAAGTCATTACAGTTTATCGCACGCTGTAGTTATACAAGCGCTTTAAGCTGTCATAAGCGAACGCCCTTGCTGAAAGAAGCATTTCTGCTCTCTGTCCACTCCTGGCTGCTTTTTCTGGCTGCCGTGCTCGCACAAGTGTTTTTGTGGCTGTGGACTGGGGAACTGATCCAGGTCAAAATGAAACACCCTTGCCACTGCTCTTTTTTTTTCCCTTCTTTTTTTCCCCAGGTTAGTTTTAGCCTGGTCCTGATCCAGTTCGCTGCGTGGCCAAACAAAAGCTCATTCTGAGCAGAGGAAAGTGGAACTGCATCTTCTGGAGCCGCTTCGGAGTGTTTGTGGTACCAAAGCCTTGGGGTGAGCCCTCCCCGGCCCCAAGGCCGAGCGCAAGCGCTGCCTTTCTCCCTCTCCCGTGACTTTCTTTTCCCAGCGCACTTAGTGGGTGACTTTCAGATTCAAATCAGGCTCCTGCCTAGCCCCTTCCTGAATGGGACCTTGTTAGCAACTGATTAGCCCAAGTTTTGATAAAAGCTTCATTGTTTTGTAACCTTTGTAGGCTACTGGTAGCTGCGCTCGTAATAAAAGTGGGATTAAATAGACACCTTGGGAGTGAGGCAGCTGCAGCTGGGATGGTTTAAGCAGCTCTGATTTTACCGAACTGGGAAAGAAGCCTGATTTTTGGATTGTGGGACGGGGAAAGGGGAGGGAAGGAAAGGGAGATGAATCTGGTAGGAAAAAGAAGGAAGTCAACTGTTTGCGGGTGGATTAAGCACATGCTCCAGGTGTTCAGAAACAAGTTTGCAGAAGCACTCAGCGCACTCTGCATTTCTCCTGCCGTGCTCAAAGAACAGCCTCTCTTCATGCCTACGTTTCACAAAAGTATTAAAAAATCCTCACTCTGATCCCATGAACTTTATCCCTCCTTGTTTTATTTTTGCAACAATAAAAAMCGTCCACCTAACAAAGAGGGGGGACTAACTTGCTAGTATCTGATGGTGTCTTTTCTGGGGAGGAGTATTAAGTAGGGGGCTTTATCTCTCCTGCTTAAAGCTGGAAACTGATGTGGGCTGAAATAAAGCAATATCTTTGTGGTTTCTACCTCCTCTTGATGCATAATGGGATGTTTGAAATGGATCTCAGTGCTCTGGGCTGCTTGCACTTTTGTGATCKCTCCTGTACAGCAAGGTGAACGCCAACATCCTTTGGTCTTAAGTCGTCTGAATAGGCCACCTCTGCCCTAGAATGAATAATGGAAATAAAATAACATAAGGATGAATTTATAGTCAGCTAAGGTAAAAATGGTTGAAACTATTAATAGATAAAGGCAGTAGCCACCACCACCACTATAAGGAAATAGAGGAGTATTAAATTAATATTTCTTTTCCATATTTGTTTGGGGGAGAAAATCAGACAGTGTATTAGTATCAGATGCTGGTGAAAGAACATTTTTGGCTCCATTAATAAATAAGGATTATGTTAAAGAGCAGCCACATAAGTTAAATATTTTATAATTAGCTGGTCCAGGTAATTTATATCCAAGAGTTTTAGAACTCTTGGAACCAGGAACACAGTGAGCCATTAATGCTGATTTTTGATTCTGGGACACTGGAAAGATTTTAGAGGACTGGAAGAAAGCCAGTATTGGCTTGTTATTTGAAAGGGTTGAGCAAATGAGTAACATTAAGGCTGTCAGCCTGTCACTATCACAGGCAAGAAATAGTGGACACGCCACTTGATTAATGAATTATTAAAGAAAGACAATATAACTGATGCCAATGGATGTGCAAATATAGAAAATGGGTCTTGTAAAATTGATTTGCTGTTGTCCTCCGGTAAGAAGAAGCAGTTGTTGATGTGACTGACTTCTGAAAGTGTTTGGTAAACATCATATTGGATGGTATAAAATCAACATGGTGCAAATTAAGTGGATCTAACCAGTTAAATAGTAGATCTCAGAATGTCACTGTGMATGAGGAATCCTTGAGTCTGAAATCCTGTGAAACTGATTCATTATTCTATTTCAGTTGTTTATTTGGAGGAAAAATAAAGAGTCATTGCTGACTGAATGTGTTGGAGGCAAAAGTGGGGGCTATAGAGTGTTAAGTAATGAAGACAACAGTTCACTGACACAGACTTACTTCAGTCTCTGCATTGGAACTGGGAGAAAACAAGTGAGATGTTTCAGTATGGAGAAGCAGAAGGACACATCTAACAACAAAATCTGAGACTGCTGAGGTGGTAGAGTCTGTCCTGGAAATTAATTATTTTTAAAAAAATGTTTGTGTTTCTTGTGAATAATCATCTGTTCCTTGTTATGACCTTGGAGAATAAGGTGTAAGAATAAGGAGTTATAATAATTTCATATTTGGTACTGTATCAAATTATGATGGCACCTATAAAATCATAAGTGGCAGGGGAAAGTGACAGAGATATTACTGTTTACTATCTAGTCAAATAGAAGAGCCAGGGGACCTCCAATAAAACTGGCAGGAAGCATGCTCCAGAGAAGACACGACTTCACACAACGTGTAGTTAAGCCTTGAAACTCCTCAAGGAACCCACTTTAATTGCTTGTGAGAAGGGAAGGTTGTGGGTGGCTTGATTGCAGTCTATAAATCCGTACACAGGAGCAGAAGCATGAGGATAAAGACCTGTCTCCTGGCAGACAAGGCTGAAACAAGAACCAGTGGCCAGAACTGAAGCAGGACAAACACAAGGGGCTCAATTCTGCTGCTCAAACATAGGTATCTGGTGCTATATGAGGAGCTCTGCACTCTCGAGTGGTCTCCCATAGGTACTGTTTCACATCTGTTAGGCATTGCAGATGTCTCAGATAGCCTGGGGCACCTCAGGTGGTTCTAAACACCTGTGTGTGGGCAGCTTAGTTAAGTCCAAGGTGTCCATTTCTACTATAGCACATAATTATTAGAATAATTTACCGAGAGTTATTGTAGATTCATCACTACTTTTAAAATGAAGGTTGGATGTTTCATCTGATAAGTGCTTGACAGAAGACAGCTACTGAGCGAAACTATGGCCCGAGTCCTTCTGCATGCATATGGGATATTCATAGTTATCTCCCATTTTCCCACCATCGGTTCTAGCTCAAACAATGCACTGTACTTTGCTGATTCCAACCCCAGAGTCAGAGCTTTCCTCAGCTATCTTGCTGTCTTTGCACTTTGCTTAATTTCGCCCAGTACAGACAAATTCTGTGATGTTTCTCTCAGTTTTCGGGACCTAGCTGGCCAAGTGCTTTTGGTAATCAGGATACTGCTACCCCTAAATAAGAACTGACCTCTTTTGGAAGTTTGGCTCCCATGAGAAGGGCTGAGCACCATCATTATCACCTAAGCCAAAAACCCACTCATGAGAAGTGCTCAAAAAATGCAGAGCAGCATGTGCTGAGCCCACAGGGCTAGCTCTGCCATGAAGGCTACTGGAAGGAAATGCGATGAGCTTTGTTCAGTCTTCTTGGCCGTGCAGATGCTATCTAATAACTGTTACTAGGTCATCATGTCTGATGAGGGGAAATGTTCCAGCAAAGGATATGTGCTAAAGGAAGCTTTGGCCAGCAGAAGCAGGATCTGAAATCACTTGGGGAAAAATCTCAGTGCTTATGAACAAGTTAGAGATGTACTGTTGGCCTTTTGAAAATCAGGTGGACAGCCAAGGCAGTGACGTCAGGTGGCAAAATCTTGTTTTAAGGCAGTGACAGAAAGCACAAGAGAGACATCAGTAGGATTCACAATAGTCAGAAGAACCCTGGTCAACTCAAGGATTGTCACAGTTCAGAAATCAGCCTATTTCACCAGGATACAGGGCTGTGGAACAGCTTCTGTACAGCTTACAGACGTATGGGCTCCTGTGACAAATGCCAAGGAAAAATTTCTTGATTTCTTTGAAGAATTTCAGGCTATTTTGCTATCAGGCAAGCAATCTCTAAGCAGTACCTCAGAGTGAACCATTCATGTACACAGTGACTGAGGTACGTAACTGATTGGCACGTGCCAAAGAATGGCCATGGCAATTCCAGCCATGGGCAAATATGGCAAGTTCCTGCAGGCTTTCATGAGGCTCTACAGACTCTATATATGCAAAAAGAGCTTTAAGTGCAAACTAAATAGGAAGCAGGGTTGAGAAGCTCTGATTGGCATATAGGAAAATCAAAATTGGCCAGTAAAGGAAAGGCAAGCACTGGATATCCTCTGGAGCGGTGGTCCTCTGTAGTCTTAATCTCATCCTCTGCCCCAACAACATCTATTTAATGTGGTGTGGTGAAAAATGTGAACTGTGAAGGCTCGTCAGCTTCTAGATGGTGCAATCAGCTACAAAATGGATGAACTGGAATGACCAAATGTGCAAAGGAGTAAGAAAGATTCATTCAGCCAAGAGCTTGAAGGACTCAACTCAGAAGTTGTCACTGAGAACCAGCTAGAGAAGACTCAGCAAGCCTTGATGTTAATGACCTAATAGGCAAGAAAACCGGCAGCTATTAAGCGTGGAAACTGGCCAGTGAAAGGCAGAATGCAAAGATGAAAAGACATATCCTGAGCAGGCATACCGAGAGTAGGCAAAAGTTAAAAAGGCAAGGCCAATCAAGGAGAACTGTTTTAAAAAGCAAGGGGCATTAAAACATTATTGTGAGAGTCCCAGTGAAGATGGGCTTTTAGAATAGATGCTAAAGAGGAGGGACTAGTATACGCTCCACAACAGTAAGTCAAAGGATGCCCCCTGCTCTCAGAAAAGGACAGGCAGAAGAGATAGGTGAAATGCTACCAGACTCTTTAGGTGGATGACAAATCAAGAGATGAAGAGATTCTCAGTGTTTGGGAGATTATAATGCTTCAAGAGCAGGATGACAAGAAGAATCTTTCTGGAAGAGATTGCAAAGAAGGGTCACATCTGGAGTACTGCGTCCAGTTCTGGGCTCCCCAGTACAAGAGGGATGTGGCACTACTGCAGCAAGTCCAGCGAAGGGCCACAAAGATGATTAGGGGACTGGAGCATCTCTCTTATGAGGAAAGGCTGAGAGAGCTGGGCCTGTTTAGCCTGGAGAAGAGAAGGCTGAGAGGAGATCTTATCAACGTGTACAAGTATCTGAAGGGAGGGTGTCGAGAGGATGGGACCAGACTCTTTTCAGTGGTGCCGAGCGACAGGACGCGAGGCAACGGGCACAAACTGAAACACAGACGGTTCCATCTTAACATGAGGAAAAACTTTTTCACTGTGAGGGTGACAGAGCACTGGAACAGGTTGCCCAGAGAGGTGGTGGAGTCTCCTTCTCTGGAGATATTCAAAACGCGCCTGGACCCGATCCTGTGCAACGTGCTCTAGGTGACCCTGCTTGAGCAGGGGGGTTGGACTAGATGATCTCCAGAGGTCCCTTCCAACCTCAGCGATTCTGTGATTCTGTGATTCTGTCAGGAAACTGAAGAAAACTGAGGGACTGAGACTGGATCAGTGGAGCTATAGCAGGGGTTGTTGATCCAGCCAGGAAATTGCATGTTATCAGGAAAGAAAAGATCATCTAAACAGGGAAAGTGGATCCTAGTGAGAAAGTTCCCACAATGATGACCTTTCAAATTCTGTACATTTCCTGATGCCTGAGCAAATTCCCCAGTCCTGCCTTACTGGAGAATTCAGAAAGCAGATGGCTGAATACTTAGTTGAGGAACAGGCCAGTTTCCACAAAGCAAAAGGGACAGTATGGCAAAACCAGTGAAAGAAGCTGGTCATGGCCAAGTTCAGAGATATCAAGAAGAACTTCAATTGTGCAATTTCAAAAAGTCATTTGACCTAGTGTGTTGCAATAGGTGTGTGGAGTGTCCTGGGGCTATATGATATGTGTAAGAAGCTGCTGAAAAACATTATGAAGTGGTGAGGTCAGCAGTCCTGGTCAATAGCAAGCTGAATAACTGGTTCAGCACAATGAATGGTAGCAGATGATGGGACCTGATAATTCACAGCAACTTCTGGAGCTGCCTGTAGAAAATGAAGGATGGAGTTACAGTCACCAAAAATTTGGGGCAAAGTCAGACAAGGAGATCTACAAACTGATCACACACCTTCACTGGTGTGCCAGTTTATCTGATGTGCCAAGTCAGGTTGATGTGTCCCATGGTGAATGATGCAGAGCAGACATCAGCGTGGGCCAGACAAAGACCAGGAGGAAAGGGAGAAAGGAGGAGAACTACACAAGCAGGTAGCAGCAGGGTGGACAAGATGGACAGCCCCATTTATCTGGGAAATTTCGCCACATGGGACAGCAGCAGATGTCTCTACAGAGATATGAAGAAGGATGTAACTAGTGCATGTGGGTGTAGACCATCTGAAACAGACACGGAGAGGCGAAGACATTTTCATGGATGCAAAAATCAGGCTGCTCAGCTGGTGCCTTTGCTTGCTCTACATGCAGAGAAATGGACTTTCAGGAAGGCAAAACAAAAAAAGACAGCTGGCCTTTGCAAGGAAATGTTACGGATTGTGAGACCATGTCAGAAATGGGACAGTCATCAACAGGGTTTACAAAAGTGACAACCATCTCTGTGATAGTGAGGGAACTTCAGCGATCTGGCTGCTGGCTGGCTGGATAATCACTTTCAAGATACCTGTTCTTTGTTCTGGTAAAGGGAAGAGGATTAAGAGGCTGATGGTCGAAGGAGAAACTAGGTTATTGTCTTTCATTTTGCTTTTTTTTTTTTTTTTTTGATTTGTGTATTTCCAACAGAGATGCAGACCCCTACATATTGAATTTACAGCTATCTCTGTAGGCTGCTGCTTCTTAATTATCCTTCATAGACCCTTTGGGTCTATGGTCTGTGGACCCGAAGGGGTAGATGACATAAGAAAATAGGTCTTTATTTGCTGAACACAGTGGAGCAACAGGGAATAACCTGTAACTGTCCTCTACAGTCAGTAGACTACTGGATGAAAAAAATAAAAGGAAAACCTCTCTGCAGATGGAGAAGGCACAGACAAAGGAACTGAAAGGGAAAAGGGGCAAACAGAAGATTTGCACACATAGAAGTTTCAGATTTGTCTTTGAGCAATGAAGACAGTTTGAATTTCCAAACACTGGACCTGTCACACTAGATTGTGCTAATGGTCCAGACAGGCCAGAGCCCTGTCCAACAGGAACCAGCACCAAGTGTGCAGAAGAAGACATAAAACCAAACTCAAATTTCCACACTCTCCTCTAGACGGATCTGGATAATCCAGGTCATTGAAAGTCAGGTCTCTGCTGAGTTGAGAATTCACATTACATATTCCAAAAGTTTTGAACTGGATCTGTAAAAAAAAAAAATTAACAGTGCTGGGTAGGGAGAACCAGATGATTTAACCTCTACTGTAGGAAGGGTGAGTGAGATAGAGGTGATTGAGCAGCATCAAAGGGTGACAATCAATTTGAATTTCCCCAGAAGTGATGTTGATGGCTGTGTTGCTTCTCTCTGTGCTTTTTGTTTAATTAAATACCCAATGTTCCATTAGTAGTTGGAATAACATGCTGTTCTTGGGGAGTAGAAAACCTAAGTAAATCCCTTTATCTGTTAAAATAGATGATTTCTAGTAGATTAAACAATGGCCTTTCAGCTACCAGAGCATAGTTCATGCCATAATTGAAGTATTCTCCTTGGCCTCTCCTCGGTCCCTCGCAGCCAGTAGTCCGTAGAGCCCCATCATCAGAGATAACCTCAGTGACTCTTGTCTGCAGCGAGTGTTTCTCCAGATGAGGAGATTAGTCAGAGATAAAGCATATTACCTGAAAATAATAAGTGATTATGGTCCCGGACTGTCTCTCCACATTCATTCCGTGCTGGTTAACCCTTGCAAAACTGGCTGCTGGTAGGATTTTAGATCTTTAAAGAAGAGGGGGGGAGTGAGGGAAGGTTTCCCATGGCTGAGTGGAAAATGGGATATTTTGCTTTCATTTTTGTTTTTTTGCTTGGAGTGGGGCTTTCAGGGCATCACAGGAGGCACTCAGCTCCCTGTGTTGCCGCAGCCTGCAGTCTGGAGGGGCCAGAGCTGCACTTTGCAGGGTGCTTGCAGGGTACGATCCACTTCTGACTCCCTTATGAAGGTCAGCGTTAAGTGCGAAGTCTTCAAACTCCCCTGCAAGTCTGCTCCCCATGGCAAAACTACCATTTCCCTGATGGCAACATTAAAAATACCTTTCTGGATGCCCAGTATGTACACCCTGGCTGTGTGTACACTACTGCATTAAACAGGCCCAGATCATGGGCCCCACTGGTGGCCTGCAGTCATCTATGCCGTTAGATTATCGCTGTGGGCCTGGCGTGTTTTGGGGATAACAGCACTTTCCATGCCCAAGCTATATATTGTTCTCAACAGGCAGTTTCCATGGGACCAGCCTGCCCTGGAGAGTGCTGGTTTAGGTGCGGGAATGTGAGCCATGCTCTCAGTTGAGCTCAGGGCCAAAGAACAGCCCCCAGTCTTTTTTTTCCCTTTTTTTTCTTAATTTTTGCATAGATGTAGCTGCTGTGACCAGACAATATGAAACCATTTATAACTTCTGTATTCATCAATGGGAAATCCAGAGAAATACAAAATTTCCCAAGATTTTGATGGTAAATTGACTGCATGTCTAGGAGAAAAACTGGACATATTGCGGTTCTCTAGAAATTCAGATTGGTCACCTAGGTAGGAAGGACAGGCATCAGCAGACGGAGAGAAAAAGTGTAAAAGAAACCCCGGACTGAAGAAATGCCTTGAAATCTGCTTATGGGGTGTTGCTGTTGTTATCAGTGCTAGGAGTCAGCTCATACCCTGCAGAAAGTAAATGTCCCAGTGGGAGGATCATTCCTTTGCTGTCCCTGAAAATATTGCAGGTGAAGTCCTGGCCCTGTTCCAGTCCCTGGGAGTTTCGTTAATGCCTTCATTAGGGCCCTGCTGCCTCCTGCATTTCATTCATAAAAGGAATCTTCCCAGCTCTCGTGTCATTACAGCAGCCTCCGTCTGTCATCGAGATGGGCTCGGTGAGTGAGGGGCGAGCGGGTTCATCCTTCTTCCTCTAAATGCTTCATGAGCCGCTCCCTTGAAAACTGTAAATAAAGGCCGCTAGGGATAGCTTTTCTGCTTGACCCCTCACCTGAAATGAAAATAAAGGTGGCTGAATTTCATCCTGACGCAGAGCTCCTCCACGGCGTTGCTCTTTCCCTGAGCTGTTGACAGTTACCTGCCAAGCCCCATGGTTACCTTTGATTTCGCCGTAATGACATCCCAGTGCTTAGGATGGCTCTGGGCCTGTAATCCTCTCTGAAGCCTTAGCCAATTTGTGGGGTAACCTGAGACCAGGTTCTCGCTTCCCCATGATGTCGCCTCTTGTTAACACTCACCGAAGGTATCAACAAACTGAAGCTCCCTGCGGTAACGTGGAGACTCCCTTCCAAATGTGGGTTTGTTTTATTGAACGTGCAGAGAGTTGGCAAATATTTGCACACATACCCGCTTTAAATCTCTGCTTTTAGAGGGTAACTGCGTGTGCTTGCCACATTAAACTGCATAATTTTATTTCCTCAATGTGTGCTGATAAAGCAAATGCTTTGTTAGTAATAAACAGGCAGAGCTCCAAGGAGCAGAAGTGGGGATTCAGCAAAGTGGGATTTATTCAGTTTTGTCACATACTTTCTGTGATTTGCAGCTTATTTTGTCTCTGAGTGCTTCATCTTTAAAATCCCTAAAGTCAAAAAGTCCTTTGTCTGTCTTGGGTATTTAGACTGCAGGTTCTTCAGGGCCAGGGTTTTCTTGTTTGCATAACACCTTCTATAATATCTCTCCACTCTCTGGTCTCTAGAGAACCTACCTGTGCATGTATAATACAGTTACAGAAGAGCAGACTCAACTTCGTTGCAGCAAATGATACTGGAATTAGGGGAGGACACAAGTCCTGGTTCCTGCTCCCTAACATGCATGAGCTGGCTCTTCTAAAGGAAATCTCAGGGCAGATGATTTACACAGGGGCGGAAGTAGGAGGAGGCTTCTAGGGGAAAGCAAACACTTGAAACTTCAAGGTGGGATGAATTTGGTGGCACACTTCTCTAATGACCATCGGATCCAGGAGGTACCCACTTCCTAAGCACAGATCAAAGACAACGGGTGACTTTTGAAATGACATGCAACCACCTCTCGCATTGCTTAAATTCTCTCCTCCTGCTAGCGTTTGATCTCACTTTACTTTTCCTGTCACTGTAAGCAGGTGGTTGCTTTATTCTCCCTGACAAGTTTGGATCAGCTGAACAGCTAATGGCCACGGTGGGAAAAATCTGGTTGCGGGCCCAATCCAAACCTTGGTGCAATAAACGGAAGGGCTCCTTTTCAGTGTAGTCAGTTTTGGACGAGGTCTAGATAAAGTGACTTTGAATGGTCATTATCCTGCCAAACTTTAGAGCTAGATGTGATTACAGTGAGGTGAGACTGTACAAGGAAGGTCCAGCCAGCTGAAATCCATTACTTCCTCCAGAGATGTGGGCATGTGGGTTGAGGATCTTCCATGGCATGCAGTAAACGTACAATCCTCATGTATTTATTGCTAGCAATGCCTAGTGCTAGTTATTCGGGCTCTCAGCCGTATGTGGTGGCTCCATTGATTGTTGATGAAAGTGTCAGACTCTTGGTCACTGTGAGACCTGTGACTAATGTGATTTCAGGTGGCAGGCACAAGTCAAGCCGATGTCATATTGTAACTGGAATTACCTTCGACCAGGAGCCTCCCCAAGACTTGGGGAGCTTGTATGTGCTGCTCTGATATGTCCTATTATTTCTGCATGGCCATAACTCACAGTGCTGTTCTGCCATACCTGTGTGAGCCTATCTCTAATTTTAACCTTCTCCTTCCAAGGAGAAAGAGTAGTAGAATTTACCTAAGAGGCAAGCTCTTAACAAAGCCTTGGATATCTGATACACATAATGGTCCCAGAGGCATGTTTACTTTGGACTGAATGAGTGAGTGAAAACCATTTTGGAAGGGCTTTTTCACCTCCAGCGACTTAACCTAACGAGGAGAAAAGTGATGTGGTTAAAGGGCTATTTAAACAACAGCATTAGTGAACAGATTTAGGTTCTCCAACAATACATATATGTATTTGCCTTACACAGGTGCATAAATATACATTGATTTGTATCGCAGGATGCAGAACGCTCTCACATAGACGGTGATGAGATTTCTGCAGTCCTCTGCTGATGGATGCTTTTTGGGGGACTGTGAACAAACAGCTGATTGTTTTAAGAGGCTACAGCAGAACTTCCTGAAGAACTGGGACACCACCCCTGAGTTCACCAGCTGCCCTCGTCTTCTGTGGAGAATGGAGCATCTGTGCAACGAGGAGTTGGACTTTCAGGGCTCAGTCCAGTAAGTGATGTAGGTGTCTGGAAGAGAACTACAGGTGCCTCGAATTTAGGCTGAAGGGCGGTACTTATTTCTGATCAGAGGGTGCCATAAATGCCCCCACCAATTCACCAAGAAAACTGGAGAAACACATGAAAAAAAACCCATGAGAAACCCTCCCCTGCCGGACTGCTGCACTCCCACAAAAGTTCATGTTTTTTAGACCCAAATGGGTGACTGACCTCATGCTGACAGAACAGGCTGTCAACACTTGTCCCTTGAAGAAGATTCTCCTCTTTGCGCTTTATCTGCTCGTGGTGTTAACGTGAATGGAGATTCCCCTCACAGATTACACCCAGCCTCTTTCACGTGATGGGGGTCCTACTCACCGATCGCTTTCCTCTTTCAACATCCACGCTGGGGCAATGAATCTTATTCCCTGCCCAAAGAGCACTTGTCAAGAGGTGGGCTGACAGGGAGGTATGTCCTTCTTGACCGTGTTTTCCTGAATTAAATTGTTAATAGCTGAGTATTATTTGATGGTTCTACTGAATGCTGCCAGTATCTGGTGCAGCACCTTGCACAAGAGCAATACAGGCTTAGATAACACTCCTGCCATTTTACAAGTGGAAAAAGATGGGAAACAGAGGAAGTTAAGGCCAAATTTAGGTAAAATTCATCTCTGAGCTGAGTCCTATATGTTACTGCAGTCCTACTGAAGCTATGAGATCAGCTTTCAGGAGGTGCATAGGCACCTCAAAGCACAGGGAAATGTCCAGCAGGATGTCAGAAAGCAGCTGCACAGATTATGTACACAGATCTCACTGTTTTATGCTAGAATTAAGGTTCTTTAATTTAAACTCTTCACATCTGATTTTAAAGGACCTGAATGCAACAGTCATACACTCAGGCCCTTTGGAAATTCTCCCAAGGTGCTGTTTAAACATGTAATCGCCTGCCTTTGAAAAGCTGATCCTGAGTGGCACACTTGTAATTTTCTTATATCCATGCACATAAAATGGTCTGGAGAGGTGAAAAGCACCAACACCAATAAACTGGTTAAATTCATAGTAGTTTTCCCCTGCAAGTATTCTGTAGAGCAATGTTGGTCTTCAGTCTTCGCTTCTCTCTTTCAGCTCTGCAGTCAGCTGTCTGGAGGAGAAGCTGTGCAGGAAAGAGCAGGAGAGCTGCGAAGGGGAGAGATCAGCGGCTGCTCGACCTCTCTCTGCCGGTGCTTCTTGCACACCGCCTGTGCTAAGCGTTGTGCGCAGGAGTGCCAGGGGAGGGATCTGACATGCTGAAGCATCCTTCTGCAAAGCTTCATCAGTCCTGGAGGCTCRGAGAAGTCTGGAACCATTGCAGGGAATTTTTAGGAGGAAAGGTAATGGCACTAGAGCCCACATGTGTGAAGGAAGTTAAAAAAATGTCCAAATATATAAAAACACCAAAAAATGGCATGTGGTTGGTTTACCTTTTTCTCCATATCTGAATTAGCAACAGGGAGGCAGACAAGCTCTCTCAAAAGTAAAGGAAGACATGAGCTGGGATTTTGGTTCAACCCACTTCTAATTGGGATCATGTTGGCAATTGTCAGCCCCATCATTTGGTATCTGAGAAGAAGAAATAGGAAGCTGAACAGCAATAGCAGGCTGCTCCTGCATGAACTCTGCTGGCAAAATGCCTTTTAATTTTCTTGTGAGCTGTGCCTGCGAGAAGATGGAAGGATCAAGCCTTCATCAAGAAAGATTAGGATTTGGAGCCAGATTTTGGAAATTGTCTCCTATCTCAGTAATGAATCAGACACCTTAGGTGAAATTCGGATCCTCCTGAATAAGCATTTTGTTTTTTGAGTTTAGCTGGGCCAGGATTTCGCCCCTAACTTCAATCATATCCAAACACTGGTGTGCTTGCAACTTGGAGCTGGTTGCCAATGTTACGTCCTAAAATTGTATTTCATTTTTATTAGTCTTCTAGGCCCTGATTCTACTCCCACTGTAACTGATGGGAGTTCAAGTTGGCAGGACTGTCCCTCCTTTACCGTGCTGCTTTACAGAATGCGTAGATTTTAAAAGCAAGTCTTCTTAACTTATGTAATTCCTGGTAATTTTAGAGTGCAGACTTGGTTTCATTTACATCAGAAATAGGATCCATTTTCCCTACCCTGGAAGGAAGACACTCTCRAAGGCTTACTGATATTTCTGTGTTTGACTTTAAGGCAGAAGTTTGTTCCTAATTAATTGAATAAGTGCTTTAATCCCTGGCCTGAGGGCTTCCCATAGAGCATTAGCTGTATTAAGAAGGAAATGGAGTGTAATCCCTTTAATATAAGCACAGGAGAACATGAGAGTTTCACATTTCTGGAAATAATTTCTTTCTTTGTTGCATCATTTATTCTAATATTCATTTGCATAAAATACAGTGGGGAGCCAAGGGCTTCTCATTCTGCCTGACTTCAGTGGTGGAGTATTAGCAGCACACGACTCTATTGCCAGAGCATTAGCATCCTAAGGCTTCATCTGTGTGCTGGTACTTAACAGGGTGCAAAGAGAAATAACTCTAGTAATTTAGTTCATTGTGATGGGGCCTCTGAACCTAGGTCCATGACCAGATCTCCTCTGTATCCAGTGCTGTACAAACACAGAACAAAAGGAAAGTTTCTGCCCACATTAGAGCCAGAAAAACCCTCGGAAATAAGCTCATGAAGTTTCACATAGACACCTCTCCACATCCTCCAGCAGGAATTGTCTGACTGATCCAAATAAAAAATTTTGTTCTAATTGTTCTTTAGTAAACTCAGCCAGGATCCTGAAGCCAAGGTGACATTTTTCAGACTCACATGGCATCACTGGCATTTATTATTTGCATTACAGAGAATCAAGTTTCTGAACTGATTTCCAGGCTCATGTGTAGCTACAGAAACTGAATTCTTGGCTGAGATTCAGCTGACCGAACACAGGCTTTCTGAGAAGGCAGTTCATTTAATCCCAAACTACATGTCTATACCAGTCAAATGAATCAGGCAAAAAAAGCTAGGGACCCTGGAATGATTATCTCAAAGGGAGATGCCCTCTTTGTAGACGTCTAAAATTAGGTGAAATTAGTCTTGGATGAGATGGATCCCAAACTTGGTTAATGCTTGACATCTTTTAAAGTGTAAATGCTGCCTTGTAGGTCTAATCTGGCAGACATGCATCTGTTTGTGTGACAGAAGACTAAATCTGAGCATCCTCTACTGTGTTATTTTACAGATCATCAGAGGTTCTTAGGAAGGATAAGGAGACATCTGGATGGGACAGTTCAGGTATACTCAGACACCCTCCAAAGCTGAGCAGAGATCTCTGCCCGCCTTATTTCTGCAGTTTGTTTCGCACCCCTCCGTGCAGTGAGGTGAAGATGCTGTTTTCTTCTGCTCCCCACAACACACCCACAAAGCCGGTCTCACCGGAGGGCTCTCGGAGGGCTCACCAGAGCGAAGGGCAAGCTTTGTCCCTGTCCTGGCCACGTGTCCTCGGCATGGCTGGCGGCAGCTGAGAGTGGGGAGCAGGTCCCCGGCAATGTGACTGCGGGGGCACTTGTGGCTTCTCCTCCGAGGAAACCTCACCCTGCACCTTCACAAAGGTCTCCTTGTGCCATCAAGGCCGCTGGGGTTCTGGAGCCTGGGTGTCTCACAAAGGGCAGGAGGTTTCCCCCTCCCTGGAAACTCTGCGGCCGTGCAGACGCTGGATCACCCCACTGCGCCGGTACTGAGGCTCCCACCTCTCCTCCCCTGGGAGGGGACGCTGAGGGTCGCCCCCAGGGCCAGCTCTGCCCCAGCTGGCCCCGGAGCTGCTGGTGTTGGGGTGCCGATGTCTCTTCCTGGCTGGGTCCCACCGAGCAGCATCCCCTGAGGTGCACAGCTTTGTAGGTGCTCATTGCTGGGCTAGATGGGCACCTTTGCGTTGCTAAAGTTGGATGAAGTTGCTCATGCTTTAACCACCAATTTGGGCTGCACAGGAGTCCTACAGCTGCCAGCTAAACCACCTTCTTTCCTCCAGTACCCGTTCCAGGTCACTTGGTCCCTTCTCTCCAAAGGGGCTATGTAGAAGAGAGCAATTTGTTTGCCGGTTAACTGAGTGACTTCTGTTTCAGGTTTCTGGTTCATCATGGTGGATGCAAAGAGGAAGATAACCCTGTCGAAGGTGAAGCACAAAAGGAGCTCTCTCCCTCACCAGCATTTGAGTAATGGATTTGCAGTGCCTACCAGGCTGGGGAGATAAGAGCATCTGGTGACAATGGGCTTGTGGTGGCCAAGGCAGCCTCTCATCTGGGAAGCGGCAGTGGAGGAGAAAAGGGTGAAATGTTAGAAAAAAAGGAACAAGTATATAAAATATATTCTTGCCAATAATGGATAGCATTGGTAGCAAGGCACAAGAAATCTTCCCCAAGGTACCTTGTGCTGGTACAGTTATTGATCCCTTTTTATCTCAGTAGACGGTTTAAATATTTCAAGGTTGTCTGAAATACTGAAGTTCTACATTTTCCTTTGAAAGTGTTAGGCCAGGAAAAGCTGAGAACTGGGCTCTGGCAGAGTGAGCTTGTGGCACTTCAGTGGTTTTCAGGCCCCTCTGCCCTGCAAAGGCAGTCGGTAGGGGTAAGTAAGTCCCTGGCTCTCAGCCCTGACCCCTTCCCACGAGGCATGGGAGTGCAAACCTGTGCCTTGCCTGGCCAAGCCGGTCCCTGCATGGTGGACATGCCTGGACAGTATGTTCACGTGGCAGGGGTGACAGCAGTAACACCTTCAGTTACTGCACAAGTTTTACCAGAGCTCATCCGTCAGAGCCCTCTGCAATGTGTTTAAAGGTTAGCACGCTTTATGCTTTAACATAAGAACAGCTATCTTGGATCAGCCCGAAGGCTCATCTCACCCGATTTCCTGTCTCCAGCTGTGGCGCGTAGTGGATGCCAAGGGAGGGGCAAAGGAAACAAGAAAAGCACAAAGTGCCTCTTCCCTAAAATCCTCTCCCCGTTTCCAGCAGCTTGCACTACAGTGATTTTGAGCGTTAGGGTTGGTGCCATTGTGCTGAATAGCCCTTGGTAGAGTTTTCTTCCATAATTTCTCCAGTCACTTTGTAGAATAAGTATTGACATTAGCGAGCACTTAACTTTAAATATGTGATAAGCACAAGGGAAATATTACTGAAATATGAGACTGAAGCACATGCTTATTTAACACAAGTGACACTGGGCCTCAGCAGCTGGTCAAACTATTTCACCAACTTTGTATTAGTGCTCTGCCCAGGGGTGAGCATCGGCTGCAGTCAGAGTGGGCTGGAGAAAGGCGGGAGGAAGGTGTTTGTTGGAAGGGTGTCCCAGGGCTAGAAGAGCCCCAAAACCCATTGCCAAAAGAGTATTGGACCTTCCTACCCTGCTTGGGGCTCCACTGAGCCAGGAGTTGTCTCTGTTGGACTGACCGCAGCTGGGACAGAYGCTGGACCCAGAGGAGCAGCTTGTTGTCTCCTGAGCTCTGAGGAAGCAGTGCTTGTATTACCGCCTTCAAAGGCTTCCCCCTAAGCCGTAGCAGGAGGCATCTGAGTAYATAACAGCTACACTGGGTTCCCTTCTCTTGTTTCAGGCGCCTGTGTCGCTGGACATGTACAGGAGTTTGTACATGACAGACTACAGCCGTCACAAGGAGTACCAGCCGCCCACCGAGGAGTACTTGCAGGTGCAGTGGGTTTTTCCTTGCATGGCTCCATGGTCCGCGGCACAGGCTGCCCCACGGGGCTCTGCTCCCCTCTCGTGGCYGTGGGCTGCTGGGGACCGGAGTCGCTGCCGACATCGCAGCAGGCACGGGCGCTGCCTGCACCGGCAGAGCGGGAGCCCTGTGTCGGTCCTTGYTGCTGGCGACGACCCACCAGTGGGTCATGTCATGCACCAAATCCCCTGGCTTGTGTTGGGGCGTCCCTTCTGCTGGAAATCCCCCTCACACCCTCCGGTAGAGCCACTTGGGGCAGGCAGTGCTAATTACATTCATTAAGTCAGGGCACTAATGACTGCTTGCTGAACCAGGGCCTAAGCCTTGGAGTCTTACTGCTTCCTCTGGGGCTGATGGAGTGAGGCAGGATTAGCCCCATCTTGATATTGCTGTGGGAGGCGGGAGGGGGTGTTTGTGATGGAGATGTCTCCTTGCCCTGACACAGGCCTGAGAAGACTTCTGTAGGGAATGTTATGTTTTTTTTAATCTCCTCGCAGGGAGAGYGACCCCCTGAGCTATTTAATCTGATTTGCCTCGCTCCGCCTGCCCTGGCCTAATTGCTTGTGGCAGCCCAGTTGGGACAGCTGCGGTTTGCGCTGGGCCACTGGGGAGAAGTAGCAGGGGGGATGTTCAGTTGCTAAAGTGGCTTGGTCTGTCCTACGCTCGCAAGAGAGGAAAAAAGTTCAGGCTTGGGGGAAAACGACAGAGAAATCATTGCGTGAAAGCGCCCGGTGGGGCGGGAGGGGTGGTGTTAGCCCAGAGGGGCCTCGGTAATGAACCGCGTTAATCCAGCGCGAGCAAGACCCAGGYTCCCGGCTCCCGGTGCCTCCCTCCCATCCGAAGCAGCCTCAGGAGCCCTCTGCTCTGTTCCCTTCTCCCTCCCGCTTCTTCCCTCGCTGTCGGCTCCCCTCCTCCTGCCCTCTGGGAAGGGGTACCGCTGCCAGCAACGTTCATTAACATTCCCTGCTCCGGGCTCCCGCTGTTCTCCGAGGCTGGCGAGTGGTTCGCAGGAAGCCCAAGCCTTAGGTGGCTGYTCTGCTTCCAAGATCCTGACTTGGAGGGCAGGGTTTTTAACCCCCTGCCTGCTGGAGTGCAACCCAGGGCCAGTGCGGAGGGGGAAGAATTCTTGTTTTCTGAGCTGCCCACCTAAACTTTTTTTTTCAGGCTTTTTTTTTGGTTTTGCTGTTTCATTTTTATTTTTATTTTGTAAAAGGCTTTGGAAGGCTGCGTGCTTTCTGTGAAGGTCCTGACCTGTGGGCTGGCTGGCTTGGGAGATAAAGAGGGAGGAAGCATCTGGTATATGTTTGATTTCATGGGGTTGCGACTCTCTTTGGCTCTTTATTGATCCTTTATTAAATCTAAGGCCTGTCAAGAAAAGTTGTCCTACTGGGTAGTGTACTGATGAGGTACTCAGGAGGTCCAGATTTCTTTCTTAGACTGACTAGGTAGTTTTTAAGAGGATAGAATCGCTTTGGCATTTTCCTATGTGAAATTTTGAATTGTAGCCCTCTCCCAAAGGGGAAGTTGAAGAGCTCCTTAAAGCAGAAACTGTCTGGTGAACTGTCTCCACCGTGAGCCTCTGGAGGCTCTTATTCTCTCAGGAGATTCATCATTAGGAGCCCTTTCTGTCCTCAAATGAGGAAGCCCCCAAATACAGGTAGTTCCCAGAGCTCTGCAGTCCTGACTTGCCCTGTTGTAAGCGTGTTTAAGGAGAGGTCAGCTTGGAGTGATAGGGAAGGGGAGAGCCCTGGGGCATGCTGATCTTGAGGGACAAACAGAAACCCGTGGAGGTCCAAAGCAATGTCATGGAGGAGCTGAGGAGCAAACCCCAGGAGGATGGTCACTGAACAACCTTGCTAACTTCAGGGCCTGGGAGAGCTCACAGCAGGAGTGTCTTGTACTGGGTCCTTAAAAGGAAGCAATTTGCTCTTGACAGAGCTGCAGTGTGCAGCTTAAAAGATGCTGAAGCCAGCAGACCCCCAAGAGCAGCCATACCAGCAGCCACATTAGTCTTTCTGTTTGCGCCAGGATTGATTCTCTCCCCTCTGCTGGCAAAATTAGCTGCATCCATAATCTTCGTTGCCCTCCCTTCATAGGTTATGTTGTCATCTGCAGCGGCTGAGGGGCTCAAATACCGCAGTCAGGTCATTGCAGCATTATATACCTTCATACATCTATCTGGTCTGTCTATTTATCAGGAACATACTCATTAAGGAAGGTTAAGTGGGCTATTTTTGCCTGCTATTTGATGTCCTCATCCATGACATGAGAACATGGAGGTGGTTTAGCAGAGGCTTCACAGCTCCCTGTGACAGCAGAAAGAAGGTGGGCTAAAATGGTGATTTATTTCCTAACAACATGCCACCAGTGAGAAAATCCTGGTGTGGGATCTATTGTGGGTCAYGGTTTGCACTCTGGGCTTGCTACTGGATTATTACAGGTAGATCTCTGTGTCCATATGGTGCCCAGCAGAGTCCCCTGGAGAGTCAGATAGCTCCARGTTGGCTCAAAGAATGTCACTTCAGCCGGATTTACTCCAACACCCTGAGGGTKTTGCAGGTACGGCAGAGTCTGGGCATAGCAGGCTGGACAGAAGAAGGTGGGGGAAAGAAGAGGCCCAAGTGTGTGTCTCCATACAGTGCAGGGCATGCTCAGCCCAAACCATCCGTCTCATCTGCCTGTGGAGCAATGTCCCAGGTGATGCTGAGCTGCAAAGTCATCTGTGGAAACCTTGCCTGGCAAGACCCCTGCCATAGCCCCCAGGTTTTGTAAACAGCCTGAGATCGGGGCACAGGAGGCAGAGCTGGCCTCCAGGTGTTGGACCCCGCAGAGCGTCTGAGCGGAGATGGTTCGGGGGARCACTGCTTGGGTGCAAGGTGGCACAGCCCAAGCAGCCATAAAAAGGACAGAAAGAGGAAGCTGTGATGCCCTGTGCATTTTAATGATACAGTTATGGAGCTGCTTTGTGGCTGTTGTGTCCTTGGTCTCACTGACACCACCAAAGTCCATGTTTTGCTGTGGGCAGATAGTGTTGTGTTCGATGCTGCCGTAGGAATTGGTATCCTACCTCACTGCATCTCCACTCACATATGACTTCCTTCTGCAGAAGCTAAAGTTTGCAGATTCCCAGCTAAAAGACAAGGAGTTTGCAGTACCTCGAGAGCAGCGGTTGATGAACTACTGGGACAATGTGGTCAGAGAGGGAAGAGAAGTCATCCCAGGACCATGCGGTAAAGTGAACAGGCGTTCTGATGGCATGCCAGAGAAGAAGCAGGAAGGTAGCTCCTCCAGTCCCGAGTCATTCCAGCAGGCTGAAAAAGAGCAGAGGAAGTACTTTARTTCAATCCTTTCCAATGCAGAAAGCTACCTACCAAAATACTACCCTGCCACTGAACCAACAGCAACCCAGGAGGAGAAACTGGAGAGGCCACAGACTCTCACTAAGCCAGAAAACAAGCTTTCTTATTCCCAGTGTCTTCCGGCTGCTGTTCAAACTCCTGGAACAGAAGGTAATTCCCACATCGTTGGCACTGTTTGCTAGTGAACAGCTGACTAGCCCTATCTAGCTACCTGAGGGGCTGTCTGCATGGTTGTTTGCCAGCTGAGCTCCCTTTGCTCATGGACTGAGCTGGCTGGACACAAGCGGATTCCAAACTCCAGACAAAGCATTAGCGCAGGGCTGTGCCCAGCAAAGATTAGCAGCCTGGGCACAGCACACTTTTAACACGAATATGCAGCTTTCAGGCCAGCTCAGAATGCAGACATAGTGAGTTTGAATTTGCCTTCAGAAAACTCTGCAGACCCACTCTTGATGCATAAAGAGCCCCTGCTACCAAAGTATCTGCACTGCAAACTTTAGGGTTTTTATCTTCACAGCTCCTTTGTGAGACAGGGAGATGCAGTCAACCCCATGTTGGAGGTGGGGAACAGGAGGAGCACAGAGAGGCCAAGGGGCTCCACTGTTGAGCTCTAGTGACTCTGGCGTTGATGTTCAAGATACTGGAACAAACCAACAGCCCTTAATGACCTTCTGTCAGAGGTACCTGCCTCGCCAGTAAATGCAGCAGGAAATGACTGTTAGCAAGGCCTCAGCTGAACTCCAGTTCACTGTCTGCTTGTGTAGATTAAAATGCTGATGGAATTTTGTGCTAAGATTTCAGGAAAACAAAGTTAGTGGTCACCAAACGTCACCCAGCCCTGCCCAACCTTCCGAAAGTAGCTGAGATCTTCCTCTGAGCTCCTGCGTGAAAGGGAAGAGGGCAGCAGAAAGAATACRATTTCTTTCTTGCTCATGAAGCACCTAACTCAAGGTCCTTGTCCTTTTATTATGGTGGAAGTTGTAAAATAGAGTTGGGGCTATTTGTTGTTCTTCATGGGGTTTCAGAACTTTGATCTTGTTTTCCATCATTGCTGTGCACAGGAGCAGCCATGAATTTTGTTGCTGTTCCTAGGTATGGAAACTCAGCCATGAGGAACCTTTTTATGCACCAAGTTACTCTAAGGGTTTCTTGTTTTTCCCTCCTGCTCCATCACCTTTCCTGGTGATGACCTGCCTGCTCTTCTTTGTGTCAAGCTGTGCTTAGCTGCAAACTGTGAGCTGGCAAAGCCTYGGTCAGACACAAAACATCCTGGCTCAGTTTGGTGGGGAGTCCTGCTGGGAGTCCCTTTTTCTCGGCAGTGCTCCAGGACCACACAGGATGACATGAAACAGGGATG
Source organism: Apteryx rowi (assembly GCF_003343035.1). Classification (NCBI taxonomy): domain Eukaryota; kingdom Metazoa; phylum Chordata; class Aves; order Apterygiformes; family Apterygidae; genus Apteryx; species Apteryx rowi. The sequence goes on along the minus strand of NW_020448530.1, from coordinate 446,612 downwards.
TTCTCTCTGCTCCCTGAGTTCATCTCGAGATGATCATCTCAGCTTCTTTCATGATCAGTGGAGAGAAATGCCACAGCCATCTACTGTAGCTTAAATGTCACCTGGAAGATGAGAAGAATTAAACCCTGGCAGGGTTTTTCTCTCTCCACAAACTGGAAGGAGAGTCTGGACAAGCAGCCCCTATGGAGATGTCTCCATTTGGATAGGTGATTCCTTCACTTAACATCTGGGGGCTTTGAGCATCTCCTTGCCAAGCCCATCTGAGGCTGTCTTGTGCTAATGAGASAACTGCTCTGGGCTTTTCCCTTCCCACTCTACCCCTGCATAGCTCAGCAGTGCAGTATTCCCTGCAAAGTCTTTCCCTTTTATGCACTAACTTCCTGCAAAGGGTCTCAGCTCCTTTTAATGCTCCAGTGCARCACAGAGACAGCATGGCTCCTGCCTTTCACAAAGCTGGCTGTACCCACTTGCTTAGCATCACTATATATCTTTCCGTCACTGGTTTCATGAACTAAATCAATTCCAAATTGATACAACTCAGCAAGGCTCTGCTGAAGTGAGTGGGTCTCCCCTGATTTATGCCAGGTGAGGCTCCAAATTGCTGTTAGCTTATGCCTGCCCAAGGGCAGGATTTGGGTGAGTAATTGATGGTGCTCCCAGTCTAATGTGCTCTCTTGTTCTTCACTCTCTCAGGGATGTTGCTGCGCAAGCAGGAGCTGGCTCAGGGCTGGGCTACCTACCAGGAATTCCTCTTGGAGACATGTCAGGCAAGGCAATTTAAAGCTCAACAAAACAAGAGCATGGTCTTGGGCTCATCTGTTTTGGGGGAAGGTCAGTTGATGGAGGCTGTGACAACTGCCTCACATAGATGACTTGTGGCCTTTGGTCTGGCTTTGGGCTTTTGAAGTTAATGCAGAAACAGACTGAGGAAGTTGAAGGGCAAGTGAATAAAATGGGAAGGGTCCTTGGAAGCAGGTTTGGTGGGAAGGTTACTGCCATGTGCTCAATGGGTACCTGTCACTGGGTTTGCACTTCTCATGCAGCTTTGCACATCCAGAATTTCACAGGAACAGTCTGGCCAGAGGAGGCTGAGGTCTAGTCCTCAGAGACTTCATCCTCCATACTGCCACTATGGTCCATGCTGATGCCTACAGATGGTGCCCACCAAAGGATATGTGCAGGATCTGGCATGCCAGGCTGCTAGCTGCAGAAATGCCAGGCTCTATTTACCAGGAATGATGAATACAACAATTGGAGGTGGCATGAAGGTTTCTGACTGAATTTCTACTTCTTGGAGGGAGTGTGGCTTAAGCACCATATTCTGATCTGGAGGCAGCTGCCTGAGCTACATGATCTCAAATGGGTGAGCAGTCCCCACAGCCATCCACCTGTCAGTTGGGAGAAGCATGGCAGAGAGCAACTATCTTTTTCCAGAGAAGGTTGAAGCATTCTACATAATGCTTCTTTCTTCCCAGTTTCCATATGGGCCATACCATGAAGTGCAGTCCTGCTCAGTGTGGCCTGTGTGGAAATTACRTCACAGCACGAAAACTCCTGCTGCTACTGCTCGTTCAGTTAGCATTAACTGCATGGCACGGACATAGTCAAGTGGACACCTGTGAAATATCTGTAATCTCAATTTTAGTGAAAACAACAAAGAACATTAATAATTACTCATTACATGATCATGTTTTTAAAATACACACAAAAAAAGAAACATCTGGAATCAGCAGTTCTTTGTGCACCTTCCTGGTTTTGTTGTGATAGTGGCACATTTTTCCACAGACAGATCTGTTCAGTCAGAAAGTCGCATACGCAGGCTATTAATATATACATATACAGGGGCATCCCTGTAGAACAGGATAGGAGACAATAACACTTCAAAGCAGCTCTTATGAGGATTTTAGGTGAAGAGGGCAGAACAGATGCGACAGTCTGCACTTGTGGGGTCCCTTCTCCAGCATATATCCCCTCTGCCTGCTGAGATCTTTCCTTAGCACTCTGACAGCAGGAYGGAGATGCTGCCCTGTTACCAACTTTGTATCGTATCTGCGCTAGTGCCAGCCCTCCAGGAGCAGTCTTTCAGCCTACAGTCCAGGAACCACGGGTGCTCCCCAAACTCATGGCAAACCTTTTTTTTTGGGGGGGGGGTCACTTACACACATGGGGGAATAAAGCCCTAAGTGAATATTTAGTGTTTAGCCTAATATTTTGGCTTGTCTGTGTATACTCTTGTGGCAACATTGCACAAGACAGTCAGTGGATTTCTTTTTTTTCTGAAAAGATGCAGTGGGCCCTGGACCTCTTTCCTTGTTTAGTCCTTGATTAAATAAAGCAGAGACACATTGCTTTGGCGTGATAAAAGAGAAAATCCAGAGAACAGGAGAAAATATGTAGCAGCTGACAAGTCAATGTCCATAAGGGAAGAACTTAAGATATCATTTCCAGATCTGCTTTGCATGACTTACCATCATACTTAAAAGGCTATAGAAAATAAGAGCTCAGTAATCTTGTCTAAAAGGCCTTGTCTAGACCAGGGAAGCGCTTCTTGCATTTCCTGTTGTGGCTAACCCTACTTACATCTCAATAATGGTAGCTACAAYGGGAGAGCTGAAAGCATTAACAGCTGATGAAGCTCAGAGAAGGGGGACTAGACAGACTACAGCATGCAGAAGATAGAGACTTGAAAAAGCCTTTCAATTATTTGAACTCTCTTTTACTAGAATGCTTTGACCTTGACTGCAGAAGTACCTACAACGCAGATTTTCAGCCCTTGCCTGGAGCCCATGGTGGATACTGTAAAGCAAATAGGACTTTCTCTCACATTTTTGCTGAAGATGAGTGCTTTAACCAGTAAGGGAGAGCGAGGCTAGAGGAGAGGGTGGGTGCTGGCAGTGGGGATACATAGGTTTTGGAACTGTATGGGATCGGAAGATGTTTCTCAAGTTTATTACTTCTTGTCCATGTTATGCAATGAGCTCAAATGAATTCCCTCAGGGTCAAATCCTTTCACAAGACCTGCTTAGTCTTTTCTTGAAAAATTTTTGGTGGGGTCGATATGAGCTGGGAAACTTCCCCTCCTGGGACAACCTCTGATATATTTCCTTTGGAAAGAAGGAGTYAAGCCCCTGTGGGACCGGTGGAAGGAGATGTCTCTCAACACTGCAGTGCCTGGTCTCCCCCTGGGAAAGGGCACTCTCAAATTAGGGCAGAAGCTATTTGTAATATGATTCATCTGCACACTATGAGCAAACAGGCATCAACTGCTCCTGAGCTCTCATTTCTCACTGGAAGAGCAATTCCTCCCTGCTGCCTCATTCCCTTCCCTCCCCCTAACACACACACATATTTCAGATTTGCACTGAAGTCTCGATTTTGATCTATGATCTTGGAGTTATGTGTGGGCTGGAGACCAAGTTTTTGTAATGGTTGATCTGGGTGGGAGACTGGTCCCAATGACAGCCGTGTGTGGCAGCATCCGTGCTGTTCCTGATGGAGACAGGCTGTCCCCAGCCTCCCCCATGGCTGGGTGGCCAGCTGCTGCCAAAACAGAGGCAGATCCCCTATCCTGGTGTCCAGGTATGCCAAGCAAAGGATGGAGATCCCCTTCTTATCCCCTTCTCCATGTTCTTCGCAGGAACTACTGGGTATCAGAGTATGAGGACAACTACAGTGTTTTCATGCAGAGGATGAACCGGTCATCTCAAATCCTTGCTGCGGGGCTGTGTGAGGCCATAAAGCCCATCTTGCATCTCCCCCACAGGCTGTCCTCTCAGAAAGCGATTGCAGTGGACACAGCCCAGTGAGAGGTGCTACAGCTGTCCATGGTAAGTGCTGAGATAATCAATGAGGTTACCACTTTTGTGTTGAAAGCTGAGTCCCTGGTAATCATGGGATTTCTGTGGCTGTGGAAAAAAGTACAAACAATTGTGAGACCTGACATAAAATAATAGGGTCTTCACTACTGAAATGCTGTTCTAAATGGCAACAGTCTCCTCATCTGGGGTACTAAAAAGTGATTTTTCAAACCAGTTTCCATAATGGGATCTTTCATCCTGATGCCTAAGACACTATATTGTTACAGGACAATCACTATATTGTGATGGGGTGAGAGGTGACAGAYTGCAATACAGAAAATTTCAATTAGATACTAGGAAAATATTTTTAACCATGAAGRTGGTCAAACACTGGCTTGGGGACCAAGAGAGGTGGTGGAATCCCAAGGAGATGTGCAGAAGTTGGCTAAACAATGCCCCGAACAACCTTATCCAAGTTGGCCCTGTCTCAGCAGGTTAAACCATAAGACCTCCACAGGTCACTTGGTCTACATTATTCTCTTATTTTCTGATTTATTTTATGATGTGTTACCCACACTATTCTGTTATTACAGCTCTGTGGCTCTCCAAGTTATCTGCGTGATATTGTCTGTGGGAGTCCCTGGAAGCCTGGAAGCACTTTATCTTCCAAACCCACCATTGTGGCTATAGAATATTTGTGAAGTGCTCAGCAGAAACCCTTTTACACATATTTTTGTTAAAATCCCCCAAGAACTCTAGGTCTTATCAGTGTCAGAAAAACACCCTTTTGTACAAGGCAGTCCATGGAGCTAAAATTACTCAGGCAGTTTCAGTTCATGTACTCTAAATAAAACTTGCCAATAAACTTCATCTTCCAACAAGAAGTAGTTTGTGTTAGTAGCATTGCTTTAATGTGCTCTCTTAAAAGCCTTGTGCGCTCACAGGGAAGGCAATATCTGTGTTATCCATGGCAGATGGGTTGGTACCTTGCACAGCTCTTTGCCTTCTTTGTATTTAACACCTTCTAGGGCTTGGCCACCAATTTCTACTAATGACTGTTAAGCCAGAACTGATTCCCTCTGCCTTCCTTCCCGAGTTCAGGGGGATTTCTAGGGATTTCTGCAGGGAGCAAGGCTGCTGCCTGCCTGAAGATGGCATTGCAGAGCTGCTGATCCCAAGGCTGGCTGCAAAGCCCAGTGCTGGAAAAGATTGATGTCCCAGGGATGCTGATCCCAAAGGAGCCTGCCAGGCACATCGCAGCCTTTCTGCTTAGCTGTGTGACCTTGCTGCTGTCTGTTTCCATATACTCTGCAAATGTTTCACCCCATCACCACTTACCTGCAGTAAATGTTGCCATTAACTTGCTGCAGGACCTTAGGAAAATCACATGCACAGCAGCTGTTTCACTGCAGGAGGAGAAGTATTGGGAGATTTAGAACGATGACATCCGTCAAGGCCAATCTCAAAGCAAATGAGATTGGGAGGTAAAAGGATTCTAGCTGCTGCAAAGCTGCCCCCTCTTCCCACTCTGGGATGAGATGTTGACCACAGTCAGTGCAGCACTTTGGGTATTATAGGTTATTTCCACTTTACCTAAAGATAATGGAGTAGTGTGAGAGTCATTGGGAACATGGTTAGAAAACAGAGAATAACTGGAAGTCAGGTTGCTTGCAAAGGCTGCAGAATTTGGAGGATGGAATGAAACTGCCTTTAACTTAAAAATGGGGAAAAAAATAAGACTTGCCTACATCAGGGGATCCTGAGGAGACAGAGATGTTTGGTTTCTTCAGAGAATAGGCCCATAAGAACAGAAGTATTCTTAACGGGGCATGCACTTTTGCAGCAATTAAAATGAATCTCATGGCCTGACTGATTGGTTTCTCTTATGAAAGAATGCCATTAACCTGCCTCCCCATGCTGGAGACAGACTCCTTCAACAGATTTTGAGATTGCTCCACTGCACCAGCTTGTTATGCTGACAGAGGCTGTGGGTCTAGGTRAGTGTTTAGGGTACACACACACACAAGGTAATTTCAAGTAATCTTCACCAGGAACAAATATGTTGTTAAATGCTAATCAAAACAGACAACCAAGGAGGAAATAAACGGATGAATCAGAGGATATGTTAACGATGCACACTGTCGGCTGCACTAATAAAGATACTCGATCAGACATACTAATGTTGGATTTGCTAACATGGTCCTTAACGATGTGCCAGGGAGAAGGAGTGAAGTTGCTCATATTGAGGATAATTGTCCTTCCTGGATGCTTTGGCAGTACRCTCATTTAAACTCTTTGCAGCTTTGGCGACCAGACTTGAGACAAGGCTTTCAAAACCTGCACTTCCACGTTGCAGGCCCAGCACCGCATGTGCCTGCAGCCAACGGGGACCAGTCTGCATACCAGCGTTCAGCAGGGCACCAGTCTGTAGCRTGGCTGGAGGGCTCTCGCCTTCCCACCCCAGGCTACTCCTCCTCCTGTAGGAGCTCTTCAGGGCAGAGCTAATTGCTCCCTGGGAGAGAAATGCAGAACTGCTGATCCAGCCACAGCCCTGCCAGGATCCTGCCTGTTGCATCCTCAGGTTCTACCATTTGTCTTCCYAGAAATACATTTATTTTCTCTCATACCTTTGTCTTTCCAGGCCTGCTTATGGAAACTCTCATCACCCCTTCCTGATATTGGCCTGTCTGATGTTGTCTGATTTCTGTTAATGCTGTTTTTTTTCACTCCCTGCTATGGAAACCGAGGTGGCTCCAAGCCAGCTCAAGCACACAAATGGGTAGGCAGTGGTTATCACAGTGCGAAGTGTGACTTCAGCAAGCTTTCATGCTGCTCCAGGGAGTGATTACTATTTTGTAATGGGGGACATTTAGGCTGCATGCAAATATATTCAAATTACAGAAGGGAGCCAGCCACACAGACCACTTCCCATGTCTCCCTGGTGCTCCCTTGGATATTCCCACTACAGGGTGGATGGAGCCTCTTCATATGAATGATACAGGCTTAAAATCAAAGATCGCTGGGGTCAAAAAGAGGTGAAAAGCTCCAGTTAATACTGGAATTACCTCAGAACAGCCTTTCAGTCCTTCTTCTGCACAACCCAAATTAGTTCCTGTGCTTTCGGCACGAAACAACACCAGCTATGATTTCAACGGGATTCAGAAAGGGATGAGACATTTGTATGGAGGACATCAAGCTTTACATTAGCAGCAAGGGAAAAAACAGCRCAGAGAAACAAGCTGGATGTGAGTCAAACCGTGGCTAGCAGAGATCGGGAGCTGTCTTCCAGGAGCACGTTACCCTGTTACTGCTGCAGTAGGTGCTGGGCATATTTCTCCAAAGCATTTGGTCCTGGCCTCTGTCCAAAACAAGGGAACATGCCTGGATGGAGGCTGGTCTGATTCACCAGAGCAGTTCTCCAGTAGGAAACACACTGAAGCCATGAGAGAACGAAACCACTTCAAATCCAAGTGATGGCATCCACAGAACAGTCAGAACTCAGACTTAGTTGGTCCCATCACATGATGCAGCAACACAGTGAATACAAATTTTGTGGGTTTTCTCCCCAGGGCATGACCTCAAAAAAGCTAAGTTTTAGTTAAGGTGAAAGTGATGCTTTCTGTGTGAGTGCCTTAGTGCCATCTCCTGGGTGGAAGGGGAAATTCTCAGCCAGGAGGTGCAAACATGTGGTCCCAACACTCGCTTGGTCACTGGCTGTGCAGGTTTACTCATTTAGCAACTGTTCCTGTGAGTACAGCAGCCGGATACCACACAGTGCCTCTTCCCAGTAACTGCTGAACACATTTCTTCCGTAAGACACACAATAGGGGTATCTGTCCTAGGAAAAGGGTGCTCTGGATTTGTTCCTTGTCCTCACGATGAATGTCCGAGTGGCTGTAGTGTGCAGCACTGAAAGTCCGACAGWGCCACAGATGTGCTATAGCAGATGTGGCAGCCAGTTCGTGGTGTTATTTCACTCCTCATCAACGGGGTCAGACAAGACACTGTGCTAGGGATATAGGCTTTTCCCACGTTATTACTTACATTACCTTGCCAGGGGAACCCAAGCAACTCTTCAACAATATCTGTGCAATTCCCCAGCCTCTGGGGTGTATTTTCTTTCTTGTCATCCTACTATCTAAGTTGTGCAAGGTTTGGGGAGGGCAAGGAAGTGAAGGAAGAAAGCCTAACGCTGGACAAACAACTTGGAAAATGAGAGACAGCCGCTGAAACCTAGGCAGCTGTTAATGCTTGTTTTCCATGCCACTGATCTCTGCATCCCTCCTTGTCTTGTAGGTCCCTTTAGTTTGGTGTTTCTTATTTTCAGAGACATGCCAGTTCTTGCCTGGGGGGAAACACTCATTCCAGCCTTGTTTGCTGAGACTGAGCTCGTGCTAGGACAGAGTTTTCACTCAGTTAACTGCTTTCTTTCAAATCACTTGTATTACTGTAAAGGTAGAACATTTCTGTATTACTGTTGCAACAAGTGGCACACATCAGTGTGGCAAGTCTATCTAGGTGAACACCAGTCCATACGCAGCGGGCTCCGGACTGAAACCCACTTCCTTGCCCCCTTTGGTGGTGGGCTGCATCTTCGGGGCAAGGGCCTCCTTCGATTCATGGAGAGGAACAGATCTCCCTCTGATGACCAGGAGGAGATGAAAAAAGGGTAAGAAATGAGCCTGGGCCAAGAAATTATCAAGAATAAACCAACAAAAAGAAGCAGGTTCTTGTTGCAGGCAGGTAGGGAGACTGGAGACTGCAGTCACCACCATATTCTGTTTGGGCTAATTTGGAGTACAGAACTGACCTGGCTAACCCGCTAAATAAAGAGGTATCCAATAATTTGCATAGGGTTTGCTGAAGAAAAGTGAATGCAGCTTACAAATAAATCCAGGCTGATACAATACTGATGATAAAACTTTTCTGATGTGGAGACCAACTGCCTTTCTCAGTATCTTCTACACAAATATCTTGGGTAAAAGAGGACAGGGGACTTGAAAGTCAACAGATTCAAAAGCAAAGGAAGGGAACTTATTCTAGAAACAAAACCTTGCTRACAGTAGTCTCCTTTCCAGCCCCAAAGAGACATTCAGATCCAAGGCCCATTAGTTCTGGCTCAGTGAGTCCAGTGAAAGATGAATCTGGCCCAAGAGTGAAGTTGGCAGAAATGTGTATTTATCTGAGACCAAATTTCCATCTTGATTTTGTCTTTGTATTTCCCAGCGTGGAAGAACACTGAACTCTGAACTTACAAGGATTGTCCAGTTTATGAAAGATCTTCATGTTATTTTAATGCATCCTCTAAGGGAGAATTCACTCCAAAATATCAGAAGTTCATTTAATAATGATTATTCCTTTACTTTGGGACTTTCTAGATCTCATTGCAAGTTATCTCTCTGAACATTAAAGGTGTAAAATCTCCTTATTGAATAATTTAATGAATTATGGAGTGTTGAAAGAGAACCTAAAAATATGCCTGTGGCTGCACTGGTCATCACCTACATTCACCACTGGGTGACCAAACAGTCAGATGTTTTCATTGGTGCCTGTGCAACTTGCACGGGAACAGGCAGAAATCCCACTGCAGCCGTCCCATAAAAGCTTCATTGAAGGAGCATGGTTAGGAAGAACTAATGATTTGTGACAGAACAGTCATAAAATTGCAGAAGTATTTCTGCAAACATAATTAGAAGCTGAATTTAACCCAGCACAGCCAAAATATTGTTGTTTGGAATCTCATTGGTATAATATGCAATTCACACAAGAACCTGCAGTACCACCACTTTGACACCTACACTGTTTGCTCTCCAAAATGTGTCTCGTTCRCTGAAAGTCACTGTTTCCTGGAAGGCTTTTAAGGATGTCAGAACTTCTGTAATATGTGTGATCCTCAGCCCCATCACTGAGCAAACAACTTTTCCTCCCCTTTTCTATGAAAATTCTTCCCATAGCCACAGCCCAAAGCAGCAATTATGCAATAAATTATTCAGCATGTGCTTAATTTTAGTCTTATAAACAGTCCCATTGCCTGGTGTGGCAATTAATAGTTTTAACACAACAACCTTGAGCACATCAGTATTCACACTGTCTTTAATGGGCTGGAAAAGCAGCGTTCCCACGGATCACTGAAGAGAAGTGTTTCCCTAAAGGGGACTCCACCAATGCACCGTATCTGATCTCTTAATTGCAATCCGTGTGCTTAAGTTAACGTGTGTTAGGAGTTTTGTTGGAACAGGTTCTTCACTTAATGTTTCATAAAATAACAATCATGGTGAGGTTTGGAAATGCCCTTCCTCAGAGGAAGCTGAAGTAGCAAGAGTTAATGACATGGAAATGCTGTATGTTGCCACCAGGTTTCCACCCTAAGTCCTGCCTGTGGCTCAGCCACAGCAGACAGTATGAGCACAGGGAAAGCACCAAACCGGTCAATTAACATATTTCAGCAAAATGTGATTTATTACCAGGAAATGCAGATTAATCAAAGCTTTGGGAGTAGTGTATGTTTTAATGAAACTTTCTTGGGTCTACAATGGAGTTCAAAAAATACTGAGAGAAACGGAGAGAAGCAAGAAAGGCTAATTGCAAAGTAACCAATGGATTGCCAGTTGAGAATGAATGCAACTGTCAATCACTCCCCCCAATTTTCCAAAAATCAAGTCTTTTGCTTTCCAAACAGTCTGAATTGGCCTTGTGTCTTTTTTCCTGTTGTTTCTCCATGTGGCAGCTTGGGTTCTGTTAGCATTTGGAGACGGCATCTGCTGGGCTTGAAGGTGGGATACTGAATTTGTAGAAAATCATAAGCACTTCAGTTGTCTTCATTTCCTTTATTTGAGCTTGCTTAAATGTAAAGAGTTTGTTTGGTTTGGTTAACAGCTGCATGAGCTATCCGGTAGAAAATGAAACACTTTCAAATGAAAGAGAATGCATTACTGGGTACTAATGACTCCATTTATTGTGTACATATGTCCCAGAAGCAATCACAGGATAAAAATTAGCCTACAGTTATAAATAGTTACATGATCAACAGCAAGTATCGTAAATGCAACTGCTTTGCCTGTGCTCAGCTCAGATGCAGGTACCAAATGCTTTGCTTTTGCTCTGTATCTTTCGGGAAAAAAAAATATTTATCATCTGCTGTTGGGCTTGGCATGGCACCTCCGCATGTTTTGCGGTCAGTCCGTACATTGCTTGCTGAATTTGCTGACTATGCCTTTGTCAGATATAAACCACATCCATTAAGCTGCTTGGAATTTTCCATTTATCTTTTTTTAATTGGAAACTACATTTCCTGTAATACCAAAGTTTTGATTTTGCCACTATTTTTCAGTTCTCCTTCAGTGAGATCAAAATGAAATCTGAGGGCTGTGCTGACCCAAATGTTTTACTTTTCTCATTAGCAGCTTAATCTGCCACAGGGTCTTCAGAAAATTGTAGTTTGTGTGTCGTAAGCCCTCCCTTTACCTTGTGATCTGACGTTTCTGAGGTACGCTGGGGTCATACGGCCTTCATAAGACCTTCAGAGACACAGTCCAGCCAGGCACCCCAACCTATAACCAACAAACCAAGCATTCGTCCCTGCAGCACCTCAGGAGAGCCAGTCTTACATTGAACTAAGCYTATGTGAAACATTTCTGTTTTATTTCCTCTTGTCAAACTGAAATATGTTCTAATAGCTGCTAATTCAGTTCTAATCCTTCYATGTCCAGCTGGAGATATACAGCCGCATGTGTTACTTAACAGTAAAATGAGATGCCCTAGCAATAGGAAAAAGAAATAGATTTCATTTCTTTATAGGCTGCATATCTGGAGGAAGATAGTTCAGCAGACAAGACATGGCTTCTGGCCATTTGGCTCCATAATGAGCCAATTAATTGAATAGGTCAGCAGGGTAAATGGTCTCATCAAAAAGCTTCTGTTCTAATCAACACAGGATAATCTTCCAGTCTTKCTATGCCAACTGCTAGTGCTTTAAATCTAGGTTCACTGTAATGAGATTTTACTGTATTTACCCAAGGAATGTGCATATAAAAGAYGTGAATAAATACAAAAAGCAAAAATAAACACTTAAGGATTTTATTTCAATCAAGCTGTCTTAAGCATCACATAGAGGAGCAGATAGGTGTTAAGATTTGCTATCACGTATAATCACCTATATKGTACATCCTCTTGAATTCAGGTGTGACGCCTTCTAGCACAAAACTAATTTCACTGGAGGGCCAAATTAGCCGCATTGCAACATATGTAACAGAAAGTGTCCCCAAATCAGATTGCATTTCTTACTATGGCATGATCACCACTGTGTGTTCTTCCAGAGACAGGTGGGTTCACATATGCTGAAAGCTTCATCCAAAGACTATTGCAYTCCCTGGAAAGATTTCCACTCATTTTGAGAGGCTCAGGCTTTATCCCACTTGAAAAAAATTAGCTGCAGGCAGCCCTGCTGAGAAGAGCCACCCAACCTGGCAGTTCCCAGAAGCTCTTCTCTCATGGCCACTGCATCTGAAAGCACTTGCCATCCCCATCACCCTTCCAGCAGCTCTGGTCCCGGCAGCAGCCACAGCTCCCTGCACCGAGGCGGTGCTCTGCCCTCCTCACAGCAGAGCAGGATCAGCCCTGCCAGTAGCATCTCCCTGTTGCTCAGTGCATTGACATCCTCCGCTCCTCCCAGAGCCCGTACTGCACTTGCCGTCTGCTCCTCTTCCCTGCAAAACCCTCAGCAGAGCCCTGGCCTGTGTTGGTGATCACCCTGCTAATGGAGCCTACGTGGTCCTCCCTGGCTGCCCAAAGCTGTAGTGGCTTACCAAGAAACATGCTCTAAGAAAGACTGTGCTCAGCACGCAGCTCACTAAAATCAGTTTTGAGGCTACTAATATCAGCCCACAGGTGTTTTGCTGACTGTGCCTTTGCGAGGCCCCAGTCCTTATGAGTTAGGCTCATTTACAGCTTGTCACAGGAACGTGCTGCATGCTTGGTACCAGGTGTCTCTGGTTGTGATGGAGAGTTTAAGAGCAGGATAATAGTAGTGTCTTTAAAAATAGGGGTATGGGCTGAAAACAGGAGCTTTGGGTCTACAAACAGTCTCCTGAAGCTACTTACTGGTTATGGGAGAAGTACAGTCTTAAGAGCTGGGAAAAGCTGCTTCAAACATAGCAAAGAAATAAAGAAGCTGTGATATAAAAGAGAAATAGCTGAGTAGCAGGGTAAATCACTTGATGAGCCTGGGAAAGTAATGTTCTCTGCTGCTGTGTAGCAGGTAGTGCTGGGAGTGAAGGTCAATGGCTAAGGACTACCTAGAAATTCAGAGATCTGGTAAAAGGATGAGAGCTTGTAGGAAGATGGGGGACTTGTTGCAGGGGGTGAACACTGTTGTGGGGTTACTGGAGCAGCAAGTGTACTGCCTGCCTCAAGGACCCTGATGTTTGGGGACCTCTTGGTGTGCAAGCTGATCACTCAGGACTCTGTTTGGTGGTATGTGTGTCTGAGCTAGGTGCTAGCAATGAAGCTCTTAATTATACCAGTGTGTTTGTTTCTATCCAGTGTTGCCCTGAAGGGTTGTTTGCAAGTGTCCCTTCTGCCTGCTTTTGCTAAACTCCTGCCATCCTTCAACCTTCTGCTCTTTTCAGTCTAGTCATCCAACCACAGTCTCCTCTCTGCCTCTGCTCTCCTTCCAGAACTCCATCATGCTCTCTGATCTCCTGTAAGCACTGGACTCTTCTGCTCTGTTCTCCTTTCCCCTCATCTAGGCCTTTAAGCAAAAGTACAAGCCTTTAGTTGTTATTGCCTTTGTTTATCTTGCCTTCACTTCTAACACTTTTGCAAATGGATTTATTGCCCCAAAGAAGGTTTTTTTCTTGTGAAGAAATACTGCACTGAAAGGAACCCCCTTTCCCTCCCCACTTTCATCCCAGGGAAGTAGGGGTAAAGCAGCTAGGCGTGTGAGCCACAAACTCCCAGGCTGGTAGCTGCTGGAGAAGAAAAGATTGCTTGAGCTCTTGAGGACAGGGCTTGATGAAACTTAGCAGAAACATCAGACTGGAGATGAAAAACACCAACTAAGTTATTTTAACTCTGCAATGCAGGTGCATTCCCTTCACTGTATTCCTGATTGCTTTCTACACTCTATTAGGAGCTGACTTAGGGAATGGCTATCCCTAGAAAAGCTAGTCCTGGGATAATGTATTCCACGGTCACTGCACATCCTGTAATAGATTATTTTCCTATTCAAGCACTGATTTCTTGGAGGTGGCAACATCCCACTTATCTGTTCCTTGTTCAGTCAAAAACTTGACCAATATGAATAATTAACAGTCTGATTTGGGGATGGCACAGGAAAACCTTTTTTCTTTCCACGCTTAAATCATAGAGAATAGCATTAAAAGGAATCTTGAAGACATATCTATGCTGCTAAATAAGAGGGCTGGGGAATAAGCTGAAGCACTGGACCACTGTGGTCCACATAACTTAATTGTTAGCTTACTCTGTGGCTCTCCAAGACAAGCCAGCTACAGAGGGTTAGCCTTAACCTGTGTGGAGGAAGGTCAGTTCAAGTTGATTAGCCTTGTAGCCACAGGGTTTTGTCTCTGACCTTGTTTTATTTAGAAGCATGTATAAATATATTTRTGTGTTTGCGTATGTATATAAAACCTGGAGAGCTGACTTCCCTTTTCTGAGGTAGACTCAACCACACCTAATAGCTCAACTATACCTGAACCATTCCAGCTCAAGCTGTTTGGTGAATGTGATCAGAGCCTGCAAATGGTTTTGTTGCAACCCAAACCTCAATTTTTGTGGTGCATAAGCACTGCATGGAGAAGAACTTCCTGTGCTCCTGCTCTCATACCAGTGAAGTATTAAATTTGTCTGGTGTCAAGGTCTCCTGGATTTTGGGTCAGGGGTTTATTTGAAGAGTGAGTAGGAAAATGACTTAGGACCTGAAGGCTCTGTGGAAGCTGATGAAGGTAGAAGTGAGGGGACAGTTGTAGAGATATCAAACACTGTCCTTGAAGTTTCTCCAGCACTGGCCTGTTGCTACAAATCCCACAGTTTCAAGCGGCATGGTGGGGTCGAGGTTTCCCTGGTGCTATTTGTGTAAGGTGGGAGTAGGGCTAGTTGGCTAAAACATGGAAGGTGTGAAGGAAAGCATCCATTCATTAGGCAGCACAGCACAACAGTAGCGGATGTGTAGAGTGAAATAACGGGTGCTGAGGACCCGGAGCCCACAGTACATGTGCACTGGGGGTTTTAGGTAGGTCCTGCCTGGCCCTGTGGGCTGGGTGCCTCTTAGCAGCTGGAGCACGAGGTGTGCTCCTGGAGCACACCAGCTGGTTTTATGTCCAGAGAGATCCAGTTTGTATGGGCTGAGACTGCTCTGTGGTGCAAACCCACATGCAGCAAGTGGGGACAACTGGGAGACTCATTTTAAAACCAGGTTTTTGATCTGAACTAAGGTGTCAATGTAGATGAACTCAGGTGTTATCAGGGCCCTTAGGAACCCATGATCCTTCTTAAGACAACAAACAAACAGCCCACTGGTACAATGACAATTGCTAATTTGGTACCTATTTTAAAATCCTGGCATCTCAAATTACTGTAGTGTTTATTTGCATCTCTGTCTGCTGTGGAAAATATCTGGAATAATGGAAGAATAGATAAATATAAACACTAATTTGCCCAGTACAAATGGTATAACTTGCCTGTTCTTTTCTGCCTCTGTGCTGCTGGCCCCTACGGGCACTCCAGCAACCAGCTCCCCAGGCCATGTGAGGAGTGTGGGGCAAGCTCCAGTAGTTATCAGCTTTGTGGGCTCATGCTATAGAGCTTTAAATGCCATAATTGGATATTTCCTGGCTGCACACCTTGTTCCATACAGTACCACACACTATGGGTCGACCTTTGTGAGTTGTGCGATACACTACAGGCTTTTATTAGGAGATATGCAATGACGTTTAACTTTCATCTCTTCTGGCCTGCATCAAGTGCCATCATCTAGTTTTTCTGGCAGCAAAGATTGTAGAGATCTGAAAAATGATTAAGTATCTGATGCAGCATGTGAAGGAAGCATATTTAACTGCTAGATAACAAATGTTAAGTGGTGGTATGCATTAATGGCAGAAGTATTACAGTGGTCCCTGTATCCCCTTCATCCCCAGGTTAGCACTAATTGTATTGCCAGGCTTGACCACACATTGCAACACAAAGACAACTAAAATCACTCTTTTGTGAAGAATGCTCTGAGATATTAACCAGACAAATACGAATCTCCACTGGCAGCATATTAAATCTGCTTTTTTTTCCTCCCATCCTGTGTCCAGAAGTACAGTACATGTAGGCTGCTGAAGCCAGAGCTATTAATGGTCAGTGGGCATTTTGCATTTACAAGCATAGGGTAGGCACTTGCTTCAATTAATTTATTGTGTCAAGGGTAAGATGAAGTCTGTCTTTGTTGTTGCAAATAAAATATTAAACTATTGGGGGGGGGCAGGGCAGGGTAGGGTTTGTTCCAAGGATGTGGTGGATAATGGTAGCGGATAACAAAAGAACTGGTTTGCTCAAAACACTGAGCTGGGAAATCCAGCGTAACAATATCCTCATTGTTTTTTCTGCCCCTCAGTCCTGTTTTGTTTGACTTTGGGGGTTTTGTGTTTTCATATTTTGCTTGTTTTAATACAATTATGCAAGGCTTCTAGCAGAGTCTGACAGGCCAGAGTCTGAAAACCAGTATGGCCATAGATTTCACTGGGGCCTTGGACTCACTTCTGGAATTCCTGAAATGCCTTAAGGACAAGCAAGCATAATGGACATAGGCTTAAATTCTTGAAGCAGCCCCATAAAGGAGTAGCCCCTAGTTTTAATGCTTTCTTCAGTAATGAAAAACTGTTATCTCAGTGTGATTAATTTGGAGCATTGATTTCCCACATGCTTGTCTTGGTTTAATTCAATTCTGGCTTCTCAAATTGGAAAAGGGGCACCTCAAGGCTGGCAGAGGGTCTGTGGCAAAGGGCAGGCGTTCCCTTGCCCTCCAAGTGCTTGCAGATGGAGAGCATGCAGAGATTGCTGAGCTTGGGCCACTGACATGACAAAGTCCCCTCAACTCAGCTTTCTAGCTGCTTCCTCTCTGAGCTGGGGGGGGTGGGGGTGGGAAAGGGAGGCAAAAACAGAAATTGAGAACTTCTGCTCACTTATAAGAAGTAAAGCATGCAGGGCGCCCATCTACATAGTGCTACCATACTGCTCTTCCAGTTCTTGGCTATTTCACAGCAGTGGAACACTGCAAAAGACAAAGATTGAGCTGTGCTCATGGGAGCCCTGAATGTCTCTTAGTCCTCCTCAGAGACCAGGAGAGCAGTATGACTAACTTACACATCAGTGTTAGGTTTCAGCCTGAGATTTCAATAGAAACGGCACAATTTTAGTTAGTCTTGCTTGTTAATGGACTCGGGACCTGTTTTCCTCTAAGTATCTCCAAGCTCCGAGTGCCTTGGCCATGGTTTGTAAGGCTAATGCCCTAATGCATTATAATATGGCTTTAATATTTGTCACAGGCAGCGCTGAGGAGGAATAAGCGGGTATTCTTCTGTGGGGACTCAAACTTGTAGGTCAGTCGTGGGATGGAGGTGTGTGGTGTGTTTTTGTGAACAGATCTGTGAGTGACTATAAGAGCCCTGCAGACTTTAGCAGATTCCTCCCACATGAAGGTGAATCACAAGAGAAGGACTGTCATTTCAGAAAAAACAGCCAAGTGCAACGTTGTCACCAGTAACCTATAGATTATACACAGAAGATTGGGGCTTGTTTAATCTTTTATACTAGCAAGCTAGAAGATGTATTGATTAGCTTCACCAATGTAATTTCACAGGTTCTCCTGGGTGCTTTGTGAGTGTATTTTGGGTGAGCATTGCCTCTGCTGCTAATTCCCTATCTCTGACCTACTTCTGCCTTTGCAATGAACTTTCATATATCTGTGATAACACTGTATTTTCATTATATCTTGCTACAACATAAACCAATAAGAGGTGCTGCTGGGTAACACTCTACTTGTCTAAGTAGTTTAGAAAATCTTCAGAGACTGATTCTTCTCTGACAAGTTGTGAGCACTGGATTTGCCCTTTGTTTTCACATATAGTCAGTCTTACAGAAAAGCAGTTTCATCTGAAATTAACYTATCCTTATAAAATATTCCATTTTCACTTTACTATTGTTTTTCAGTGTACTCTTCAACTAAACAAGGACCTTTGCATTTTAATGGGATGTTTCACTTTATAACTAAATGTAAAAGTCCTACATATTCAGGTTCTGCCATTAGCAGTCCACATGCACTCAAGTTTATGAATCTTCATAAACAAGTTTCCCTTTCCCCTCTAGCAAGCATGAAAGACTAGGTTTTATACTTACCCTGCTGTCATAAACTTTTCTGCAACCCGATGCCACTGATCCAAAGTTTATCCCTGTTGTATCAGTATGAGATCAGGAGTACTGGGAGAAGTTGGTTCCACTGGCTAGGTAAGGCATTTTGTGTATTCTGGGTAAGCACAAAACAATATGTAGACTAAAGTCTTTTTAATCAACCTCATTAGCCACCTCTTCAGGATGCCAGATGTCTATATGCCTTCTTAAGACATCTCACAGGTGAGCTTCTATGACACACTTTACCATGTCTTTTTCAGATCACTCTAGGCATTCTTTTTTTCCAGGCTCACTCTAGATTTTAAGACCAATCTGTTTAAAAAATCCATTATTGTTCAAGTGATGGAAGATGCTGTAGAAAATCAATTACTCGACATGCTCTTGCTTTAAGAGCATAGCTGCGGAATTGCCTGTCCCCATGCATATATTGGCTCTACAATCCACAGAAGCATGGTGCCTGCAAATGAAACGCTGATTACTTTTTAAATGACAGCCTTGAGCTCAGAGGAACCTGGGGAATATGATCAATGCACAAATCAACACACTGGGGAGAAAGAAATAGAATTGCAGACTTCTGCTCCAAAATCTTCAGTTTTGTGAGTCATGCAATTCACAAGYTAATGTTTCAAGTGTTCTTGGGCATTACCTAACTGTAAAGCAGTGGTTGCAAAACTTTACTGATTAATATGTCTCATAAAAATATGAAGAAATTTCATATGCAAGATTCTCCTGCTAYGCATGTTTAATTTATAGCTTAATTGGCTTGAGCTAAGTATTTCTGAACTCTGGTACAGTCATTGAACATTTAAAGCTCCCTTGAGGCCATTATAACAAATGCTAGCCAGAAAAAAAGGATTTTTTCTTATGAAAAAAAAAGGCTTTGACATGGCACAAAATAAACCCAAAACCTGCTGAATAGCCGAAAGGCCAGTTAGTGGGAAAGCCAGGTCTGAGCTGCACAGAACGTGGAGATCTGGGATCTGCTGACTATTCCAGCTCCTGTGTTGTCTAGAAGCTCTGTTCTGGTTTCTATACACCACTGAATTTTTTCCTGCCTGTATTTCTGTAATATCTTTTCTTTTTAATGGAGTAGCATTTCCAAGCAGTCATCCCTCTGAGAAGTGCTTGAACCAGTCTAATTACAGGAGCCTTTTACAAGCAGCATCTTGTGTTTTAATTAAAAATGAACAGAACACAGTAGCCTTTATTAATGGTTCTGTGTAATGTGGCTTTAAAAAAAGCAAATCAGAAAAGCCATCTGGATATCCTCAGTCTTCTGAAATAATCTGATTTAAAAAAATGCTATGATAGCCTAACACTCTGATCCATCAAAAGGAACAGTTCCTGGTATGAAGCTTTGGGAACTGCAGAATTCTCTATTTGGGGACTTGACTTCTAACTAAATCTCTGCTGATTTTTCCCTGCTTCAGTTTACAAGCAAAAACCTCAGATGTTCAGAGACTCTCTGATAGAGGCCAGATTGCAGGGACTGCCCCTTCTGGGAATGGGARCATGCCAGAAAGGGGCAGAGACCTTGCCTGATAACCAGGCAGAGCCAGAAAGCCTGAGACATGCCTCATGGAGTGTCAGATCTTAGCGCTGGAGAAACAAGCCATGCATTGCCTAGTCTATCTCAGTGGACTTGCCACTGAGCCTCAGGAAGGTACTTATCACTCTACATTAAACCAGTTCTCTGAACTGAGAAGYGTTCATTTCTTCCCTGTGCTATTTTGTGGATCTGTATGTGGACCTCTTGGAGGCATCTGAGTTGAAGCTGGCCATCTCCCACTTCTGGTTATGCGGCTTCTGGAAGCCTTAGCTGTCTGTGGTGATGACTTCTGCTCAGATTATTTTCCTAACTTTTATTTCTGGTGGAATGTGGGATTCCAACTTCAGAGCCAAACTGTTCTTCATTCACTGTCTGAGGTTTAATAGATGAGCACTAATCAYTGATCACAAGTTTCTGCAAAACTAGCCAGTTCCACTGGGTTTGTGCCAGGTTTTTTCAAAGGCTCCAGCAGATGCTCTGCCAGCAGTGCCAGGCAAATGGCACAGCTGCTCCCCTACTAGACAGGGAGATCTCCTTAGCCTTTACACCAGCACAATCCTCTACCTGCCCACTCAGCCAACTATCACTCCTGGCTAAAAGGACAAGGTGGGAAAGCATAACTTTTTCCTCAGGTGTTTTCCAGCATACCTACAGCTCCTGAGTTAGCCACTGATCATCAAAGGATGATTAGAAGAACACACCTCAAGATAAATAGTCTTATTTATCTTGATAAATAAGAAYAGATTTCAGCTGTGGATGAACTCACATTCCACCAGTGATGCAGATACCATAGATCTCCTTTGAATCTGTGTCTACACTAGCACATGTCCTTGTGTATATACACATGTCCCTGATGCATCAACCATGCAGTCAGGAGATTTGAGGASAGCATGCATTATTGTCTGTTGTCAAAYTTCTGTTCATCCATAAGGAGGCTGTTTTTCCATTAATTTTGAGACAGGACTAAGCAAATTTCCCATCATGATGTCTGGACACAATCTCCAGAGCTTAAGTCTTTGGCTTGAGGTGGTGATGGCTTTGAAGAGTACATTAGGTCGGTATTGTATCAGGATAAAGGAGACAARTCCTGTTTAACTCATTCTCAAATAGTAACAGAGTAGAGAAAGTCTGGCTAAAGTTGTCTTAGACCTGGCTGCCTCCTGTTCCTGAGCTTGTCTTGCTGAGGGTGGAGGCACTTGGCTGTTCTCCACAAGAACCAGACCATCAGAGCTGTGCCACCTCCCTTGCGGCTAYGTACCCCGCAGGTGCCATGCTCCTTTCCCTCACCAGCACTGAACAGCCACCTTAGTTGCTCTTTCTACCAATATTCATTCTTGCAAATACTAATTTTAGTTCAATCCCTATGAGGACATAATGGTTGAAGCCCAAATGCCCCTTGCTGGTGGTTTTCTTTTGCTAAGYTGGTTTTAACAAAGGGGTAATTGCTTTGCAGGGTGGGCAATATGCAGTCTGTTGCCGATGGTTATTAAGTGTCCTGTTCAGAAACAGACACTTCCTTAGCACAAAAACATGCTGAAGGAGTGAGATGTGTGTGAGTAAGGCTTGTAACATCTTGCAGAGCTCTTGAAAGGTATTCAAGGTAGTTGGGGGTCTCCCAAACCCTTCATGTCCAGGCTGACTTGCACAATATAGAGCGGCAGGATTTCAGCTGTGGGACTGACTTGGGAAATGCAGGCTTTGTGGCTATGGATGGTGTTGCCTCAGAAATAAAGSGTGAACAATGACTTCATCACAATAATCAGAAAAGGTAGTTTTCGAGGAAAAAGTGTAGAACATCTTATAACCTGTGTTCTTGTCTATATTTGGTTTCTATATTCAGGTTTTACTTGGATAATTTGATTAAAACCAGTTCAGTAAAACTGTTTAAAGAGATCGTCTCTATCAATTCTTTGAATCTACCCTATATTTACCTAGAATAAATCAGTGTCAAATAAATCAATATAGTATTTAAGAATACCATGCCTGTGTTTTGCATTGGTCTAGTTGAATTAAAAGGCTTCTAGAGTATAGACAGATGTGAACTGTAACCACCCTTGCTGATATAAGAGGGGTCACTGGCTATGCAGCACCCTTCCTCTGCCAGTGGTTCCTCTTTCCCTCCTTCCAGCTGAGCTATTTATGTGAGTGCTTTCTAGGCATTTCAGTCAAAATGACCCAGGTCAGCTTAAATGTGCACACAGGCAGTTCTCTGGCAAACCAGCAAGGGAGGCAGTGGAGGGGAACTTGGGGCATTGATCCTGCACTGGCCCAGCTGCATGGGCATCGCTACCTCAGTGCAACCTGCCACTGCTGTGAATATGGGCAAAGCCTTTAGGCAAATACCTCCTTTGAACAATAAAAGAGGCTTTATTTGAAACCTGATCTAGCAGTTTCGCTGGATATTGGAGCAGATCTATTGACTAAGAGTCAAAGTGCAGCTCTGGCAGAATTTAAGTGTAAACACTTGAAAGTCCAAGAGTAAGTGTTTAAAAAAGGGAAATAAAAAGCAAAGAGGACCCGAGATGTCATAGACACCTGTCCCAGGTAAGTTCTACCAGGAAAACTTGCTGAGAAACCTAAAATCATTTTGAGTGTGCCTAGAGAAGCTTGTATCTTGGCTGGGTGTAAACACCTAGCTACTCATCTCTAGACTGAGTCTGCCTGGGAATTCGCAAATGAAGCCAGTCTGCACTTAAAACCTTTAAAAGTTGCACAGAGCAGGGTTAGGACACACAGAAGAGGAGGGAGCAGCTGTCTTTTGGGAAATAATGTTCCCAGAAGAAGAACCAATCTTATGGTGAAAATCCTAATCTCTCACTCCCTGGGAAGGTGTTGCAGTTTCCAGACTATAGATTCACAGGACTTGCAGGTCTCCTGTTGACCCAGACCATGGTGCAGCCAAGATGACAACTTTCACAGGACCAGAAAGAAATGAAGCAAGTAGAAGCTTGCCATTGTAGCTAAGCACTTAGGGAACTTGGTTGTTAAATGGGGAGAACCTTAGGGACTGGTACTTTATCTACTGCAAAATGGACAAATACTAATCACTGGAACAAAACCTGGAAATACTGCAGGTGGTTGGGACCTGGATTTTGTTTTCACTTGCAGTGACTGTTCTGGTCAGTACAGCAAAGCATCTGCCCAAGGATGCTTAAAACAGCACTGCGAGAACCACTCTGACCTGGGTGCCTCCTTTTTATGTACCAGGAATTATCCAAATTGTTTTTCAGCTCGTCTTACGTGTTTTTAGTTAGAGGGAAGCTTTCTGTTGTGTGTGGGTGATGGGATTTGAGTGTAGCAGCAACCTATAGACCAATACAAATACTAAATCATACAGACTTTAACTCCAGCACTCAGGTCTGGGAATGGGAGTAAAATTCATGGAAGAGAGCAGAAGAGGAGAAATTTTACTACTTTTAATATAGAAATTGTAACTCAGGCTCTATAACATTGAATTCTGATGTTCCCCTGAAAGCAGCCATTCAAACCCTTTCTGATGGAAAAATATAATGTAGACACCCAACTGTTAAGTACGGATGGAGTTTTCTTAGTGTGCACATATATATATCAATCATGCCTTGGTATACTCAGTCTTGGACATGTCTCTGATAAAACCTCTAACAGCAAGAAGTACTTTGGATGGAAATGTGAGGAAAGTACATCTTTTCTCATGGAGAAGACAAAGTAAGTCAGCAAAATTAAACCTTCCCAAACTCTAAGATCAGAATGCCAGAGCTGGAACCAGTGATGAAAAATACAATAAATAAAAAAGTAGATAAACTTTTTTTTTAGTATTCCAGATCAGGCAGCAGAAAGTAGGTAAATTATTTTTATGAAAGGAGGTCTGGGATGTTTAAGACCCAATCGGATACAGAAGTGAACAGAAATACCTTTTTTGACTTTGTTCGTAAGTTAGTGGCTAGATAAAGTAATTCATATTATAGATCCACACAGAGACAGCACCTGGTGCACTGCTTTTTGCTGGCACCTAGGAGAATTACAGTGCTAGAAGAACAGGAAAAGAAAGACCAAATATAAGAAAGCAAGGAGCTGATAGAGATGTACTGCTCAGACAGTTCCCTGGCAGGGAAATGTTCCCCCACCATTTCTATGCCACCATCAATGATGTTGCAAGTTCTTCACTCTCTTCTCCACTTTTTTTTACATTTTTTGTTTCTGGAAAGGATAAGGTTTTGAAGAGATGAATTTTTGTCCTGTTCCTAAAAGGCTGTGTATTCTGGTTCACGGTAAATCATCTTACAAGATCATATTCAGAGATGTCTTATCCATTATTCAGCCTCTTTTATAGTATAACCTATCAAATGAAGTCCCCCCTATGGCCTGCTGCTTTCAAGATCTAGCAGCTGTAATGCTGTAACAGCAAACGGCCCTGAGTGGCATTCCCAGAAGTGTGCCAGGAGCTGCTGGCACGCTGCACATGTGCCCATGGCAAGTTATTGTCAACATTTGCAGTGATTCTTCATGGTTCCCAGGAAGTTGCTCCTTTTTTTTTTTTTTTCACTGACTTTGCATTTATATCCTAGACCTTCTATCAGAGACCAGATTTTATGATCAAGCAAGATTCACACATTAAAAAAAAAAAAAACCACTTTGGAGTATATCTGATTTCCAGCACATCTTCCCAAGGCTTACTTACCTTTGGAGCAAAATACCATTGCCAGAGTTTGATTTTTCTATTTAAGTGAAGCAGCATGTTTCTCATTTTGCTAGTTTAAACACATCCTCAGTTTTACAAACAGCTTTCATAGATATTTGTATCAGGTGTGTATTCTCAGCACAACTGTGGGCAATTATCTCACACTTTCTGGTGGAACAGCAATGCTTCAACTGTTCTATTCTACTTTCTACCCACAGAGCTGCAAGGCATATTACAGTGTTAGTTAAGCTTAAGACAAGCAATGGTATGTTTTTCACATCCAAATGTGTATGGATGTAACATTATAAAGTTACTGAAGCTAGTAAGATTTATTTCTGTATTGGAAATTAAGTTGGAAAGGTAATTAAGTTATACAGTGCTAAAGTATTTTTGCAAGTCTAATTGTGATTTTTTTTATTAAGATGTACAGAGAGGGGGGGAAAAAAGCTTGTTCTTAAAATATTTTATAAACTTAGCCTGAACTACAGTCTTTTGCAGCAAATTTTTAAGATCCTCAGGTGAAAATACTTATTAAATTGTAAACTATTAACCTCACCAGACAACTTTTTATTCTTCAGCTATGAATCACATCAATAAACTAGTCCCTGGTATCTCCTGGATTCTAGATGAAATGCCTTGGAAAAGTTTTATTTTGCTGTTGCTCTGTTCTTCAGCACAATGTAGTCTACATTATGCCTGTATTTATATCTAATCCACTCGATCTGAGTGGGCAGTGATAAGATTTAAAGGAGATATTCAATTAAAGCTAAAAATAAACCCTAGTTATATTTGCTGAATGACAAAAAATGTGATTCATCTATTTGCAGAGAGCACTGTGATATCTCTGTGTAGCATTGTAAGGTCTGAGATTTAAACTGTCTAGTGCCAAAAAAGCAACCTGTCTAGTTCTGTTCTTTCCACCATTTCCCTGCCTATCTGAATAATTTTTCACAGTAGAAAATTACAAATCAGAAAATATCTCTGAAGATCAGGCATTACTGTTGTGATGTCACCAACTGAGATAGTCTTTGCTCCAGGCACAGAGGAAAGAGCCAGTAGAGTGGAAACACCTATTTCACAGCTCAGCAGCCAGTCTTGGCTTGAACCAGACTGGAGATGCTGTGCATGTGAATGAGACGGACTGCTGAGCTCTGCGGACGAGAACTTAAACAGCGAGGTGATGCAATTTGAGACAGGACCATAAAATGTGAATGACAATGGTTCTTGTTGGAACAGAGAGGCCCTGGCACCAAGATCTGTTTCAGCAAATCAGTGCCCTAAAAGTTGAGGAATGGCATGCGTTGTGTTTCAGAAACGTGCCCTGCCTGCCTTGCTGTGGACTCCTTCAGAGTCCTCTAGTGCTTTCAGCTGTACCTGTGACTTCTTTGTTTGGCAACAGTTGACTACAGGAGGTTCAACAGGCTTGATGCTCTGAGCCCAAGACTTGGTCTTCTGGCCCATCTTCTACTCAACCCTATGGGCTCCTCTGCCTTGGGGCTGCCCTGACATATATAGTCCCAGGGCAGGGAAGAAACTCTAGCAGCTGTGCTGTGCTTCCTAGTGGGACCCTGATTTTCCAGTGGGGCCACAAGAAGGTACAGTGCATTCACTGGGCAGTACCTCCACAGCCATGTGATAAGGTGTGTCCCAGTGAGGACATCTGGTGTCTCACTGAGGTGTATCAGAAACCCTTCTTCCCACTGTCTGGTCTAAAGCAGGATTTTCAGGCATCAGCATTGGTCTTGGATAGAAGGAGGGTCTGAATGTCCTCCTGCTTTAGAATAACTCCTCTCTGGATTACAAAGTTATTTTAGATGTAAGGATAAATTTGGTTTCCTTGGGTAGGACTGCACAGCCTGATTAAGGTAGGCCAGCCCTGGAGAAGCTCTCAGCTTGTGTTTACAATACACAGTGCTTGTGTTCCTGTTCAGCAGCTTCCTGAGGCCTGTCTGAGGCTAGAAGTTCAAGCTATGATAGCAGCGGCTCAGTAGTAACATGTCCATGCTCTGGTCAGTGCGGCTGCTGCAGTTACAGGGTGTACAACAGCGCATGAGAAAAACCATTCCCAGGGAATGGCTGTGTGGGAGAGGTTGTTATTTATAGTATTGCCACATGGGGGTGTCTCCTCTTCCTCTTCCACTTGGAAAATGCTCTTTTTTTTTTTTCTTCATATCTTCTGGTCTGTAGAAACTAACACCCTGCTACGGGGGTCACTGACTGCGCTAGACTGTTCTTTAGTGGTTCACCTTCTGCAATGTTTCTAGCATTCAATAATCCTAGCTGTCCAGTGAAATCTTCCTCCCATCTCCTCCAAATTACTCAGCCTAATCCTCGTCAGCCTGTAATCAAGCCAAGCAGCCTTGTGAGACACTAATGTGTTCGTGGTTGTRGTCTGCTTGCCAGCATTTTTGACATTTGGAAAGACAGTGATGAGTCATGCTAGACAAATGGTTAGTGCCTTCTATTTTTTTATGTATGTATATAATTAGGTTTTGCAGCAGAAGAGAAAACGGCCCTTGTCCAGCTTGTCACAAAAGTTTAAAAAAAAAAAAAAAACTTTAGAAGCTTGAGCCTAACAATTAGTTTCCATGATAAGATTTTTTAGATGACACTTTTTTTTTTTCTAAAGAGACTTATAGAATAATTTCACTGCTGTTGCCAGAAATACACAATAGAGCCATGAAATAGATTTGCTGGAATCAAGTGAAAAATATACCGGCTATTTAAATAGATACTGCATCCTGATACAATGCGTAGGATATTGTTTTTTTTTTTTTCCTCCAGTGGTTTTGTTTGTGGGCATTCAGTGCTCTCCTACTGCTCAGGATACTGTTTTGTGTATTGCTGTGCCTACTGGTGTCCTCTTCCAAGGTCAAGGAAAGCCTTTTCACTTCCCCTTGGTGGTCTCTGCAGCAGATCTCTAGTGTCTATTAAGTAGGATTTCTGTCTAAAATTTTCTCCCTTGCTCACATCAGACATAGGTAATGGTGAACACACAGAATTTGGAGGTGTCCCCCCTCCCCCAACCCCTGGCACTGATTCATTATGCAGGTTTTGGCAAATCATGGAGGCTTACAAAACGTTCACTCATTTTTGATGACTTGGTTTGAGTGCCTTAATACCTTCTGTGCTTGAATTTTCCAGAGAGGCTGTGAGAACCCTGGAGTACGCACACTGGAGTAAGTTATACAACCCTTCTGGAAATCCAGCCTAGGTACCCCAGCCTGGATGCTCAGGAATGGAGGTGCCCCGTAACCGTAATTAGAGAGCACTTTGGGAAATGTTGGTCTTACTCATTGGGCCTCAGTTTATTCCTCATTAACATAAGGGTAAAAATACCAAGGCTCCTTCCTGACAATGGGCTTTTGTTTGCAAAACAATGATCCTCAGGTGAAAGTTCAGTGGTGTAAACAAGGGAAAGATGTGTGGCCTTGTTGAAAACCTGACTATCTGATAAGTAGGACATGCCCTTTTACAGGCAAAAACATCTTGCATAGAAGCACTATCAAAATTCTAGAGAAATCTCCCACACAAGTACAAGGCATCTGCCCAGCAGCTACACAGATAAACAAGCCACTTCAGAGACATGAACAAACAATTTCATTAGTGTATATATAGTAGACACCATTCATGCTTCATTGTAAGCTAACTGAAGTTCCCAGAAAGTCTCCTGAAACATAAGAGCTGGCCCTACTGTAAAAATCCTGATTGCTTTCACCTAAACCTAGGGATATTTTCCTGCCACAATTAAATACCTCTTTTGAATTATACTATCTCAGGCATAACTATGGCTCTTGGTTTATCAGTCAATGTGAAAGGACTGATCTGACAGCATTAGATCTTTCCCTACAGGATAAGATGCCCAATGTTTCATCAAGGTGTCAGATGAACGTTCAACTGTAGCTGATCACTGACATATGGATTAACATCAGTGTTGCTGAGTTGCAAAGAAGAGACAACGAACAATTCAAACACTAAAGCAGAAGAACATTCAGGATCTGTCACCGTTACTAGTCATATGCAGTGCTATGCCATTTCTGTTTCTGAATATGCTTTTGCAGCTTACAAGCCTCATTATTCTGTAGTTCAAGGGAGAACCACAATTAGACCAGGATTTGGATCCATAACTCCATATRCTAATTAACTAGGTTCAGTAACTACAGCCCTGCTGTTGAGGGGTTGTGAGCAGAGGTATCGCAAGAGTGACCACAGGTCCTTCTGGAAACCACGCACCATTTGTAACCATGAGAAACCCACATAACACACAAGAATAAGGATTTTAAAACTCATTTTCATGAATAACAAGCTACTTAGGGTACGCTACCTTCCTGACATAAGTGACACAGCCCAGACTCGTTAGGAGTTCCCCTGCACAACTGCCCTCTTTGCCCTGACCCCTATTACAGCTTCTTACAGCTGTCTGCTCCTGATCTTTGTCAGAGATTACTTTCACATCATCAACACCAAGAAAGACTGGGGTGCCACTTAGATGGGAGACCTCTATCACRTTAGAGTTTGGTTTTGATAGTTTTAAAATGTCAATTCCTCTCCTCCTCTCCTAGTGGGATAGATCTAACCATCTAGAATTGCCCCATAAAACCAAGAATATTGACCACTTCCATAAAAACCTCCTGATACTTATGAAAACCTTCTGTGCTGATCCAATTCAAGTTTTGGTGGGTGTTTTTTTCTCTTTAGTCTTTCCATAATTCCAGAACTATATATCCTTCATCCTGCCTTGAAATAATAGTTGCCTGTGATAAAAAAGCATCTGATAGACTGTCTCAGGCTCCAGTATTTCCTGTGGATTTCCACTAGGAATGCTTGTGGGATTTCTAGTTCCCTTGAAAACCAAGAGGACCCTGATTTTTCAACAGCATGACACTGGCTACAGTTCAGCTAGAGCAAGCAAAAACAGGCACCGGTAKCTGCAGGGTTACAACTGCATCACCAGAAACATTACTGAAACACAAATCTGGATGACTGGTGGGGGGAACTAAACTATTTACTTTAAGAATATAAATTAGATACACTCCTAACTTTTCCTGTTTAAACTGTATTTCCCATACACAGACATCAGAGAGAAGTGAAACCACTTTTGGGGGCAGAGGGGCAAGTAAAAGTGACTCGGATCTGATTCTGATTTGAATACCTGAAGTAGAAAATGAGAATAACCCCTCACTGTTCATCTTAGGGGTGAACATGTTAAGACTAAATCCTGGTGGAACCCATCTGAAAGAGAAAACATGAATATATGGAGTCTGAGTGAAAGTTGAAAGGAAAATTGTCAGACAATTCATCAAGTACTAGAAATGTATCAGATACAACAGCACACAAGGTATTAAAAAAGCACAATCAGGAAGCACAGCAGGTGTCATGTGTCAAAGGAACTTCATTCTTGGAGTTGATGAATACCACTGCTTATACAGAAATCAAGCAAAGCACACCAATATAACCTGACAGAAAGCACATCTGAGACAGCTGCATCTGATCTGTAGTACAGCTAGAAAAACAATGGTTAGCAAGTGTCTTTGGTGGCTTCTGTTTGTAATCCCTGTCAATCAACAGTTATTAAAAAGTTATTTTAGAGTAAAGATATCTGTTTATGCAGCTTCACACCTGACTAAGTCAGGACAGACAGGAAAGCAAATGCTCCTTTCTTCTTTTCTGCCTTTCATGTAGCTTCCCTAAGAATGGTGCTGAACAAGGGTAGTAGCATCAGGCCAGGCTCCCCCTCACAAGAAAGGAAGAGAACAGGAAGATAAATTTGCAACTCTTATAGTCCCATTTACCCAGTCCCATCTGATTTACAGGCTTTTTTTATTATTTGTTATTCTCTATGACTTTGGTGGATCTCCCTGTGCGATGCGGTTATCATATGCCATGGCAGATCCCCAATGCCTATGCATTGATGTCTAAAACCCACCAAGAAAAATGTCTCTTTATACACTGCTACTTGACAACCTAATCCCTAGTGTCTTATGCTCCGGTGTACAAGACGCCTTGTTGAGTGCCATGCAGGTACGCAAAACTCTCTGGGAATTATTACAGGCAGAAACGATGTGCTCTGTGCTTGCCATATTTGTCTAAGAGTTGTCTTCAGAATGGCTTCCCCTTCTCAGGGGTTTTACCAATGCTTTCCAGGTTGGTACCAATGGCAAATGAAGCTGCAAAGCATTCCTGGGTGTTCCCCATCCCACATCCTCCTAGCCTCTAATTTAAGGAGACATGTTGCATTCTACCTTTGGCAGCACCTCAGTGTCCGTATGACTGCAACTCCTCTTCAAGTTTTCTGAGGTCAAGCTGCTTTTGATACAGAAAAGACTCTCCAAAATGTACATTTCTATTCTATTTCTATCAGAAAGGCAATTAAATTCTATTCTATTCTATTCTATTCCTGCCTCCTCCCTTTCTAGATAGCATGTCATATAATGTAAAAACAAGCCCCCTAGCAACCCATATGACCCTTGCCTTGCTTTACAATATCCCAGGGATTCCAATAGAGAAATATTAAATTCTGCTGTGTTTATGGTGGTTTGTGACATTCCAACAGGTGATCCAGATCCCAGATAACATATTAATACAAGAGGTTGACAGCATTGGAGCACTTTGTCCAAAGCACTTTCTTCTCCTTCTTACTGTTATCTACCTTTTTTGTCAATTTTAGGGATCCGTGCTACTATCAAACGGCTGAAGAATTGCAGGCTTTTGTTATTATTCCCTATGCTGTAAAACCTCTATTATTTGAGCCTGACGGTCCTCCTGAACCACCTGGCGATAGAGAGAGCCACAGCGAGAGGCAAATAGCGATGGCTGAAGCGAAGCCGAGACCCGCTCTCCGTGCTGAGACGGGTCGCGTTGACCGGCGCTACCATGGACAGTAACTGGAGTTACCACGAAGCCGAGCCACGTCAGAGCCCTTAACGCTCTGATACAGCTGTGCACTTAAATCAGACCTACAGCAATGATCTACAACCTATTACTTATTGACAGATGCTAGTTCTTTTTTTTTTTTAACTATTCTTGCACTGTAGATTCAAATGAAATAGAGGAGGAGAAAAAAGCAGGCATGAGGAAGGTGCTGTCAGCCGAATAAGATAGGCTAGCCATTATTTAAAACGTATGTCAAAATTTTTGTTACTTCTATATTACATATATATGTTTTTGCTTCATTTAATTTGTTGATGGTTGTCAGTGCTGGAGAAATAAAAAAAAAAGCTTTTTTTTTTTTAAAAAAACCCAGTTCTTAAATTGTTTGAATTGTTTGAATTATAACTTCTTACACTTCGCTTATCTTTCCTGGTCGGGCGTTCCCATTTGACATACTGGCACTAATAAACATTTTGCTCAGTTTTCAAGCTTTAGAAATACTTTTAGTTGAATGTAAATTAACATAAGTTAATGTAAGTTTAGTTTAATGTAGATTAAAAGATCATTTAAAACAATGTTGAAGTATTTTGCGTGGAAGTTGTCAAAACTGACTTTTCCAGAAATGCGCGGAAGATTATGTCGACTAAAGCAATGAAATGAATTTAGAGCCACAAAACATTCTGATCCACGCACCACTTATTTCTCCAAGGAAAGGTTTTATACCCAGGATTTCGTCGCTGAAGGAGAACAGGGAGCCGAGACTGTGCCTGGGTGCGAGAGGAACCGTTTCCCCTCGATTTCTTTTTCCTCCGCTTTGTTTCGTCCGCCGAGGGGCGAAGCACCAGAAGTGGATTTAAGGTAGATTTTATGATTCTTTTAAAGGGCAACCGGCTGCTCCTGAAGCAACGAGCACAGCACAGAACTGTCCAAACTTGCTCGATCCGGCTGCTAAAACCCGGCCGGCCAGTGCCCAGCGCAGAGCCGGGCTGCGCTAGCGAGGGCACAGCAAACCCGCCCTGCCTCGTTTTCCGCCTCCTTTGCTGCCTGCCCGCTTTCCCGCCCGCTCCCCTCCGAAACGCCGTTTTATTCCGCCTTCTGGCGCCGCCGGCCCCGCTGTGAGGAGCGGCGCGATGGCGCGCGGCTCTTCCCGCCTCGCCCGGCCGTGAGGGAGGCG
>NW_020448530.1:348969-412993 GCF_003343035.1 Apteryx rowi | reverse complement strand
ATAGACCCCCTGTCCCCACCTTTGATCCCCCCCCAGGCAGAGCTTCTCCAGCAGGGTTATTCCCGCCCCCCAGGCAGAGCTCCCCTGCCTGCCCCCCAAAAGACCACTCCCAAGCAGCCCCCCTTACCCCTTGGGCAGCTGAGGGGTGGGAGCTCGGTGCGCCCACGGGGGGCGGGTGGTGGATCCAGGTGGTGGAACCACCGGGGGGTGGTTTTTCCCAGGAGGAGGTTTGGGCTTTTTGCACCCCAGCTCAGCTTCCCCCCCTTGCACGAGGGACACCCCGGATGCCGGCCGGCACCCCCGGCTTTGCCGCCCGGGTTTGACTCCGGCTGGAGTTTTAGCGCTGCGATGCTGCCGGCATCTTTGCCCGCGCCTTGGGAAAGCCATTCCCGGAGCGCGGTCTTTGCCTGGGGAGTCCCTGCCAGGGCAGCGCCTGAAGTCAAAACGAGCCTGGAAAGCCCCAGGCTGCTGTGCAAGGTTTTCACTGCGTGAGCCTTAGGACCCCCGGGAGGCACCTCGGGAAAGCCCGCTGCCGTTCGATCCGCTTGCCTTTACTACGGAAGAGCGCGTGCTTCTGTGGGGGGGAGTCTCAAACTGAAATCTCTGTGCTGTTTAATAGATACAGGTTCGGTGTGCCGTGCCAGGGCAGAAATAACCGACTGCACGTACCCAGGCTGAGGAGGAGCTCCGTGGGAAGGGACCTGGGAGGCTGCGAGCAGGCGTGAGTCAGTCGTCTCCCGCTGTTGGGAAAGGCAGCGAGCACCCGGCCGAGTGATACGGTTGAGATGCTTCAAGCCGACGGACTGCAATTAATGGCCGGTTTTGGAGGTAAGTGTCATGGGTTTGCTCGCGCGGCGTTGCCAGACGTGACGTCTGCTTAACTGCTGGAGTGGGGGGGTTGTAGGAGTTGCTCCATGCTGATTTGGGGGTGGGCAGCGAGGATGGCTGTCAGTACGCAGACAATCTGAGGATGAGCCTTGTTATTTGGGAAGTGGCTCTACRTCCAGCGGCATTCCCCCAGCACACACTATTTCTGGGCTGACCTTTCCTGGGCAGCCGGGGCAGACTCCCGCTCTGCAGCGCTGTGGATAGACAGCGCCGCGAATGCATCCCCAGCTCCGCAGTGTCGTACTGTCCCTGCTGCCCCATCAGCTTGGGGCAGCGCCGTGGCAGAGGGTTTCTGGTTCCTCCCCTTTCGGGACCCCTTTTGCACCCTTTGCAAGAGTGGTCGTGTCTGTGTATGCTGTTGATCTCCTCCTCCCTGACAAATCACAGACCTCATTTTCATTAGGTGCCGCACAACTGCAAAATAAGAAACCGTTTGTGCCCCGAGAGGTGCTACCCTTCAGCTGGTGAAGGCAGGCAGAAGTTGGTTGAGGGGAGAGAGAGAGAAAAGAGAGAGAGGAGGAAAGTCACTGCAGAGGCTTGCTTGCTAGCGTGACCTCCTCAAATACATGTTGTACTGGTGGAAGCATCCCCAGGGACATTTCTCCTCCTTTATCACCACACACCAGGCTTGCATAGTAATGCCCTGCTTTCYAACAAACTATGGAGCAACTGCAGTCTTGGCTCACGGCAGTGGGGAGAAATGAAACATATTTTGAGGTCCTGGAGTAGGTACAGTTGCATGTGGTGGTATGYGGATTCTTACTTATTTGGTTTAGTAAGCAGCAGAGAAGTTGAGTCTGACAGCAAATATATTTCCAACTTTCCTAATTAAGGTTTTAAAGTGCAGTCAACCTTGAGATTGCAGAGGTTTTTTTCTCCCCCTCTATTGAAAGATATCCATTTGGTGATGAAATTAACCTTTTCCTTGGGATTTGTTTGCTAAATAAATTAGGTCATACTTTCTGTATATTAAAGGAAAACGGCTGAAATGATGGAGTTGCTCTAGACTTCTATCAAGCAGAATGAAAAGAGAATCTAGCCCAGGAAATTTTAAAGGGAAGCAAAACCATTACGTCCAAATAAGAAGAATGCAAACCCTAAGGCAGCTGAGGCTGGCAGGAAACCTGGGGTGATCCCACATCATGGTGCAACAGGACATTTATCCCATTCACTTAAGAAGGCTCCTTACAGGAAGGGTTGAAAGACTGATATTAGGGAGTTTCACTGTGCCGTATCAGTGGCATAACCACAACATCCCCATGGGCTGGTGCCACTCGTACAAGCGTTTAATAGCTCCAATACTTATTTCATGAATGAAAGTACATTCCTTGGAAGGATGGAGATTTTAAGATTGTATCATCCCCTGGTTTCCTGTATTAATTAACGATTCTCCAGGTGTTCAGGAGTAGCATTTCTTAGAGAGAAAGAGATGAGTTGCTGGTCACAGGCCAAAAAACCTGTTGGCTATAACACAAACTGCTGATGAGCTTTCAGGGACTGTCTATTGAGGATCCTTGAAAAGAAGCCAGGAGCAGCAGGATCCTGCTGTCTGGACCTTGAATCCAAAACTGAAGTTTCAAGCAAGAAGAGATTCTTCTTTTTGCTGAATATTTGTTGTCGGAGAACTCACTTAGGATGTCAGAGGACAGAGTCTCATTTCACCCACCTCAGTCTGTCCTGGTGTCATATCCAAAAAATAATATGATACGATGATGCAGGACAGTGTTCCTCTAATGTTTTGTGAGTGTGGACACTTTAGTCACCTCTGTCTGTGTATCGCTGTATCACGCTCCTGGAGGTATTCTACATTAAGCAACTTGCTGTTAGTTTTCACTTGAGAAGATCTAACCCAGGCTATATGGGCAATTACTCATAGAGAGTTTGGAAAGATGAACTCTGATAGCTGTGTCCTGCCTGTGCTTAGAATTTATGACTGCAGCGTCCATGGATCAGTGTCAGAGCAGTGGTGTGTTCAATGATCTACTTTTAATTAWATCTGTACTAACATTTATACATACTATACAACCATTTGAGCACAGTCATTGTTTGCAGGAGGAAGATGTGAGTTTTAAACTCTTCTGGTTTTGTATTGCATCTAAAAAACTCTAGACAGTCCAACCCTGCATTCTCATCTATAATTATTCAAGGCCACAGGCCAATATCAAGGGAAAAAAAMCTGAAATTGAGTGAACTTGAATGCCATCAATGTCTCGGGATCCTGTCTTAGTGCTGCATGCTCTTCTGGGAGAACATAGGGCTGGCTGGGCTGTGTTTGCCTATCCCTATGGTTAGGGATCAGCTTAAGGCTGAAATTAGAGGACTGTTTTTAGACCTTCAGGTGCTAGGTCCTCCTGTTTTTAGACCTCCAGGAGGTTTGAGAATGCTAGCATCTCCTGATAGGTGTGGGAGACAGCAAATGACCAAATGAGCTGGAAGATGGAGATGATTGCTGTGTAATGGACTTTCAGAGGAGTGGATTTGGTAACATGGGTGGCTAGTGCAGCCATGAGTTGTCACCTGGGCTCTGACTAGGTCCTGCTGCTTCATCAGCCCAGTCACTGCACCATCTGTGTGGACCATGTAGTGAGGAGAACAGGCTGAACAATTTTTCTGCTAGAAAATGTGGTTGCATTGAAATCAAATGTTTCGCAGGAGCTCATTCATTTTCATGACATCTGCAGTGGGAGCGTTAGATTAAATGGCTTAGATTCTCTCAGTTCGTGTCAATAATGTGAAAACTGGAGACAATTTTTTTTTTTCCTGTGGGATATTTTTCTCTTGTGTTATCAAGATGTGAAATGCTGTCCAGGAACCTTTTCATTATGACCGATTTACCTGAAAAGACATGCCCTTTACCTACTCAGGGACCTGCCACAGACCTTGATGTCCAACAAACCTGCTTGTTCTTAAACCTGGAGGGGCAGGAGAGCTTCAGTTCCCAATCAGCAAGCCCCAACTCAGGTGAGGAGGCACAGAGGAGAATTTTTCCTCTCTAGTTTTTCTAGAGAGTTTTTGATATGTCCAGATTTTTTTTTAACTTGAAAGAAACAAAAATACTAAATCCAGCAAATAGGTAGAAGTCATGGGAGGGAGCTGAGGATATTGAAGAATAGGTGGGTACGTGTAATACGCATATTATATACTGCAGAAAAGTCAGTATTGTTGTTATAAAGGGCAACCCAGCCTCACAAACATACAGGAGGTTTTTGAAAAAGTCAACAAGTATGTGGGTGAGAGAGATCTAGTTGGTGTAGCCTGCTTGGATTTCTGAAAGGTTTTCAATATAGTCCCTCATGCAGGGCTTTTAAGAAAACTTGATAGTCCTGAGTTGAGAGTCCTGAGTTACTTGCATGGATAAATAATTATCTAAAAGGTGAAATGAAGGGGAGCAGTGGATGGTGAGTCATCATGTAGCAGAGAGAGATCATCAATGCTTCCTACAGGGATTGGTGCTGGGACATGTGGTGTTCATACATTTATAACAAACTGGAAAAATTGGTGACGAGTGAAGTGATGATATTTGCAGATGTTACAAGGTTTAATCAGGGTACTAAAGACAATGCCTAACTTAAAGAATTGCGGAAAAGCCTTTATGAGACTCAGTGACTGAGCATTAAAATGGAAGAATAAATTTGTAAAGTGATGGACTTTGGGGAAGGAGAAAGGGAGGGAACCATCCTAGTTTCATATCTAAAACAGTGGGCTCTGAGCTGACCATTACCACTCAGAAAGAAGATGTTTGCATTATGATAGGTAGTTCCATGCAAAGGTCATCTCAGTGCTAAGTGCCAATCAAAAAAAGCAAACCACATTAGGAGTTATTATGAAAGGAATCAAGGACAAAACAGAGAGCATCATTATGCCATTACAGAATCCACAGTGCATTTACATCTTGAAAACTGTTTGCAATTTTGGTCCCTCCAGAGGCTCAGAAGAGCAGCAGAGATGGCCAAGGACCTTCAGTCGTGTCTGTAGGAAGAGGAATGAGAATCTGAGGGGCTGGATGGGGACTGATTGTTTGCTCTCTCTTCCAGTATGGGGACTAGAGGGCATCCCATGAAACTAGCTGGTGGCAGGCTCAAAACAAAGAGAGGTGCTTCTTTGCACAGCCTSTAGCTGAGCTGTGGAAATTCTTGCTACAGGATGTTGTGGATGCTAAAAGGTAAAGTGGGCTAAAGGAGAGGCAAGACAAGTTCTGACACAGAAGTCCTTTGGGGATTATTTAACACATGGAAAACGTCTTTGGGGGAAGTACCTGGATCACRAACTGTTGGAAGGCAAAGCATGCACTGGGGAAATTTTGCTCTGTGCTTGTCTTTCTCATATAATCCTTCTAAGGCAAAAAAAAAACTGTGCAAAAGGCACACACACTAAGGCAAAAACTGTGAGATAAGGTATACTGGATTGCGTGGACGTTTGTCTTGACCCATTCTTACATTGCACTCAGTAGTGATGCACTGGAGATGTGGGAAGGATGTGAGGGTACTGTGGGAGCTTAGTCAAGTCATAGGGAAAGTGGAATCATTGAAATGTAACAGTTTCAAAATCACTTTTATAATTTTCTTTTCCATGTAAGTTTTGACTTTTTTTTTCCCATTGGCCACATTAATGAATTTTGAAATGCTGGAATTTTTTGCAGAGTGTCAGTCCCACCTTCTGACTAGCTGCAAGTCACAGGTACCTGTGACACCATTTGGTCAAAATCTGGGAACTGAGCTAGGAAGCTGTGGACATGAGTGCATGGATTTCCTTGACTTAAGCTAAAGAGTCAAGTCCCCCATTTAGTCACCCCATTAGGTGATTCCTGGCACCCCCAGATGGTGATTCAGACCATAGGATGGAGCTGCCCACTGTTCTCCAGTGGCTGTAGAAAGCTCTTAACCTGACAGCCTAAAAAAGTAAGAGGACAATCCAGGCCAGAGCATGTACTGAATAATGGTTTATGAATACAGCCAGCCTGGGCAAGCAGTCTGAGCCAGTCTGTGGGTGACAAAGATGATAATGAGAATATATTTTATGACTATGATGACATGCTGCTGTTAAATGGGATTTAGCAGAGCTGCTTTAATTTTGGATTTAATTTACTTGGCCTCTCTGCTCTCAGTGCTTTTCTTTCTTTTTTTCCCTGTATCATGCTTCACCTAATGATGTACATTTCATTCACAGGAGAGCTTTTAATTGTCATGAAGAACTTCAGCCAGTGCTGCACATTTATGGTCTCACACTCAGGATTGCAGATGCTT
The DNA here is from genome assembly GCF_003343035.1 of Apteryx rowi. Lineage (NCBI taxonomy): Eukaryota > Metazoa > Chordata > Aves > Apterygiformes > Apterygidae > Apteryx > Apteryx rowi. The sequence continues at coordinate 406,862 of NW_020448530.1, read as the reverse complement.
CTAAYGGACTGATAACAATGGTACAGTGATGGCACAGACACAGCAGGGTGTGTGKGGGTTTTTTTTTTCTTTTTCTTGAAGTGAATGTAGCATAAATATGGTTTCCATCTTTCCTTTCATAGATCTCAAATTCATTTGTGCTAAAGACCTTGTTTTCTTTTTCTTTCTTTCTTTCTTCTTCTCTCTTTCAGATTTTAACAGTGGGAAGATGCTGAGGGATGAAAATGCATCTTGGCTCTCTAATTTCTCCTCTGCTGCCTCATCCTTCGTGAAAGGAGGTGGAAACTGGGCAGGGATTGGCCTCCAGGAGGTGGTCATTGGGCTGATACTAACCCTTATTGACTTGATCACGCTTCTGGGAAACACTGTAGTCTTTATCTGCCCTGTGGTGGAAAAGAGGCTGCGCACTGTCACCTATATGTTTATCATGTCTTTAGCCACGGCAGACTTCCTTGTAGCGTGTCTCGTCATGCCGTTTAGGTAAGAAGTGCTTGTAAGGTAAGATCTGCCTGCAGTGTAGGTGTGCAACATCATTTCTTCTAGCTCGGCAGCTGCTGTCTGAGCTGGGGTATCTAGCGGTTCGTGTGTTGTGCTTAGGGCTGAGCTCCTATGAGCTTAGTTGTGTGTCTGTGGGTCAGTGAGTATGTATGTATGCTTTTGTGCCTCAGTTTCCCCACCCAAGCCTGTTGACTAGGTTCCCTTTATAATGAATAGAGAGAGAGACTTCCCAAGGGCATTTTCCCCTGTTGGCTGCAGAGGGGCCCTGGCAGCTCATCTAAACTAGGTATCCGGCTTTTCAGATGGCTACGGTGTGATGAGTCTCATTTTCCAGGACTAGCTCCGCAATGCTTGCAGGACCAGCGTGGTTGCTGAATGTTTTTGTGCACTCTGTTTGGGGAACRCGAGATGAGGACTGTCATTAGTGTCAGTATTAAGCATAATGGCTACGCTGGTTCTGCTAACATTTCAAAGGTAGGCGAAATCAGACTATATTATTCCCTTGTCTTTGCCAGTCAAGAATGACATTTAAAACAAGTGGAGTTAGATTCTGCACCTTTGATTTTGTGCTGCTTTAACATTATCTCTTATTTTCTGGTGGTGGGAGGGAGGAATAAGAAAGACCCTTACTTGTGAAAGAAAATGAATGATTTCAGATTGCTGAACTTGAAAGGTTCTTGCAAAGTTGTTAYTCTTCATAGTTTTGTTGCAACACAGAATTTTTATTATTCCTTCCAGTTCAGTCAAAATACCAGTGGAGTTTGTGGGAAAAGTTGGTGAACTTGTAAAATAAATCTTTTACCTAAACAGAGCAGAAAAATTGCAGTCTGCAATGGGATAGCAAATGTCATTAATTTCATTTGGTTTTGTCTGTATTATCAATTTGCGATGCTATCAGATAACTGTCAGAGTTRACGTGGGCACAAAGGCCATCTCCCCTCTCTGTGATTGTATAAAAGTAAGGATTTTATTTTAGCATAAGTAAGGTAATTTATTGAGGAGATATTAGGTAAGTAGGATGTATTTAATGAAGGAAGAGGCATTTCTAGAGGGCAGTTCACCCTGCCTGAGGTCAGTATCTAAGGGAGCTTCACTGCTTGGGTAAAATTAAGTAAAACAAACCAARAGACTTGTTAGCTATAGGCTCTGGCTGTCTTGTGCTGCAAAATGACCATAAATTTGTTTAGAGTGAGTGACTGCACTGAGTTTAGCATTCTTAGAGCAATATAAAGAAGCCAATGCCTATTTTCGCATGTTGTGCCTTAATTCTCATAGGGTTGCCTACGCTTCTGAATTTGGCACTGAAAGATATTTTCCCAACAAAAAATTATAAACTCAGTTGTARGTTTATATTGTCAGGTGAAAAAACAGTTAATGATGCCTTTTAAACAGTATTACTGCCAATTTCAATTCTAAGCRCCTTGAATATTTAAATTTAGCTTCTGAAATTATCCATCTATATTTACCTGTCCCTTCCCTTCTCCTGGTGCTGCAAATACCTTCTGGGGGCCTGGATTCCAGCTTAGTTATATGGTGATCTAACCTGCTCCCACCCTATTAAAGGCACTGGAAATTAAGGTAGTGACTTAACCAGGAGACAGACCAGAAGATTTGTATCACTGATAGTGAGKTTTTTTGCTATATGTAGAAGAAAGATGGGAGTGTTGACAGGCCTGTTTGCAAGTCAGTAGTGGAAAGAGTCTCCAGGTTGGCTGGTCTAGGCCCTGTACCCTGATGATTGGCAACTGCTCAGAGCCAGTGAGTGGGTAAGGACCTGGCTGAAGTGGCCCCAGAAGTCTGGCACACTGCTTCCTTCCCTGCTCCAGCTACAGGGCAAGACCAGGCTGAGTTGGGCTGCAACTGGTAACTGTGGCCTCTGCAAGGCTTGAACTGGGCTTTTCTGCATGACAACCTGGTTCCCTCTCCCCAGTCCAGAGTGGGTGCAGAAATGATCCATGGGCTACCACTGACAGGAGCACACACTGTTTTTTCCCARGAGAAGATCTGATGTTCCCCTCCTGTGCTGCACAAGCAAGGTCACTGTGATAAAACGCACCAGACCATGTCAGCCATGCAGAAAAGGAACAGCAGTGTGTCAGGCACTAATAATTAGCTGATGTGCTTCTAACAATCTCTCTGTTACCCAGCATTTTCTTGGGCTATTTTTTYCTTCTTTCCATGTCCTCGTTGGGCCCAGAAATTAGGGTTTCTCATTCCAGTCTTCCAGTCCAGCCAGGTGTCTTTAAAGCTCCTCTCTGGGAGAGGGCAGCATCACCTGCTCCCTCACTTCCATTGCGCTTGAGGACACTTCCCAGCATGGCTGCCTGCTAGGGGGCACCTGTCCTTCATTTCTTCTTTTTCTTGCGAATTGAGTTTGGACATTTCTGGTTACACAGCATCCTCRTGACTTCTGCCTCCAACCTACTGACATGGTGTTTGCAATCTTGGCAACAGGAGGTGACAGGAGCAAAGAGCAAAGGCAGGYAGGCATCTCAGCAGCTGTAATTTCCCCCTGTAAGACTGAAGGCAACCGCCATCACTTGGAGTACCACTTCCTCCGTGGCAGGGGGAAAGAGGGAATTTGGCAGCATGTTTTGCTCTAGTTAGGAACTTAAAGGGAAAGGAGTTGGRCGATGCCAGCTTCCAGGAAAACATGGAAGTAACAAGATGAAGAAGAAGAAATGTTCATTGGGAATCTGTCTGTGGCTTCATATGCCCCAAAAGAAGGGCAAAATTGGGAAGGGAAGGATAGGAGAGGGCATTATGAGTGAGGAAGGATTTCCATGAAAACTGCTATGCAGTTAGTGAGACAATGGCTTAATATGATGCCTTATTTAATAAAAAAAACGTATGGAAGGGAATGAAGAGCAGAGCACCAATGCTGGTGCAGCAAAGGCTGGTTTGAAAAGCATGGCAACAGCATCTTCAGAGGAAGGTGGAAAGCTGGGAATGTCCCAACACTGCAAGCAACAGCATACATTAAGCCTGTCAGTACTGGGCAWGGGACCTGCAGGCCCCAAGGCAGTTTCAGAGCCCCTGCTGAGCTGTTGGAAAGAGCAAAGGTCTTATGTYGAGACTGCCGTTAGAGAGACTTGTATGTTGTGCTGAGGAGGTCTGCATGAAGCCTCCAAGTGGAACGAGCAGAGAACAAACAAGGAACGGCAAATATTTCTGGAGGGGAAGAACCATGGTGGCCACTGGTGGGGGTCAAGCCTGATATTTGACAGATAGCAGTTCTGCTCCTTTTCTAAAGGTTCTTGAATGCCCCAACATCATGGTTCCTACTGGAGGAGCTGAAAAACCATGGGGCTAACAGCAGGTTTCAAGGCAAGGATTATAGCACAGAGCTTCCCATGTTGTAGTGCTAAGGGGTGCTCTACCACCCCAGCTGGGTAGTATTTGGCCAATCTCTCAGCCTGTTTCTGCTTTCTGTCTGACTGTTGGTTCAGTTGTACCTGGCTGAGCATCCCTCTGCCCTGYAACACCTGGATCCACAGGCAGATCCAAGGGAGTCTTAATGCTCAGCCWGAGCAAACTTTGTCTGTTCCTCCACTGGCTTCTTACTGTGGTAGGGTAGTGCTTAGATGAGCTGGGAACTGTATGATCTTAGTTAGTGTGCTCCTGCCAACTTTGTGATCCTCAAAACTTGAAATGGGTCATCCAGAGTTGAAAACTAAGTGCTTGAGAAAATAGCTGTGGGTGAGAAACTGGCACTGGTGTAACCTTGTAGCTCAAAAAACATCCTAGCTGAGAATTACTTGAGCAAGGAGGGTCTTGACCTTCAGATGTAAAAGCGAAGGCAGAAATGGGCATCCTGACTAACGAGATTTTGTATCCTGTTGGGCTCTTCTGCAAGCTCCTGTCTGAGGAAAGGCTGCACTTTATTTATGGCTGCCTGGAGTGAAGTCTTGCAAACTCTATGTGGGCCATTTGGTGAGGAACTGGCTCTGCCAGCACAAGTGCGTGTTGTTGCACCCCCGATGGGGTAGCTTTTGGGTCACGTCTTTCCCATGTTCTCAGCTTCGTATCTATATTGCTCTTTTGAATTGCTGCTTGCTAGCTGTTAGCTCCTTGGCTTGAGTGTTAGCACATGCCAAAAAGAAGGGGAAAAAAGTAACCCTAGGAGTAGTTTTGGCTCAGGAAAGGAGGCTTTGCAAAAGAAAGAAAATAAGAAGGATTGTCACCCAGTGCTTTAATTTCATAAGAGCAAGACTGCTGTTTTGTTCTTGGTCTGGCATGTTCGAAGGAGTGGTTCAGCTGTGCTTAGCTTGTTGTCTAGGTACTCCAGTCAGCCTAGCAGCTTCCAGCCTGAATGTTTCTAGCTTATTCTTTTCTTTTTCCAAGCATAAGTGAAACACTGAGGTGACCTCACTTCTGCTCATACTGTGCATTTCTTAGTGCTTTTATTATTCCTTTTAAATCTGTATCACTTCAAGGCCTGCAGAGACTTTATCCAACAGGTAAGAGTGAAGACGTATCTACTATGTTGTGCTGTGGAGCACCCGCTAAGTCAGATGTATCCCACAAAAAGGGTGAATGTTCTTCTGCCCTGTGTGTGCCRACAGAGTTAGGTGCGTGCTCAGCCATGAAGCCTGAGGTGTGCAGGGACATTGATGAAAGCAGAGGATCAGCCGCCAGGTGCCCCAGTGCTTGCCCCATAGGCGCCCCTTGGCCTTGCGGCATCTCTGGGTAAAGAGGGCTTCTGAGGAGTGACACCGAGTCTGCTATTGAACCTGTGCTTTAACTTATTACATCTCATTTCCCTATCTGTAAATCCCCTTTCAGTGCATGTGTAAAAGGGGTGAACAAGTTAGTAGTTTTCAGGCCTTCTGTTCTGCAAAAATGGAGGCCACCAGGTTGTGCAAACAAGTTCTGCTATAGACTTAATGTTTGCTTGAATTTTTGCATAGCATCTTGCATAATGAAAGGTTGCCTAGGGCCGGGGCCCTTCAGCAGCGCGGTAACCTGTTGATGCACTTGCAGCAATTGTTGGGCTGTGAAACAACCTTTACAAGTAGTTTTAATGAATTGTTGCTAATTAGATGCAAACCAGGCATTATTTTTCTAACTCCTCTTATATAAAGTTGATTATTTTTGCCCTTGCTAGGYGGCAGAGCTGACCTAAGTGCACTACAATGCCCCTGCCTTAGCTACACTACATTTGACCACAGAGCTATGAAGGTACAGGATAATTAAAGCTTTGCAGGGATCTGTAGTTACTCACCCTTTCACATAAAATTCAACCACAGGAGTTATTTGAGCAGCACCCCAGTAGTTACATAAAGCTAGTAAAAGAAAGAGGAAGCAAATTGCATTTAATTGAATGCTATAGAAACATGCATCAGCCTTCGTACAGCTGCCATATGTTCCTTCCCCGGCTGCTCACTTCTTACAGGCCCTCCCTGACTTTGCTGGGGTAATTTTGGCATATTATCTCCTTTTTGCTGGGTGTTTTCCTCACTGAGGCATTTGTGAGTCAGATAATGTAAAAGACTCGCAGGCATCCTCCTGGGCTTTTCTTTTTTTTACCCAGGAGTTGAAATACTTCAGTTTTGAAGCCTSAGCCCGGATGAAAGCTGAGTTTCTTGGCGTAGGGAGCATCTTCCATGTCCCAAGAATTAAGGAGAATTCATAAAGCTCTGTGATTCATAGCATTAAATCAGCCTCAGTTTCTAACTTTGGTTTCTACCTGTTTTCCCTCCCAGTATCATTTACGAGGTGACGGGGATGTGGCTGTTTGGGAARCTGTTTTGCAAGGTGTGGATCTCCTTCGACGTCATGTTTTGCACTGCATCCATCGTTACTTTGTGCTTTATTAGCCTGGACAGATACTGCTCCGTGGTGACCCCTTACCACTATTCAAAAAGGATGTCCCGTGGCAGGTGAGCATATTTGCTCCTCAAGAAGTTGGAGGGCAGCCACAAGGGTGGCAGGGAGAGGGGAAAATTGCGGTGATCTCTCAGATATTTCATTCTCCCTGCAAAGCTCTAAGGCTCCTGTTCCTCTTCTGCTGCAGATTTTCTATGTGAGAAAGACGGTTCTCCATTTCACAGAGTCATTGAGGACAAACACTGGCATTACATGTCCACATGGTTAATTTATCTGCAGATTTTCACTCTGTCYCTTTTCAGTACAGGCCATGGCAGTTCTAAATGAGCTATTGACTGCCCCAAACCAGCATGATGTGATTAAAAAGATCTTAGCACCATTTAAAACTTTGCAGCTGGGGGGAATGCAGCTGGCCTGATTTGACAGTGCTTGTGGGAAAGCACCTTTTGAGTTAAGGCTGGTTTCCAGAACAGGGTAGAAACCAGTGATGTGGGCTGACTTGTGTCTACAATGTTTCCCTTGGTAGGCATTTCAGGGGGCGTTTTCTCCGAGGAGGAGGAGAAATGACACCCAGAAGAATTCCTCTAGCAATTGTCTTCCGCCTCTTAAATTCTTAGTACTTACAAAGTGATATTAATGTGGAGAAAACAGGATGAGTTTTTAAGCTCCTGCCAAGGTTTCACATGTAGCGTTCAAATGAGGACTGCAGGGTAGGAGGTTCTCCAAATTGGTTTCTCACCAGATTTCYTGTATCATCCCTTTACAGTCCATTTGCTACTGGCCTTTCTCACTGGAATAGGGTCCCAGCCACCAGTATGGTTTGGTGGATCCCCTTTAAAACTGTAGGTATTTAAATGCAGAAGGGTGTTCAGGGAGCAGTCCTGGGGCAAAGGATGGTATCTCTGCGTTTGGATGTCTTTGAGTGCCGTTCTGCTGCCAAGACTGCTGAATGTTACAGCACCTCCAAACTACCTTTGAACGAGTGCAGCTGTCGAAGGGTGGGCAGTGAGGACGCCGCAGCTCCAGTGTCTTTGCTGCCATGGCTACTCTGCTATTGATAGCTCGCAAGGTGGGTTCAGGCTCTTTCAGGAAAGTCTTTTTCCCAGCTGCAGCTCCTGCAGTGTACRATTTGCAGAGCGCACACAGTTGCCAAAATGGGGAAGGGGGCTGTGCAGCGCACACGACGCAGAGCAAATGCTGCAGTGATGCTGAGCATCTACAGCATCCGTCAGCTGCAGCCCTCTTGCAGGCAGGATCCTTAGAGGATGACATAGTAAGCGGACATTAATGCTGAAACTGATTAGAAAAGTCTACGTGTTATGGTTTTAAATACAAAACAATAACAAAAACCTTCCGTAAAACCATTATTCTTCCTGTTTTTCCAGCCAGCTCTGAGCAGCCCTTATACTGACCTGGGCCATTCTGTAAACCACAGATCCAAAGYACCAAGTCATTAGGGACATTCACATATGGACTTGCTGTATCCCAGCTTTCTCTCTGCTCTGCCACTTCTCAAAACCCTCTGGGACTGTTGTTCAGTGATATCCCACAGGGGTTACCATGGGGATTGAATTGTACTGGATGTTCTCATCTCAGAATAACTCAGACCCTCTCTCCCCTCCCCTATCTCTCTTCTTTTGCAGATGCATTGTAATGACCTGCATGGTTTGGGTATACTCTTCCCTCATTTCCTTCCTTCCTGTCATGCAAGGCTGGAATGAGATTCCTGGGGTGGATTTCGATGCAGGCAGAGAATGCRTCTTTGTCACCAACTGGATTTTTGCCATTGTAGCTTCTGCCCTTGCATTTTTTGTCCCCTTCATGGTCATGTGCAGCATGTATTTCTTCATCTACCGAGCTTCACGGCTCAAGGCCACGCGGATCATGTCTCAGACTCTGGAGATTCACTACCACCCCAACAGCAAGCGGCAGAACCACCTGCAGCTGGAGAACAAAGCCACGCGGACCATTAGCATTATCATTTCTGTCTTTGTGCTGTGCTGGCTGCCGTACTTTGTCCTGAATGTTTGGCTAGCTGCCAAAGGTGCYGATTCCACTAGCACGGTCTTGGTTGACACCTTCAAGATCATCACTTGGTTAGGTTATTGCAACTCCACTATCAACCCAATGCTCTATGCTTTCCTGAACCGGGACTTCCAGCGGGCCCTGAAGAAGCTGCTCATTTGCAGGCACAGGTCTCAGGTGGACATTGGAGAAGACATGGTTTCAATAGCCACATTTTCCAAGACTGCTCCAGACTTAGAATATAGCGTGCCAGTGCCTAACGGCGCTCTGAAGGGCAAACCCAAGCAATAGGAATTCAGAATCAGTTGCTGGAGGTTGTGGTGTGAACAGTGCAAGAGCACATCCAAATGGAAGAGTAATGGGTAGGAAAATAGGGGAAGGAGAGGCTGGAATAGGGCTGGAATGTTTATTACAGCTGGAGGCATACTACAAGGTATTTCTTCATCTTCCATGGTTTTATGAATGAGGAACTTTTTGCTATTTTGGGGCAATTTATTATAACTAATGAAGCTAGTTGGTGTCTTGCTATTGATTTTTTTTTTTTTTTTTAATGAATATTTCCTAAGATGAATTCAAACTTCATTCTGGAAAAAAAAATCGGTTTGATAATGTGAACTTGTCTTACTCTATTTATAGCCTGGTGATCTCCTACAACCGACGATGGGACAGCATTTTTTCTGATGAAGTCAGTGTAGCTCTCATCTTGCAACTTACATCACAAGTTTGACAAATTTTAATAGGTTCACTTGTGTCAGTCTGTGAATGGGCATTGGCAGGATGTGGTCAAAGAGCAGAGTTAACTCCTGTATAAAGCCAGCCTGGGCTGTCTGCAAAGGGTTTAACTAACATACTTGCTTCTGAAATACAGAGGGGCTTAGTGCCTTCAAGTTTCAGACTTGGTGTTTGACAGTATAAGATTGGTTCAGCATCAGGCAGGGATGGGCAGGAGAAATACTCTATGATGTGCATGGTTTTTCTTTGGATGCCTTTGTAAAATCTAAGACCATTGCTTCAGTGGTGTTTTCTGTGAATTATCTATGACAAGTCTCCTTAGTCCTTATTTATTCTGGAAAGGGACCTTATGTCTTAGACCCCCGGAGATGAGCAAGGCTGGCTGAAACATTTCTCTAGAGCACCAACTACCCAAGGAGCTCAAAAGACGTTACAGGTGACTGACACCAGCCAAAGGGCAGATGCGAAGAAGAGTTACTGGTTAAGTGTAAGTAAGTGTTTTTTGCACTATGGTGTCCATACATTGACGCTATGAGTGTAACCATATAGAGTATTGCTGGACCACACAGCCATAAAAAAGGATGATAAATATCCTTTCCTCTCACCACTAAAATCCCAGCAACAGTGTATGGACCTCAAGCAGAAAGTATAGAAGGGCAGGTCATGAATGTACATATCTGATCAGCTGTTTCAAACTAATACAGGAACATGGTTATTCTTATTATGTGCTTCACTGGACTTTAAACAGCAGCTCCACAGCACTGGTTCCCTGGAGGAGAGCTGTGGAACAACCACAGGATGACCCTGGAAAGGCAGGATTGCACCTGAACATCTCTGCAAGTATCTAACACAGGGCAAAAGCAGGAGCTGAATTGCCAGAAGCACCTCAGAAAATTTCAGGAACACAGATTTTTCTCTAGCAGAGTCATGCGAGTGCTCAGATCTCAGCCATCGCTGCCCCCTCTGCATGTTTCAGGTGCAGGCTCAGGCTGGTTTATGTGTGAGAGTCACTGCACTGAGTGCAGTGGTAGCACGGAGGACAGAACCTAAAAAGGTGTAGCAGAAAGCAACAAGCCACTGTCTCGAGTACCTCAGCTACTGAAGACAGGCACAAAGAGGCCAAAGTCCTTGCTCCTTAAGAACCTGGTTCTTCAGGAGAAGAAACAGCCCTGATGCGTGCATGGTTGCAACACTAGTGCTCCTGGCAAATGCCTCTTCATGGAGTGTGTCGGCTCTCCTGGCTCCTTCAATGCCAATAAATACCTGGAATGGGTAAGGAGAATAACCTCATGATCCTGATTCCGGGGAGGGGGAGCATCTAGACCAAATGGGCCCAAAGGTGGACTAGGCAGGATCCTTGCTCCTGACAGCCAACTCATTTTGATAAACAGGACAAGGAATTGGGTTCTACCCCCAAGAGCCCTCCGAGCTGTCAGGTGGAGGGGCAGASGTATAGGCACCATACTGTGCTTTGCAATGGTTAGGACTACACGGTGTAGAAGAGCCCRAGACCAGAACTCCCTTTTTCAGGGCTGCAGGCTGGCAGCTGCGGTAGCCTGTGTTTGGGCGTCCCTTGGCCAAAAAAGGAGTTGGCAGAAAGGCACACACTGATTTCCATGGCCACAGGAAGCCAAGGGACCTGAGGCAGCCTGACAGTTGTTTTCTAAATTTCCTACAGCTGCTCATAAATTAACTAACAACTGGTGAATGAAACATCAGACGTTCCTGCCAACAGGGCTTTAGACTGGCCTATGTAAATAGTGGGATCTCAAGTACGGAGGTAGCACAGACCATTGCAGCTATCGTCTGCACATGGTTATCCTGAGAAAAACCTGCCCTTCACTGCTTTCCATTCCAGCATGTTAGCAGAGAGGACACATTAGACAAATGCCTTGGGATCTTCAATCATCTGAGCTGACCATAGCTGGGAAGAAGAGCTCCTGCAGAGGGATAGGGAAGGAACGAGCAAGTACAGTATAGTTATAATCTGATTCAAGCAAGGAAAACGTGGTAGGTGCTCCAGTGCAGGTAGCCTGGTTCTGAAGAGCTGGTAAAACAGTCCTGGAGCTGATGGGATGACAGCTCTGGATTTCTAAGCCAGGTGGGTGTTTCATATCACAGAGAAGTGTCCTTTTGCCTCCTGGGGGACAGAGCAAGCGGAGCTGCCAGAGGCAGGGAAGTGACTGCATCCAGGCAACACACCTGAGTGCACAGAGACAACTGCTCTGGTGAGGGAAAGGAAGACTTTCTTGGCCAAAGGCTGGAGAAAAAAGGAGTGAAGACAAGAATGACTGCAAAATCCAGCGCTAAGAGGAGCAGAGTCATCAACTCAGGTAGTGAAGAGCTGAGAGCGGCCAGGTGCTTTTGTGGCTGGGCACACACCACAGAGGATGGGGTTTGCACAGGCCTTTGAGGATAAATATAACCCCCCCACGTACACAGACAGCCCTAGTGTGAAGGTACCATTCATTTTTTTGGCACTGAAATGCTGCAGAGCCCTTGGCAATAAGCAACAGCACAATTATACTCCAAATTACAGGTATCTCATCCTTCATTTCCTGCCATCCATCTGTAATCACTGAACTGGGGGCGAAGCTAGAGGCACCCAGGCTTCAGAGGTGGCCAATTACCTGTGCATCTCTAGCTGATGTTATAAACTGGGAAATCCAAGGGAAGAGGGCATGCTTAACACTTCTGTTCTGACCTAACTAAACTTGCTAAATTTCTGGTTTTGACCGAACATTAACTACAGCATTCTGGCTTCATCTGGGCGAGAGTCTAGGACACAGTCAGCTTGAGAGCACAAGGAAGAAAATCTTGTAATCCACTTTTGCCTTATCACAAGGCTGCAGAGTGCCAGCGGGTTGAATTGCTAGATGTAGTGTCATACCACAGTGCAACGACCCCTGAAGGACCCGACTCTGGCTTCATTTTACGGAACTGATTTCAAAGATTACAAGCTTAAATTTTTGAAGTTGTAAGTTACTGTAAAACAGAAAAATGCATTTATGCAAAAGTTCTAACAGTATAAAAATTTTCCCTTCTTCTTCCCCCTCTGTTAACACTTGAGATAATGTCCAAGCCTCCATAATCCACACCTCAGCTTTTGAGAGCTCAGATCTCCCCTTCTTCAGATAGTATCTTGCTTTGAAGTGGCATATATATCCATCTTTACATATCATGTATCTGAGACAGGAATGCAGGGCAAGTTAGAGAAATTGCCTTTCTGTCCTGTTCTGACTGCACAAGGCTGCCATCTGCAGCATGCACTGATGCAGGTTTTGAACAGAAGCAACTACTATATATTTTTTAATAAAAAAGTTTATTAAATCATTTAGACTTGAAAGAAGTCACAATAATTAATGCACCCAACAATTATAGCAAGTGCATTCTGTACACCACCAACCCAAATGGATTGATTCTGTATTTTATAAATAAAAATTAACATATTTACAAAGAGAAATAAAAGCATGGTATTAGGCAGTTAAATTAGCAGATTACAACAAATGCCTACCGGTTGATTTTTTTTAAAAGTACAAATCTACAAGATTACATAGGACACGTATGACTTCATTAGGTTTAAATTGTCAGAATCACAACATTTTCATACATATTTTTTTACTATGGCTCTTCCAACCATTGTCTATAAACCCTTTTTCATGGCAAAAAGTTCCTTTTCCTTTTCTACAGGTTTATCAGTATCAAATGCATTCCCTAAGATCTACTATAGTGCGGAAATACGAAACAATTTCCTCTAATGACTGACTATGGAGAGTGACTGTATGTACAGGTGTGGTACTTTTTTGCTTTAAAAATAGTGCAGATTTCCAGTTTACCCACCAGGGACAAAAATGGAGTCATAGTTTGTTTCAAAATCATCTTCATTTCACCAAAGAGCAAGTGATCTGGATATATACTCACTAGGCTTAGAGACTGTAATTTGCACTATAAAAATACAGTATTTTAATTCTATTTACATGTTACAGATCTCTCACTTACCCAGCAAGCTGACATTTACAAGCTTCAAAAAAAAACCAATAAACCCAAACAAAAGATAATGGAGCACAAAATTGGTAAGCACAGTAGCTGGACCCATCCACCTAGAAGAGTTAAGGTAAGAAAAATGGAATGTAAAAAGTGTAGTTACTGCCTTTCATTGGCTGTCAAAGTAAACCAAAATCTGTCCAACACATCTTATACATTAAACATGGAAAAAAAAGTTTAAGTAAACTATTTCCAAGTTAGACATTCTGCAACATAGGATCCTTCTGCTGAACAATCCCTTTAAAGCCTGTCGAGTGGAAGAAGTGATCCTGAGGATAATTATTTGCTTGGTTGTCTTGAATGCTTATTTCCTGATAAACTCATTGTCCGTGACCTCTGTCTAAGCACTGGTTTTGCTGGGAGTTCCAAGTCTTCAAATACAGGATTTTCTATGATTACTGCAGCCTCTGGTCTTTCAGTGGGACTTGGAGAGAGCATGTCCTTTACCATGGTGTACTAAAAGAAAAGATGACATGTGCTACATGAACCAATTGATAAATTCCTTCCTCTTTAATGTTCTGACTTTAACTGTTGCTGTATGAACAACTGGAAAATGTCCCCAGGTGCYTTCTTAGTAATTTGGGTATTAATGCTTTAGCACAATATTTAGAAGTGCATTAAACATTTGAAAACATATCACTGTGCATGCACTAAACTATCTTTATTATCAAGGACTACACTCTATTTGGCAGATCAAATCTGACCCAAAGTTCAATGGAGTTATAAAACCTTTACATTATTTGCAATCATAAGAATTTAAAAATCTTATATGAAATTTAACTTATGGGTAATTTTTAGCATCAGGTTTAAGCTGCCACATGCACTAGTTAGGAGTTTTCCTTGAAATATATAGACAGCTTGAAGATGTGTCTCAAACTTCATCACCAAAAGCACTTCTCAGAATATCTCTTGGAGTGAGAAACAGCGTGTCCTGCTACAGCAGAGCACAGCACATTCCCCCAGTTAGCTGCAGCTGTAAAGCAAGAAAGGCTGGTCTCTGAACTCCTGGGTTGAAACCACCATGAAAACCTGGAAGCATCTCAGCTTTTCCTCAGAGAGGTTTTATACATCACCTCCTCTTTATCTGAAATTGTATCACTTTAAAGATCTGACTAATACAAATAGTTTTCCACTTGCAAAATTCCATTCCTGGAGCTAGACCCCATAGAGCCAGTCTAGAACTCTCTGCACTTTGTGAATACGGACTTGTTGCAAGAAATCACATCAGGATTTAGGTGAAATGAATGACATCAAGTGACAAAGGAAAGCCAGATAATATTGTACAGTTTTTGCAGTTAAACTGTGTGACAAAAATAGCAGCATGCACAGAATCACAGAATGGTTGAGGTTGGAAGGGACCTCTGGAGATCATCTAGTCCAACCCCACATTACAACATTGTAATTTTGAAGCATAGTAAAATACCTGGACAGAGAAAYGCATCTTAAAAACAAGAAAGCTAAAACTTTTGCATTTTTACTTGCAAAACAATTGGAAAGCAAATCAGAAAAAAAGCTAGAATTATTAGCATCAGATATGCTTACCTCCTGTGCATACTTCTGAGTGAATAATGATGGAAACTTCAAATTTCTGACATCRCTTAAGGTCTGTAAAATATTAAGGAAAACACTTAACTCTTCCAAAATACCATTCTCTAACAGTATTATTTTATTATTTTTCAAAAACGTGCAAACTATGCAAACAAATCAGCCTGATGAAGGAAAGGCTTGTTTTTAATTATCGCTTTAGTGGTTCAAATCACAGCATACTTAAATGTACAAGTTGCTGTTTCCCTATGTATACAGTCTGCACTAGAAAACACGTTACAAGAGCATCTGATTCTGCAATTTTAAACTGTCCAGATACAAACTTGCACTTTTCCACTTTGGCTCAATAAGGTCAACAGAGCTGCACACCACCTGTAATCCCCAAGATCTTCTACACCAGTATTAAGACACCCAAAATGACTGGCTCTGTCTTAACAATGTAAGCACCAATCTTTATTTGATGTTTATGGACTGATGAGCAGATCCATCAGCAGTTTTGAAAGCAGTTCAAATGGCCTGTTTGTGAGTCCATGCAACTGCTCTCCGTTTGTCACTGTTCGTTTCATAACAAGGACATTGGCTCCATCTAGTGACAGTATTTCCCATGTTCAGCTACATAATTTGCAGCAGGCTACTTATAAATTTAAATTCTGTAATCTCCAGTAACCCATGACCCGCTTTGGCATGCTTTTAGCAGAGAAAGACAGTATTTAGCACTTTGCTTCCTTTAGGAAGTATCCCCTTTTGCAAAAAATTGAGCATAAAATATAAGAATTTTGAAGTTAAAACAAAGTCAATCCACTGTTACTCCACTGAGAGCGTAAACTGATCCTTGCAGTGATGGCTAACAGTCACACTTCTGAGCAAGATGAAATTGAGCTTTGTGTCAATAAACGGCTTCAAAATACCTGTTCTTTTTTACCAATTCAGTCCGCATTCGTATCTGTTTTCAAACATCTAATTTAAAAATAATCTGCACTGCCACAGACTAACCGCTAACAGCCTGAGACAGAGGCAGGCCTCTTGCATTTCTCCTCTGGGAATTTTTCCGCTCCTCGTCACAGACTCCTAGGATTTGCTGGGCTACCTGGTCAGGTGGAGCATTTTTCTTCCTTATGAAAGAAAAATTCTTGGGAGTTTGAGCTGAACACGATTTAGGATTCATTTTCCTGATTTCTTGCTTTGCTTCTATATTTAGGACAGAAATTGGAAGGGCAAAGCTCCTGTAGTCACTGCTGCATAACATCTTGATGATCAAGGAAAGCTCTTCATGGGGTATGCGTCCCAGTAAAATTATTTTTATTCAGAGAAATTTAAACTGGCTTCAACACAAGGGGTTCAAGTTAAGCAACTGTCAATCCTTCTCCAGAATATGCTCCTTTGTGTCATAAAAAGCTAAAAGGTTTTCAGCAGCAGAATGCAACACTAGCAGAGGTGAAGCACTTTGTCAGGCTGATTTCATGGTTTTGTTCAAGCTGCTTTTACATCTCTGCTAAAAACAATCTGTCCTCACATGAGAATTTAAACGCACCAAACATATCTTAGCGACAAATACAAGTTACAACAATTCTCTCTTCTTTCATGCATAGGTCACTGATCACGATGTACAAGAAGAAAAATTGGCTATAGCCCTTGTTCTTCTGTATGAACTTGTTCCTGATGGGAAAGATGGATCTCACATGTATTTTAATAGCAGGGAAGAATAATAATGCACCATCAAACCTCCCAAATTCACAGCTGATGCAATGAGAGGTCATTTTGTTACTGGAAAGATGGTACTTTAGGATGAGCAAGACTCACAGCCAAGACTCACTACAGGAAAAGCAACAGCAACTTCCACTAAGTGTTCTGAGTGACAAAGCACTGGAGATGCAAAAGGAGGAAGGAATGGCAAAAATGCGCAGCATGGGTCCAACTCTTGAATGAAAAACAAACTGATAGGCTTGAAGTCATAAGTGTATTTGTTGCTTGAGATCTTGGATATCRTATTTCAATAGTTTCTCTTACTTGGCTTGACAACAGAGGAAATTTGTAAAGAAGTTAGGGTCTCAATTCGATTGCACACATTAGCAAGACTGCAATTCATTCCYGTGATTCAGGAGGTCTGTGCAAAGCTGATAAAGAAGCTGTGCTTCTAATTTCAAAACTAAAGCCAAGAAGAACCTCTTGCAAATGCTCTACCAAGCGAATAGGTATTTTAAACAAATGATCAAACTGCAGATAATCCTTGGTGCAGTACCATACCTACCCTGACCCTCTCCATCTGCGTGCTGAAAGGGTAAAGCAGCTCAAAGAGAATCAGTCCCAAAGAAAAGATATCCACTTTGTGCGAATAGGTGTTCCCATAGATCTGAAAAGCCAAAATTAGGGTTAGGTCAATCAAACTCCTTACTATAAGGAATGRCACACAATGTAATCAAACCCCATTCGGTCAGCCCACGGAAGTGATTAGTTCTGTGCAGAGCTGAAAACTACAGGGCAGGTGCTCTATCAGCCTCTGGGCACAAACTTCCCCAAGGGAGCACGAACCAGTTAAGTTCCTGATCATCAGCTCCCCTCTGCAGGTCCAACTGCAAGGTAAAATGCTTCAGCTTAAATCTCTTGTACCACAGTGCATCCTTTCTTATTTAACTTGAATTCATTCTTAATGTTATGAGAAAAATAACCTTATAGCAAGATTAATTAATTAATGCATCTAAGTAGAAATCATTAGCCAAACACCTTTTGCTTTGATAAATATATATATTAATTTTGGAATTCAATTTAGGTCAAAACTTTACCTTGATGGTTACAATAAAAGAATTTAAGTAACCTGATTGCAACAAGTTACTATGTAGAAGGAGTGCCTGATGTTTGAGCTCTTGGGAATTCACATGTCTTCTGTGCCCTGCTAGAACAGAGAACACTAACCTGCTCGGGGCTCATGTAGAGTTTCGTCCCGACTTGTCCTGTGTGTCTGGCATAAGCTGGCATCGGCGTAAGTACTGATTCCTCCTCCTCGTCTTGGTCCATAGCAGTTACCAGTCCAAAATCCCCAACCTTTACTATGTCATCCATTGTGAAAAATATATTGGAAGGCTGAAAAAACAAGCAGGTGGAAAGAAAAAAAAAACTGTATGTGACAAACAAGTCTCTGTGTCTCAGTAGATACAGCACTTTGTTCTAATTCAGATAAGCCATGCTGTCAAGGCTAAAAATTGCTAATTAAAGATCAGATTAGCAGGACGGRCTAAGAACCCCTGCTATTCAGGAAAAGAGAATTATTCCGCATTAAGTAGTCTCCCTTCTTGAATCCCAGACTGCCCATTCTCTTGCCTTCCAGAAGAGGTTTACTAACACTACAGAAGTCTGCTAAGGAACATATGCAAAAGTAAACAGCTGTGGGAAATAGCAGCACAGAGAAGTTACCCAACTCTCCATCAGACATATGACAAATTCACATCCGATGCGGAGTTCTGACTCTTAGTCCTTTATGCTGATCTCTGAGTGCTAAAAGCATCCACAAAATTTTTAACTGGCACAAAGCCCATCATCTTAAACTATAGCTATACTGAAGTCTGGGAACAAGGTCTGCTTTTCGATACAAAAGTACAAAGCACTGCTTAAGTTTAACTGTGGGAGCAACTGGCTACCCAACAGAAATGAAAGTTTATTAATTTTGCAATTCACAAGAGCAGCAGCAGTGACGCTCTGGCTTAACTCTGCTTTAGCTTAACTCTGCTGTAGCTTGCTTGCCAGCTACCACCGTCTTCACTTTAAACTGTTGATAACGGAGACTGAAGCTGAAGGAAGCTCATAAAGAAGTGTTCAGGGGTGCCCCCTTGCTCGTGGTGGGCATCCATTCGCTTCTCACRGAGACGTGCGTGTTGCATGCTGGCTGACAGAATACCACGTGCGAAAAGGAATGATTATTTCTCTGAACCATGACTGCTCCGCTTCTGTTACAAATAAAGATGCAGGCACAGTTCTGGSGGAAGGACAGACTGCTCCCGCAGGAGAGGAGCAGCAGGATTACGTGCGGGGAAAGGGCAGAGGTGCAGAAAAGACGCAGCCAGTGTGGGGCAAGCGAACTCCTCTCGAGCTCCTGGACATTCAAGGCTGGGAGAACATGATACATGCTTTGTTGACATAAACCCTGCAACAGGAGAAGGCGGATACAGGGCAATATTTCTGCACAAGATTAAAGGACTACAAGGCTGACCTCTTCCAAAGTCCATCCAATTTTCCCGGTTAAAGACAAACCTGCTCTGTGTGAGAAACAAGACAGAAAAAAGGCTTGTTCTTTAAGCAAGTAAAATGCCCAGACAGCTCTGAGATAAGCACTGTAGAAACAGTGAGATACAACTCGCTGGCTCTCAGCACCCACATCCTGTCTCTAAAGCACAGGCCTTCTGCACCAGCTCTTATCTCCTACAATATTTTCCTGTAATGAATGTCATAGCATTTGGAGTCACAGCTCATCTAGCGCACAAAAGCTGCTACCCTGTAAACCCACAGCAGCTTCAGGTTATCTCTGAAGCATTTATATGGCACCCACCCTCCRACGGCATGCACACTCTTCCTGGAGCATTTATCAAAATCTTTTAATGCAGAATTGTTAATGCTCAAGACACAAACTTCTCCATGAGGGATTTAGAGGCTACAGCCTTCATCTTCATTCCCCTCCTCCTCCAGCAAACACAAATCGAGAAGATGCATCTTGCTTCTCAGAGAAAACAAACTCGTCCAGACCTTAACAGAAAGTTTTATTTCACTTACTTGTCTGGCTGAAAACAGAACAGAGATTGTCTCTGACCGGCCTAGCCCAGCCTATAGTGTTGACAGATTAAGGAGAGTGGAGCTCCCCACTCTTGCAAACCCCCAGCAAAAAACAGCCAGCAAGAACACACTCTGAAATAGTAAGACTAAGGTAGATGCACGCAATTGTGATTTAAATCAGAAGAATACAACCAATTTCTAGTTTAGTTATCTTGCCTTGTGCACAAAGAAATTTCAGATTCTTCAATCAGAGTAAAAATTCCCAGTTTTTCACATAAATGAAGGATGTAATCACACATCTGGAAGATGACTGTTCAATTCAATTAATGCTGCAAAACGTAACTAAGACTGGTTTTTTGATCCTTTGATATCTCATTTGATAGGACCCATCATTTCTTTTGAGCTGTCAAAGCACGGCTGACAGCTTATCCTGGGAATAACAGCCAATCCACTTGATAGACATAATTGTTTCGCTCTCCTTCAAAGAATTAGAAGTGCGACCTATTCACTTGCTTACCTGCTTGCCTAAATTCCTACCACCCTGTCATTAAGGTCTCTCTGATTAGTGTGAGCCTAATGAATATTTCTCAATGTGCACTGTTAATTTAATAATCTGTTTTAAAAGATCTTTGAACCTCTCAATATGTACACATGCAAATCTATTTTCAAATAGGTCCAACCAGTTCTCACTAGTGCCAATGGGAACAAGAAGTGCTACAGCAGAGCTAGCTAGCTGTTAGCAGAGGAAAACCAGATTTGCAGATCACTCGCTTATTAGTGCTGACACACAAAATTAGATGAGATCTTTTCCAAGGAGCTTCTGAAAACAGAAAAAATTAAATCCACTAGCTGTTATTTTGACCAAATTAACAAATAATAGACAAATAAACCTCCAGGATCCAAGAATAATGTCTATACATGCACAGGAAGTTTTCTGAAGGCTGGAAGTTGTTCATTCAGGGAGATCCTTTCCAAGTCGTTTATACCAAGTAAACAAAAAAACCTCTTGTTCATCTTCCTGCCAACACTGAACTTTTAAGATGTTCCAACAAAACTCTACATAACTGCTGATTGACACCAACATAGCTTTAAGCCAAGATCTACAAAGCTTTGCCGAACAGTGATCCCAGCGAAGACTCTGCAGAGAGTTACAAGTGACTGCATTGTTAAGAAATGTCATTAATTAACATGTCTAGCAACATATTAATATATGGATTAAATTACTTGTCTGGTAGGTTTCTCAAGCACTAAAAATATTCAGAGAGCTGGTTCAAAATAAATGCTTAATGCTGATGAGAAAAAAAAGTACTTGGATATGTCATAAGTTTTTCTAACTTTGGCATATTCTTTTAGTGTTATTGAACTCAAACTCATTTCCCTTTTAACAGACATGTCTGAGATGGTATTTTTATCTTTTGTTTCTACTGATACCAAATGATTACCATCTGAGGAGCTCCAACAACAGTTGTTATCATTTCAGTATTTACTCCACTGAGGTAGGTATTAATGCCTCCCCAAAAAAGCAAACAGAAACAGGAACTGCCTCTCCACCGTTTGGTAAAAGTAAAGGACTCCAATTCTCAGAGATTGTTATCATAAGACTAACTTAATCGTGACTCTATCTAAATTTTGATACTTGGCAACAATGACACTTCCCGTGCTAAGTTTCAGCAAGATTAGGCACTACAATAGGATCGGAAGCAAACGCAAGAGGTACAAAAGGTACAAAACCAGTAAGTTAGTTACTCCTATTTCAGTTATCTCAAATGCCAGAGCTAAAAAACAAACAACTTTCCCATGCTGTACAGCACTCATTACCAGTCTTAACACGCTGCATGTTATCACACATTACAAAGATTATGCATCCTTCAGAGCAGCTGCATTATGATAGTCGGCACTGACTCAGGAATTCAGCTGTGGAACAGTTTACGTTTCAATCCTAGAGTACTAATACTTTACTTTTAACTTCTGTAAGCATGACTAACACTGCTGCTCTTACGCAGTATTACTGTAGAAAGAAGAAGGAGAAAAATAACAGAATTATCTGGTTCACACCAAACAGCAGAAGAGGTTTCATGCTAGAAGCTTTCTTTGCCATACAGCTYAGCAATGAACAAATCTGTAAAAGTATAAACCAGAATTAAAAATGCCATAACAAATGCAGAGGATCTGTGCCAGGTACAAGTAGTCTTGCTGCAGAAAGACTTTAATTGTAATAATAAATGATTAATGTTTATTTCCTGGAGCACTGCACTTCCAAATTATTGTAAAAACATTAAGTTAGCTTTTGTAACACCCATCCTGAGGTAACTGATACTGTCATCTATCTTAGCAGGGTTTGTCTCCAATGCTGTACTACCCCCAAATATATATATATATATATATATATATAAAAAGTTACCTGTAACCACATACTCATGATCTGTCAGTTTAAAGCAGAACCTAAAATTGAGCTGAGGGACAGTCAAATGTGCAATTGCTGACACTCAAGTTAGTAACGCAGTAGAGGGCCAGCTACTCTCTGCTGCCATTTGAATCAGTCCACACGCTTCAGGAACTTTACAGCACCGGAGACTTGTGTGTGACAGTTTGGGTACAGATAATTCAAGTTACCATAGCTCCAAAGATAATCTCACAGCAGCAAACCAGAAAATATTTGTCAAAAGGACACAGCTAATGATTACAGTTACAACTAGAATTTGGAAAGTTCAGGCATTCAG
This sequence comes from Apteryx rowi, assembly GCF_003343035.1. Lineage (NCBI taxonomy): Eukaryota > Metazoa > Chordata > Aves > Apterygiformes > Apterygidae > Apteryx > Apteryx rowi. The sequence continues at coordinate 384,711 of NW_020448530.1, read as the reverse complement.
TGGTGATCATGCCAAGAGAGAGAAGAACATTTCCTACAATACGCGATCAATACAAACCTTGAGATCCCTGTGCATTAATCCTTTGCCATGCAGAAAGTCAACCGCTTCAGCTATCTGCAGAAATATCTGCAGACACTCTGTCCTTTCCCTCTCCTCTATCATACATCTTCTGCTCATCCAGTCTTTAAGGTTCTCTTTCCTGCAGAGTTGCATCTGGATGTAAAGATACACTTTTGGAGAGGTGGGTTTGACTTTTTCTGCAGTATTTTTAGAAAGGTCCAGGCTTAAGCTTGTTGGCCTTGGTGGAGAAATTGAGAGAGGGCTTCCTGAAGCAGATTTCCTGTTATCTGACTCTTTCGTACTTGTTGGCTGATCCTCAGAAACACTTTCATCATGTGAAACATCAATTTTATCTTCCTTACTGGAAGCATTTCCGCACCCAGAATCCTCAAACACAATTGAAGAAGAGGTCCCTTCCCTCAGGTGTACAACAGGAATAGCTGGAGGGCAAATTTCAAAGGAGTGACCCAACTTGGTATTGTTGATAGTACTGTCTTCCACTTCACAGCCCGTAAGAACACTGTTCTGAAGGTTTAATATTGGGTCTTCTGACTGGTGCAAGTCCCTGTTGTCCGTGGCAGAAAATTCCAGAGGAGAAAATTGGCTTCCTGATGAATCAGACTGGCCACAGGGTATCCCCACGGAGAAAGACCTTACCCTCTCTGAGGAAGTGGCAATAACTTCAATGTGTTCTTTTGTAGAGAATGGCTCTGTTCTAATCTTAAATGATGGAACGTCCATTGGACTGGGAGAACTGAGTGGCCAATCAGTGCTAAAAAAAGAAAAGAAAAAAAGCAGAAATCAATACTACAGAACTTCATCCCATCATAAATGAGTTTTCAGAAGACTAGGTTTTAACAGCTGCTTCCTTTGAGAACAGAAAGTATCCTATCACAATAGCAAATAACTCTTGAGTGTGAGAATCACTAATAACCAGGATTCGGCATCCATTTTTCTGAGTGARGATTATGTTTTCTCATTGAGATAAATGTGTTGTGCTAAGTATCTCATGAATGATAAAGGAAAATTTAGCAAGCTCTACTGCCTGCCTCCCTATGTGCAATCAGGCTTATCTTCAGCTCAAAAAAATTCACTTCTTTAGAACATTTATTGTAGTGTTGGAAAAGTTAGAGCTGTGAAATGTTAATTTGGTGCCTGAAATATAAAGGTCAATGTATTCTAAAAATTCTTAGGCATTTTAAGATGTTATTATGAGACCACTAAATAGTCTCAAATTAGGCTTCATTCCTTCCTTGACACCTTTAACTGCTGCTAACATATATTCACTTTTTCCTTACTTTTAACACCCTCTTAATCTTCTCCTTTACCCAGTTTTCCATTTTCCAAGCTTTATAAATCACCAACCTAAACCAAGACAACAAACAGGAGGAGGACAGCAGTAACAAGGAACAAAGACGACAGAAATACCAAATCTCAGCAACAAACAATGCCCCAATCTTCTACCCACACAAAGATTCAAACAGAAAAGTTAAATGAAGACCTTAACAGGTCCTTAATAATCAATTCTCTCTTTCCTGACTGGTCTCTCCACCTTCCTGGATAGTCTACCAGTTCTCTCATTCTGTTGATGAGTAACTTCACATTCAATTATTAAAAATATTTCATCTTGTCATAAATGAGTTGTTACCTTTCATCTTTTAACCACTGTTCATCCATCTTTTCCTGCCATCTCTCAGGTGGAGCTTCCAGCCATGCATTGAAATACCGAACAATACCTGGGTGTTCAAGTTTAGCTAATGCCTTAACTTCCCGCATCACCTTTTCACGAGCCAGCTCCCTAGGGTTTTGGGTGAGGAGGAGGAAAATAAAAAGACAAGGTCACATAAAGCAACAACACAGCACAGAAACTTCTGCAAAGGAATTTAACCAAAGCTAGCCCAGTATAAACCAGGCTAGTAGTATTGCTCTTCACACCAAGAGCCAGATCTGCCTTAAATTCCCCAGAATAACTCCTTCAGGTTAGAAGTGTGGGGGAGCAGTATATGCTCATAATGGCTAATTATTTATTCATCTCTTTTCAAATAATTACGGGCAGCAAAACTTAGAAGAAAAACTTCATCTTGCTCTCAGCTGTTTACAAGGATAGGAAAAAGGTCCGCTAAATGGCAATATTCTACAGGGATGTAGAAGACACTGACACAAAAGAAGACAGACCATTATACCTTAGTATCTTCTTTAATTGGCAGAACTTTAGGAGACTGCATAAAGACTATCTCCATTCTACAGATAGGAAAACAGGTAGCCTGATATCTTACAAGAATCTCTCTCTTCATGAGACCATAACTGGATCAAATGAAGTCAAAACAGTTTTATTTAATGGATTTTAATGTTATAGGCTTGGAAAAGAAAAATTCAGGCTACCTTAGTTTTCTGAACAAAACCTTTATCTTAAATAATCAAGCTTATTTAACACATTTAAAAAATAGTAATTCTAGATTTCATAGCTTTACCCCCTCCCTCTACTGGCCTGCCTTTTGCTGTTCTAACTCGAGATTTCCAGAAGCAGTGTCTCCCATCTCCCACTAAAAGGAAGTGCTGCAAGCTCTGTGTAGGGTAATTCAGCAGCATGGCTTGACCACCTATGACTGAAAGAAAAGGTAAGGGTTGTGGGACCAGAAATGAAACAAATGGACAAATGGAGTCAGAAAAGCTGAAGAGGGAGGGAGAAAAGAAAGAAAGGGTGGAGTAGGAGAGGTAAGGAGAGGAAGGAGAGAAGCAAATTAACAGTGCTACAAATCACTGGTCCTGTTATCAAAGGCTTTATTCATCTAGGCAATCAAAGGAGATCCCATGTAGCCATAGCATCCTCTCAAGGGTCCTGCTATGTAAGTATTTTAGCCAAGCAGGTCACCCTTCTGCTGTGATTACATATGCCAAATTCTCAATGCCAAAACTCAGTCAGCCCCCCAGTAGAAAGTATGTTATTCATCCTAATGTAATAATATCTGGAAATTAATTCAGGAACAGATGGTTCAGCGTAGGATAGGATTCCACAACTCATTACTTATTCTGTATCTCAAACTCATTCATTACCTGTTAGGTAAACGGATCCTTTTGATAGCATAGTTGCAGTCATCTACTTTATTTTTGGCTTCAAAAACAACTCCAAAACCTCCGCGGCCCAGGCACTGAATTGGTTCAAAATCTGTCAGATATCTGGAGGAAGAGGGGTGTGAGAAAGGAACAGAAGAAGGGTGGGAGGATAGTGAAGAAAAATGCATTAGTAAGGATACTCATAAGTGATTTTATTTTTCTAAGGGTGAAATATTTCTYTACAGGCAAAACATGCTGAATGACTTCAAGCATTTCTCTTGTCTTTTTCCTGTGCTCACCCACTGATGTAATCAGATGGTTAGTTGTTTATGAAATGGACAGTTGTTGATTACGCGTTTATGCGGTGTCTATCACATTCCCAGAAAGACTCCTTACAGTTGCACATGATAAATTGAAGAAGCTTTTAAGAATATTAGGTTGTGTGCTTACTGTCAAGATCAGAGGTATTTAGCCTAAGTTCCTATCCTCATACTAGATGGTGACAGCCAAGTATCTAAATCACAATTTGCCTTTAAAAAAATTGCCCCCCTTAAGTATTTTTGCTACTAGTTCTTCTAAAGCGTCTTTTTTGAAACATCACTGTTTTTATATCTCATAATCCTTCTTATTCTTCCTCATTTTAATTTCTCCAGTTCATAGCTTCAGCAAGTTGCAAGGATACAGCTCACGGTCACATTTTCTCCAAAGTACCAGTGACATATGCCTATAAACTCTTCTGTCTTAACCAATCTCCTTCAAAATAGTAGCAAAGGTTTGTTTCAAATATACTCTGCTCAGCTTGCTCACAAAATATCAGATGCTTCCATCTCCAATTCCTTAAACTGCAAACACAGAACCAGAGGGCAAACACTGACTGAGGACCCCAAGGGCCAATTTTCCATTTCACATATCAGTGAGAAATACAAGAACAACATTCCCAAACACAGGTATCCTGTAGCCTCTCAGTGATTGCTCAGACTAATCATAATTGCAATCTCCCACCGATAACACGGCAATAGGGTTCTGTGTTGCAGTTGACAATTATCCTATGGAGCCTGAGAACRAGGGTAGGTAAGAATCAGCGAGTACAAACGCCTTTCTCCAGATAACGTTAGTTCTCACACTGACTAAAACCTTTTACGAGTTTTGTTGAATTGTGGTTACTTGAGCTCACCTTGACACGTATCCGGAGTTCTTGACATCACTCCAGCTGGTCTCCTTAACATCTCCACAAGTGGGCTCATATTTACTATCAGTCTGACACTGTGTTTCAGATTCCTTCCGCAGCTAACAAGGGTTACACCAAAACAAGAACAAAAAAACCCAAGTCCTTAATATCTGAGATCTATTTGTACCCTTGGACACAGCATTAAATCATTTCTGTGTAAATATTTCCAAAGACTTCAGATATGGTTGAAGCAATTTATTTGCTTGCTGAAGCAGTTAAGCAACTTGTACACAGCAGCTGACAGCCTTAACAAATAGATTAAATAATAAATTTAGGCTTTTGATTATGCTATCTCATTAGTTATTAACTTATTACCATTACTCACTGAAAACCAAAAGGAAAGCCTAGAATAATACTTTTTGTGTTTAGGACTGAGAAAGAGTACTTACTCTGCTGTGYGGATGGGGATGGAAAAGTTTGCGTACAATAAAAGTTGTGGCCACAATGCAGAATATAATAGTGCCAACTATTTCTTTCCACCAGTGAAGCAGAAGAACAGGATCTTTTTTGCGAATATTCTTGTAGTTCATATCCTCAAAAAACCTGACAGTGATCTGGGTGCTACGTTTATTTCTTTCTCTCTTGTAGTAAGGTAAATAATAACCGTTATCTGTGCATAAAAGACACAAAGCGGGGATAGATTTACTTGTGGGTAACTACCAAGCAATTCTGTCTTCTCATTAATAGGTTTTCTCAACAGACACACCGTCTTCTTGTTTGCATGTCCTATGATTTTAAATGACCTATAGCCGAGTTCAGTTATTCAAAGTYGTGGACTCTATGCCAAGCTAGGGCTCCAGTCAAAGTTTACTGCCACAGAAGGCCTGACCACTGAAAGACTTCAGTGCAGGAAGTCTTCAACATAGAAAATTTATACAGCAAGGCTGAGCCTCTAGCAATGTTAGCAAATTCTGAAAAAAAAAAAAGCAAACATTTTTCATTGTGTACAGCTATTACTGGTAACGGCAGTACATACAAAACTTCTGCAGTGGCAACTTCTGGCAGTCCGAAGTGGTCTGTGTAGCACTAATAGTACATACAACACCATTTGGAAATCCTAGTTTGGGCAATAATTTCCTGGTTCATTAAGTGTTAAAAAGGATGTATTTTTAAGATCAAACACATGGGCATTTATTGAATTTCACAGATAACACATGGGTAAACATGGTTATTTGAAACACTTCAGACTTCAGGACTTCCACTTACCGTATGGATACTGCAGAACTGAAAGTGCTCCGTTACTGTACTCTTCATGAGAATACTTGTCATTGCTGAGACACTTATCAAATTCATCAGAGCCCACCAACACTGGAGTCCTGGAAGGAGAATCTAAGCATAGAAAGGAAACTTAATTTTCTGAGCTAAGCTGTTATAAAAATTCCACACTTTCACACATTCTGTTCTTGTACGAATTCTATGAGAATTCCAGTTGCATAATTTCAGAAAACGTAAGATTGTTGAACCAAACTATGAATCAAAATTCATGCAAAGAGACATTAAAAAGGGTATTTTAAGATAACTATCACTTAATAAATCCCCCCACCCCCCCAGMCAAAATACTCTTTTTTTGGACAAGTCCATTAACTGATATTCACATCACTGCAAACATTTCATCCTTTTTGGAGAAAGATTTGATTTAGAAGATGAGCATGTCATCATTAAATAAAATACTGTCAAATTCATAGTAAAAGAAAGCGAGTCATTTAGACATTAAACATTTAATTAAAAAAATAAATAATTAATAAAGCACAGAGATTGTTCCTGAACTAGTTTACAGCTGGAAACATTAGACTAGTCTGATGCATAATGGAAGTCTGAAAGATGTCCTGTCTTTTCAGTGCTAAGACAATAAACAAAACTCTGGATTGTTACTTACGGATTAAAGGTTTCCATTTGATTTTGGGAAGAGGAATAATTGCATTATCATTTCTGGATTCCAGAGCCTTTGGGTTGGTTGGGAATTTTTCAGAAATTCTGACTGATGACTGAAGATACAGCTGGCCCCTGTACATACCTAAGTAATAAACCAGAGAGCATATTTGTGTTAAGATTTAGACCAGCATAAAATTGCCCAGTTATGAATGCGGTTAAAAATTCCTAGCGCTTCAAGGCATTCATTTTTTAACCTTGTATTTATTGCACGACCAACTGTTGTTGTAAGGAACAAGAAGTCTTCTAGCCACACTTAATGCCTTACTTGCAGGACAGTAAAGGCCGGGCACTGAACCCCACTGGAAAGGGTGGTTTCTCTTAAGCAGCATTTCAGAGAGTACCCACCCAAAGAAGGAAAAAGTATCTCATGTTTAATTCCAGGTAGATCTAATAAACACTGCGAAAAATATATTTATTACTGTAGTAGGGAAGTCAAATCATCACCATGCATTAACCAACATAAATTAGTTAAGCGCCAGTTTCTCTTCATTGTAAAACAGTGTTAAAGAAGGATCCCTGTCTCCTCCATTTTCTGTTTTTCACAGTGATCAGTGCAGCAGCTTGACCAGAAGTTGTTAGACAGCTCATCTCAACTCAAGAGGCACCATGCAGCTCTACACCTACTTACCCAAGAAGTTCAAGGAGCAATTTTGGTATTTGTGACTCAAACTGCTTAGCCGAAGAAAAGCAAAATCCATACGTTTGCAAGCTTTCATTATTATAACCTTTGCAGTTTGTGCTAGTTTGAAGCAAGCATTTTGGAAAATATTTCTCTGTATTCTGATTACTAGGTCTGAATGTATTCAAATAATATGTTCCCTTCATTCTAAAAAAAGCAAGAGATCAGAATAGCTTGTTTTAACTGTTGTGGAATCAAAGTTCCAGAAAAATGCCAGCAATTTTAAAGAGTTATAAAGCAACTTGGGCTTTGCATAGGTAAGACTGCCTTTAAACTTGTTAATGCTGGTACAGATTACTCTTCAACAGTCATTAACAGGAACGCTGCGACAAGCCAGCTTCTTCATAGTGTTACTTTCAAGATTCATCTGTTTAACCACTTTCTGGAAAGCTGAGTGTAAAATATGAGCGTAAAGACTCAAGAGAAAAAGGCTAAGGCAAAAAATGCCTTAGAAAGCCAAAGCACGTTTACCTCCCAGAGAGACACGTGAGAGGAGGGAGGACTTGGGGCCACTCTATTTCAAATTGTCACAACCACATTAAATAAAACTAAATAAATTTTGACAGCTGGACTCAGTTGCACAAAACCTTAGCTGAAATTTCTTCACGGTAAGTTACTGTAATCTGTGCAAAGATAAAAAAGAATGTGACAAATCAGTGGGCTGGAAGGAAATATTGCTTATTGTTTACCAAGCAATAAGACTGCCTTGTTAGGTATAAACCTATCTTCAAAAGTTTCAAGACTTGGAATCATCTCAAAAGTATTGAAACTACAAAGCAGTGAACATTTCAGAGTCGAAGATTTATGGTTTTATTATCTTTTGTTTTTGAAAAAGAAAGAAAAAAGTCTTTTTACTACCACTTTAGTCCAAAAAAATCAGACAAATTAATTCTGCCAGAGCCAAAGCTATACCTTCTGTATTTGTCTGTACCTTCTATATTTGTTAGAATTTCTAAGATGGATACACAGAAGTCTCTCTTAGAATGACAGCAGCAGAGATGACCAGAGCAGGCTGGAAGGGATGAAAACACAGCTCTGCCTGTTATAAATCTTTAAATCTAGAGTAGGTGCCCTTCTGGGATATGTGTTACTGAAACCTCAGCAGAGAATGCTCACTGCAGAAAATGCTGCAATAGGCGTCTCACCCAAATAGACACTGGATTCTGTGGCCCCTCTGGCAGCTTCCACAAGATCCTCTTCATCTTCTAATACTTCATTGTTCGCGGTGTAACTTGTGTCATCAAACAGACTGATTGGAATTACCTTGCCATCTTTAACTAGCCATGCAGAAGCAATTGGAGTGCAAAACTGAAGAACAGAGAGGTAAATGGAAATTAATGTTACAGAAGTTATGCAAGAATAATGCTAAACGACATGCTTAAATTCCTTGTTTTAGTTTTTGTAACAGATGTAACAGCTCAAAGATAAAACTTCAGTAAAAAAAAAAGGTTACAAGCAGATGTGCTGCTTTTTTTTTTTTTTTACTAAGAAAATTCAAAATAAATAGAATTTTCTATAATGCCATAAAACTTCTACTTCCATAACATTTAATACTTTGTCTTTTCCAGTACCTGGTATTCCCATTCCAGATGTCCTTCTCGTTTATTAAAAGCCATAACCTTCCAGTCAGCTACCGAGACCTTTATCACTGTATCTTTCATCACAGCTTCCTGCTCCTCCACATCTGAAATTATTTTAGTTTCTTCTTTGTTCATATTTGCTTTAAAATTGCTCTCAATATATCCCGCTCTAGTTTCAATATCTGGGACATAGCGCAGTTCAAAGTGACCGACGCTGAAATTCCACCTTAAAGAGAAGAAGAAAAACTTTGTAGAAACAACTTACATATTACATGGGAACTCCCAAGCCTTCCATTCAAAATATTCTTAAAGTGAATTACGTATATTTGACCCATATTTTGCAGTAAAATTGTAAGATGAAGCCAATTGTATCAGGAAAGGGGATGCTAATCCTCTAACTAGGCTATTTCCAGGACTCAAGCCAAACAACAAGCTTAGAAAACTTGTAGCACATGATGCATGAGCTGAGAAGGTAAAGTAAAACAGCTAGTGAAGGAGGTCCAATGGCATTAAAGGTTAAGTTTAGTATATGGGGAGGGCAATTAAAAATAAAGTAATACAGTTGGGTCTGTTTAGGTAGAAAAACATTATGCATCGGATAAAAGCTGTAAGTGTAGAGTGTTTAGGAAGCAGCACTGACATTTCTCTATGACACATGACATTTCTCTATTGATAAAGCAGATTTTATGTGAAACAAAATTTTCAAGCTGGGGGAGAAATTATTCTTTATTTTTGCTTTAATCCCACAGGTATCTTAATACAGGATCTCTTTGACAGCTACTGCAATGAAACCAGGACTGCTCGTAGGTTAACACGTTCTGAAAAAACATGACTGTATGAGGAACACAGAGATGTCTTATGTGGCCAAAAGCTCCTTAACTTTTGTAAACCAACCAATGAAGGCAGAAACTGAAAAATACTTTCATAAATAATGTTTGGGTACCCAAAGTTTGCTAGAAACACTCTGGCACCAGTGAAGAGCCATAGATTGCCCCCTTAAAACATTTAAACTCATATGATAAAATTTGTGCATATTTTATATTTTCAGTTGAATTTTGTTGTTTAAGAGCTGTTCTTTCTCCGGATTAACACATAGCAGAACTACTGTGTGAACAGGATAGCATCTCTCTTTCTGACCACAGACAGGAGCATTCAGATACACAAGATGTCACAGTACATTTTTGAAAACGAGATGTACGAAGGAAAGAGCATGCATATTGCTATGTTTTTGTGACATACCTTTCCCTGCCAGTATCATTCCCAACAAACCACAAAATCCAAGATTTCTCTTTTAAGACTTCTGATCTGCTAATCTATTCAAGTTATAATTAGGCTATCTCTGACAGACTACAGTTGCACAACCTGTCAAATCCTGCTGCAAACAGAAGAGGGAGCAGGGGGAACAGGGAAAGACTAGTTCTTTGCTAAATTGTTGGGCAATTATTGGATGTATGTGCAGTAACTAGCCTTTTAAACCTGTATTTCGTGCAGTATATTTTTTCCTTGCGGAATGTGTGTCTGTATTTTTATAAAACTCTTGATGTGTTAAAACTTCATCATGACAGCAACAGCAGTCACAGATTGAACCAGTCACCACTGACCCACAACTTTTAAAGGACAGACACGTTATGAAAAGAACAAAGTTGGTTTAAGAACGACACCTAAAAAATAGGCCAAAAACATTTTAAATCAACCTAAAATGACAGCTGAAGACATCAAGTACAAAATACTCCAGTGATAGTTACCATGAGAATGTAAAGAACTCTAAAAATCAGTAAGTCATAAGAAGACAAACTGTTTCCTGATGTACAAAATCAACAGTTGGAACAGTCACATTTGTGACATTTCCCTTGTGCAGTAGCTGTTGACAAACTCTTTGGAGATATCCAAGGACAAGAAAAGTCATTTTCATTTAATTTAGGGAGAGTCAATATGTGCAAATACATTTTCTGTCTAATCATCTATAAAACTGAAGTTTAAGAGATTTTTCAAATGCATTGAAAAGCCGGGGGTTAGAACCTAAACGACAGTCTGCCACATTCCTTTGGTTAACAATCTAAACTCCCTCGCGCAATTCCTAATTTAACGAGGGTAAAAAGCAGGTCAAATCCTTAAAACATTACATATTAAGAACTAATCTCTGTCTGACTGCTTTTGAATCATTCATACACTTACTTCTCATTGCCACTGCGCGGACCAACAGCACGGACTGTTTTCTGGGTTCGGTGCAACAGAAGAGTGTCTTCCTGTTCTGATTCATCGTCATCCCACCGGCGGCAGCCCATAGCTGAGCAGATATACTTCACCTAAGGGACAAGGCAAGGGACTCCATTTAGAAAGCTTGAGAACTTCAAGACAAACAAACGTAACCAACAGCAACGTTCAAAACTAACAATTCTTACGTTTTTGGCTCACAAGCAATTTAGAGCTCTGTTGTTTCAGATGCTCAACTTGAGGGGATCCTGAAAAGCCTGGTTTAAAAAACGATGAGCACTTCTCAGACTATAATTTTCAAAAAGTGCTAGGAAGTCCACAGCTGAGAAGCCATTAGTCAGTTTGTACCATCTTTGACTATCTTTTGACTATTCTTTGCATGCTTTTCTGCTGCTAACAGAGAGGGATCTCAGCTCCCTCTTTCCTATCCTATCTCTATGGACATAGAAAAATGCTTCCTACATGAGGCCAAGAGGATAATTCTGTTTTCTTGCCATATTTGCCTCAGCGTAACTCTATTAACTTCAAATGACGTACTATTGATTTATATAAAATACTGCAGAGCCATCCCACTTTGTCTTTCCTGCTATTAAAGGGGGAGAGTACCTTATTTAACTCTCCCAGTCACGCAGACTTTGCAATATTCCCAATTTCAAAGATGACGGCTTGGATTAGAAAACAGAATTTGGATTATACAGGCAATTGTATTTGGGAAAGTGAGTTGAACACGCTTGTCGGAAGTCTGAATTAACGTCATACTGCCAAAGACAAGAGATTGCTGAACCTCTTAGCAAGGAAGAGTCAGGCACTGCTTCCTGTAAGGTGCCCCTCTGCCGCTCGACGCATAAGCCAGGAATCAAAGCAGAAACTGAAATTTCCACTTCCTGAACTGGGGGGGAGGAGTCCTCTATTACTGTGCAGTGTCCTCTGCTATCGATGAGAAAATCAAAGTGATTTCGAATTCAGTTTCGGGTCTATATTCTTTATCGCAACTGATTGCCATAGAAGTGGTCTCTGTTAAACTGTCTGGTCGAAATGGAAAAATTGATTTTGTGGGAAACAAACATTTGAAGTTTTAAATTTTTAAAAAGCATTTTTTTTTAACCATTATCTATTTTGTTTTTCTCYTTGTCTTTTTTTAAATGCATTGACATTTATGATTTAGTCTGTTCTTCACTACATGAAGTATCTATAATCATTTTAATGATATCTGACATAAAAATGGGAAGGGAGTCATGAAAATCTAGAACTCTGAACAATGCAATCAATTCCTTTTCTTTTTAAGCCTTTTTTCCTTTTGTGTTTTTAAAAATACACACCTTTCAACCAATGTATTTCAGAAGAAAAATGCCTTCTAACCTAGTCAGATAGCAATTAGTTTTCAACTAACTTGCGTAGGACTTTAAAAAGTAAGGAACACTTCTTCTAAGAGACAGTAAACGTGCTGGCAACAACTACAAGTCTCAAACATTTGTATATGCTGAATGCTTTTCTCGTTTTCCACCAGCTATTGCTTCTTAGTTGCGAAAATCAAAACTGAAATCTGTGCATCACCTAAAGCTTTCTTCAATACTCAGTAACTGCAGAGCAAGTCTCCTTCAGTTGCAGCTACATGATACAGCTGAATTCCTCTTACAGCTTGCTGGAAAGAGGCAATTTCTCGTTTCCTCCTCACTCACCTCTGCTCACAGAATCCCTGCCCCTTCCCCTGCGCGCGCTCTGGTGCTCACCCCACCCCTTGCTGAGCCGACTAAATTTGCTAACCCAGCACAAAACTAATCCAATAAAAAGTGAGGAGTCTTCTGTTGGGTATGCAAGATGAGTCAGCTCAGCGAAGGGCGAGACAAGCATTAAAGCTAGCGCAAGGGATGCAGCGGGAGGGACCATAGCAGGGCACTGGGCTGGCACAGCCGCACCGTCCAGTGGCACCCCTGCTTACTCTTATTCCAGCCTGCTGGATTTGCCCAAGAAGTTCAGATTCTGCTCTTCTGAGACACGCGTTTTTATATTAGAATTGTATCGTGCTTTAAAATCTCAAGAGCAACCTATTTACAAGGCAGTCCTAGGAACACACAGTCGCAAGGTAACTTTTCAGGCTTTTACCTTCCCCGAATATGAGCTCAGCCCGTAGGTTGTTAAAGACTTTCCCCCAACTAAAACAACGTCCTCGCCGAATTTGTAGGATGACTCAAGAAGAGATTCAACTGTAAAAGGAACTGCTTCCATGCTCTCTCGATCCCGATCCCACTGGAAAAGGTCCCCATCCAAGGAAGGAATTATCATCTTATTTCCAAATACCTAAAAGAATTGCATTGAATTGACCGTTAGACACCACTTAAACACAATTTTAGCAAAACACACACAGAGTGCAAATAGAAACACTGTATGATCAAATATAGTGCTTTATATCCCCATGGTTTTATTTTTTAAAGTTTTGTATCCCAGAATCTTTTTTTTAAGTTATACTGAAGAGAGAAAAAGTTTGAGGACTAAAATTAAATCCCTATATGACAGTATATGACACTTTTTCCACTTTACGCAAAACCATTTTAAAGCTCAACCAGTTGATAGATTAGCATTCATCCAACCTGTAGAAAATCTGATAAGGGGAGTAACAGAGACATTACTGAGGAGAATAAATACTCACTGGTTAAAGTGCAACTATGACAGGTTATTTACAATAGTTTCAAGACAGGGGCATTGCAAGTGAAGTTTTACTTTGTTGGGTTTTTTTCCAGAGCTGATTTACTGCTAAACGCAGAATCTATCATTCTCTCTAGATGAGAGGACTGAATTCTGTTTTAAAAGAAAAGCTGAGACTGTATGTGAGCAATTCTGCAATTAATGACTACTCCAGAAAATGCATTATCCTTTAAAGCAGACAAAGCAATTATCATTTAAATCAGAGCTCATATTTCATTTTTGCCTTTTTAGACAGTTAAGTCTAGCTTCTCCTCCCCATAATTTCTTATGTTTAAGAATATAATTCTTTTAAAACTCATCTGGCTTTTTCTTAAGCACCCAACAGGTCAACGTATCTTCTCCAGGACACAGAACTCCATCCATTACACTGAGATTTTCAAGGAGATCCTAGTTCGGAAGTATGAGTCATTGTCAATGAGTACTAAGGGACTTATTAAGAAACTCATTATCAGCATGATAGACCATAACTAATACTGTGAAGCCACAGTGGCTGTGCCTGTCAAGAACAGTGGGAAACTGTAATCCACATAATCTTAAGCTTTTCAGGATATGGATTAATGTAGAAGATTTTAATGCTTTTCAGAACCTCCATCCATTTGGGTAGTACCCTACAACATAATCACATTAAGTTCAGATACCTTACACTTTATAATTTAAAGATGGCTTCTGGTACATGTGTATTAGTCACTCCAAATAAAATATTCCTGCTTAGACTCCAAAACACAGCTTTGTATTACAAAAGATCCAAAAGGTTTCTAGTTATTATTTCTGGAACTACTGAGAGGATCTGAAACCACATCTTCTGCATGATTGAAATTCTCTCTACCAGGAGACTTTTTATTCCTCTAACTGGGTCACAGAAGAGCATATGGCATTAAGCAGAGTTGGGATTCATATAAATAGGGAGGGAAAGATAGATTTTGTAGATTCGTGCATATCATGACTAATATCTCTTTTTACACTATCTGATACACCTCATTCAAATAGAAAATTTAGGGTGAATTACCTCACAATGCTGGTGACTGCATCTAAGATCCCTGAAGGATCCAACACCAATGCTCTCCAGCACAGAAAAGCCTCACGGTGATTGACAATTAAATAAAAAAACCCTCACAGGAACACAGCGTGTAATTGAAGAGGTGATAAAAATAGACCCCTGAGTAGTTGCAAAGTACTTTACAAAGCAAAATGAGGTAAGTTTTTTCCCGCTCAGATATTCACCTTGCGACAAAAAAGGCAGGATCAGGTATGAGTGAGCTGGGATGCACAAGGAATGCTGCTTTATGGCCTGCCATTGGCAGGGGGATATACACATACAAACATACACTTATAGAAAGAAAACAATAACAAAAGCAGAAGTTTGTATGCCGGGGGGGATTTGTAGAAATCACATGATCAATAGGAAAAAAAGCAAACAAATAAGGCTTACATAGATGCTTTTATTCCAGAGCAGCCTTATGAACTTTAGAAACAAAGACTTCCCGATTTTGGAAAATGCTTTCTTGCAAACAAAAGATCCCAGTACCAAAGCTGCGGCCTTAACCAGGTTTGACTGTTTTGTTAAAATGCTTGCCTTACATAGAAGAGTAACATCTTTTTTGCAGTCCATTCTTTCACAAATCCAGAATAATTCTGACGAAAACTTTTAGCTTGCGCAGCCCTGACTTTACATTAATAAATCCTCTGTCAGGCCTTTTATCTGCMAGTGGACCAAACACCTGCGAGTAATTCGGAGGCCCATGCTTATCTATAGCAATACGAGATATTCTCTGGAATAAGAAATGAACAACAGACAAGGTTCCTTTTATAATCAGCTTTCCAAAGAAACAACGGCTAAACCAGCTCCTGTACTACTGTTTCAGCACACAGAGACCAAGCCGGGTAAATCCTGTTATGCCATCAATATATCACATGGAAATCTGTGAGCCACAGCTGTTTGTGGATGATGTTTTTGACTCTGAGTTTTGGAACAGATGCAAAATAAGATTATGAGAGAAAGAATCAAAAACTTTGTGTTTTGGAAGATTCCTGCTTCATGGAACCGATTACAAGGGGGACTGAATCACACCTGGCACCAACATGTCAATCAGATAGGTGTCATTCAGGAAAAAGAAATGAAAAGAAGGGAAAGGTAGAAAACACTGATAACTGAGGGGCTGAGATGGGCATTTTGGGGTAAAACAGAACATTCGTCCTTCATGAACAAATGAGACGGTATTGGCGGGGTCTCTTCATAAGGAAGACAGCCTTGCAGGGCGTTCAGTGCCAGCTCACTGTTACCAGAGCCAGCAGGGAACAGGTTATGCAGCAACGGTGGAGGAGTGGGTAAAGCAATAAGGAATGACGTAACTCAAAGAGAAAGGACTTTGACTAGGACAACTCCAAGGAAGCACTGGAGAGATCCTAGTGGTGCTGGGTTTGGATGTAGCTCTGAACCCCAAGGTCAGACAGGGTCAGAAGCTTTCAGAACGTAGGAGAAGCACTACTACGAATGAAGACATTAGGAAACAAGGACAACTGGGAAGACAGAGAGGCAATCCTTAAGAAAGGAGCCTAAAATCATATATCAGGGAGGCATTCAAAACCAAGCTTGCTCAGAAATGTTACGGTCACCTAACATATGCTCTAAATGTCAACACAAACCCGAAGTCAGGCCAAGGGTGGGGTTATCTGTTCACTCTCCCTTAAAAATCCACACAAAGGAGAGGGAAGAAGCAGTTATGGCCACATACCTTCCCATGCAATGTGACGCTAAATAGCTTCTCCCTTGAGTTGTAGTAACCACTTACCTCCTTTGATAAAAGCCACACGAACATAAGTTTCACACTTTTCTGCATCACTTGCCTATAACAATTTATGCATGTTAGTTGCGTAACTATTTTTTTGAACCAGGTAACTGCAATCTGTTCATCTGGTTGGGCTCTGGGGTCACAGGTCCTCACAACCTGACTGCCAGACCAGTCGCATTCTGCTATTCCTCTGCCTCTTGCCAAACAGTTACTTACGTCTTCACTTCAGCTTTCACAGACATGTCAAATCCTAGCAAGAATCAGAGGCTGACTTCAAGTTGGATCCTGAAGAAATTCTACTAGACCATTAGGCAGCTAAATTCATGTACCGTGGTCACACCACACACGTGGTGCTGGTACCTAGACAGCTTAACTTTCAGAGCTCCGGGGATAGTGTGGCAGACACACAGCACTGTGTTTCCCTCATCCTGAAGTTCTCCAGGGCCTGACCAGTAATTCTTGGGAAATTCTCCACTATTAAACAAGAGAGACAAAACATCGGTCATTTCTGGGAACACCACACCCAAATTCCCAATATGCAAGTTCACTTAGCAACATACACTCGTATACTCCCAAGATATGAGTCAAATCAGGTCATGTCTTGCATGAATTCAAAAAATTTCCAACAGCAGGGCAGTAAACTGCTCATCTGTTAAGACCTCAATCCCTATTGCAGATGAAAGCCAAGGCAGCTCTGGTTAGCTCTGCTGATCACCTGTCTGTGCTCCCGATCTTAAGAGGAGCCTGAGGGAGCAGCATATCCCATATGACACAGGAAAAGAAAGGCTGAGAAAAGATACAACTGCTGTCTGTGAACCCATCGGAGAAGCAAGCAGTGGCAGGGGAAAGAGCTATTACACCAAGGGACAACGCCGGTATAAGAGCAGATGGGGTTAACTGACCGTGAATAAGTGTAAGCTAGACATTTCAGTTACTGACCATCACAAATGTGGTATTCCACAACAGCCTCCAACTGGAATAGCAGGAGCAAAAAAATTCATCTTCTTGTAAGAGGAATCTACCTATAAATGGGATTACATGACACAGCACGGACAAGGGACTGCACTTGATTACCCCAAAGGTCCTCTAATACCAGAATGGCTTTATTTGAAGATCGGGACAAGTATGCAAATTTGCATACTTGCAGGTAAACACACACGTACAACAAAAGGCATCTGTGGGCATATGTGCTGACATTTTTTTTTCAAGAGTGGTTTTAGACACAGAGGTTAAAAACACAGCAAATAATATTAATTCCTATCAGAGTTATGCAGCCTGTTCTCTAGGATTTCAGAAGCAGCAAAGGGACTTTCCTTGAAAGTACAAGCCACCAGCATCGGCATGCAGCTCAGGTAAAGGAATGACATCACCCTGTATCTCCAAAGCATTACCTCATCTCCTAATCCAAGGAGTGAGTCACCCAGGCAGTCAGCTGCAAATCTCTTGGCACGGAAAATGTAGGTTACCACGATGCACTTATACATTCCTCTGATCTGTCAATGTAAATAGCTATTTGTTCAGCTTCACTGGTCAGCAATATGGCACATAATTGTTAAGTGGCTTGTCTTTCAGAAGTAACACTTGAAAAAAAGAAAAAAAACAGAAACACACAAAAAAACCCAAACCCCACATTAACTACTGAGCCCTAAACAAGCCGCTGTTCTTTTGCTCGTCAAGAGTTTGAAGCTGAAGTTCTCCATTGGCTCCGGGCAGGGTGCTGCAGGCCTATCAGCGGCGGCGGCTGCTCAATCACCAGGCCGACGGGTGAGGTAATGCAGTTTCTAAAAAGCCCGAACAAAAAGCAAAAAGGCATAACGATCCGAAATGGCATATGCTACCAGGGAATTTGCTGTCTAGACTCTTTACTGGAAAGGAGGGCACCCCACGAGAGATTCCACGACAGGTTGAAAGTGGTGCAGGAAGACAGCTACTGATTTATTTTARAAAAAAAAAAAAAAAGAGCCATGTAAACAGAGAGAAAAACAAGCTGAAGTACTAAAGCTTCCACGAGCTGTTTAACAGTAAGTGTTATATCCGTTTCCCATAACTAAAAATCTTCAGCATATGAAGCAAAAATCAAGCATGCTCACGTGCAGACAGAGCTGAGACAAATCCGGTGCCAAAATAGTCACTATCAGCTGTGCTGGACTTTCTAATAACTCCAAGGAAATAACTAAACCGAGGTAAAATATTTCCCTTAGAACAGAAGTCTTAGGTCTCTATGTTCTTCTAATACTTAAGCTTGTGGATTTCAAACCTCACTCGTATGATAAACTATCACTTCTGTGAGAGGTTGGTTCTGGTTACTACTGATGAACCAAGACTAACCTATCTGGTTAGTCTTGGTTAACTGGTGCACCCTTATGTGGTAACAGTACCAATCTTTTTGCTATGATTACCTCTACAATAGGATCACTGCTAACATTAGGTATGCTTTTAAGAAAGCTACTTCCAAGCGAAAAATGTCTTTTAAGCCCCTTTAAAATTAATCTAGGTGATGTATTAAAAGCCACATAAGGCAGCTTCACTATAAAGGGTGCAAACGAGCCCACACAAACACATGCAGGAAAGAGAAAGCAACCATTACCTGCTCCACTTTTGTTTTTAATCACTGGCATACAGCATACAAGTATTCCTATGAACTTTTACAGATTTTCAGGTCCTATATACAAGCAGTTACTTTTTTAACAGACCAAGTCCTACCAGGTACTGTGCAAGGCCCTGAGATGTATCTGGTTCAGGTTTGCCTAGGACCCATTTATTGCCTGCTCTTTCTGATAGGCACTCAGGAGGTATCTGCACAGGGGCTCTGGCTTATGACTTTCTTCTAATATAAGAGGTTATTCTTCCTCTTCAGTTTGGATTTAAGCATGGTTGATTCATCTGTTTTCCCCTCACCTACGTGCAGAAATTCAAGCATAGGGTACAAGGATGACAATGTAGTATTATTAACTTAGGCAAATCCTATTCAAACAGAAATATACTGGGATGAGGGGAACAGAGAGAGTCCAAGGACGTATTTTTTCATCAAACTTTTTGCTAGGTCCACAACACTGACACTTCCTTAAGAAGAGAACAAAGACCCAGACACCAGTATAATCTTAAAAAAAMCCAAAAAAACAGTCTGTAGCGTCAAGTTATTCCACTGCCTAAAGCACACATAAAAGAACAAATATTCTTCAAGGCATACAGTCCTGTTCAAACAGCCAAGGAAGAAAAAAAAAATGGCAAAGGGAAGTCCATGATTCACATCAATCATATGTAAAACGACCTTCTGAGCCATTCTYAAGGGCAATGAGGAAACCAAAGCAGGAAACACCTATAGATAGTTGTTTTGTCTAGAACAGTTGTCATTTCTTGTAAATACCAATACATTTGAGTTCAGCACTGTAACCGTTTCCAAAATACGTACACGTGTCTGTTGCTAACTACATCCTGTTCCTAGCAGTGATGGTGCTGAGACCACCATCTTCAACACCAGAACCACGAGAAAGGTTGTACTTCTGATGATTCAGTATTTTGCCACTGCAATTTAGGGAGGCAGGATCACGTGGTCTTCCTTCTCTGATGAGGTAAAGGACAGCTGATGCCAGGTGGCACATCAGAGAAGCCAAAGAAATAGGTATTATTTGAGCAGGTGTGTGATACAGTGAAAAGTCACACCACCTTTGCACAGGGGTAAGGAGGGTATATGCCTCTAAAATCTAACTGATTTTTACCATCAAGCTGTGCAGCTTACCTAGAGATGGGAGTTCAAGGGATTTGTCAAGTCACCAAATCTGGTCCTGCTTCTGCCAGTGGCCATGTTAGGAGCTGTGTGATATTAGCCTATATCTAATAAGGCCTTTCTTCTCCCTCCTCCACCTCCCATACTCCACTACCTGGTAGTTTCTAATTCATTCTTTCTTGGTTAGGCAAGACTGGGCCAAGTCAAGCTTTGGTGGGCAAATATTTCACGTACCCCAAGCACATAGTACAGCTGCAGCACTGAAGGGACACGGCCCCCTAGCCTTGTGCCTGGGTGAGTACAGGGCATAGAGAAGTTGTTTAGTCCCAAACTGTTCAAACACTCCCCCCTCCCCCCCCCCAAAAAAAGACATCCCCCCCAACTATTCCTTTTTTTTCTTTTGGAAACACCATCTGCAACATCCTTCCCACAACTTTATTAAATGACTACAGCTGATATCACTGTCATGATCCTATCCTTAAAATCTGATCTAGTAGAAACAAGGGTCCTGACAAAACTGTCTTTTACACAAAGAAACACAAAAAGCAGCAGATGACAGCAGCACTGTAGCTGGAGAATATACTCTCACTACCAGTGTCAAGGGCACAGTATCTTGGTTGGCTTGAGTTTGTTATTAAAAGAAGCAGCCTTGCACTGTCCCCTGCCCCTCCTTGAGCAGCCATGCAGTGAAATGGATGGAGGAACCACAGTGAGTTAACTAGACCTTGTCCCAGCTTCAAAAGAGACCAGTTCCCTAATGCTGTTTGCTGTGCAATCAAATAGACTCGTCTTCTGAAGGCTAACAAACTAAAATGCTGCCGTTACTTTAATCATAGTCAAACAAGACTTGGGGTTTTGACTACAGAGATGCCAGCCTGCTTTGCTGCCATGGTAACAGACTTTTTAAAACTGTTCCCCTTAATAATAAAAAACAGCACAGCGCTTTAAGAAAGACTTTATTTTGACATTATTCCATCCTCCTTTTTAATGTAGCAAGTTTTATTAATAAGAAAAAACTGCAACAGTCTTCCAGAACTTAAGAGCAGTCCTTCCCAAGACAAACAGGAGCTGCAGCTATTGAGTCCRTCACTCAACTCCTTGAAAGTAACAACATATACGGAAAAAGATTAGTGAAGAAAGTAAAAATTACCCCAAACCTCACTTCTACAGAAACAGGCCCTGTCAGAACTCATAAGCCACCATGGCAAAATTGGTATTGTACCAGTACTGGGATGTTTTAAGTTGATGTTTTAACTTATTTCCCCTTGAATGTCTCTTGCAAGACTACATGGGCCAATAGCACCACTAGGGAGAGAAGCAAGATGCTTCTCTTAAAGGAGGGCATAGGAAGGGGCTGGGGGGAAGGCAGTAGCAGAAACCCTGTCACTTTAGAGGTCCAAGATTTATGTTGATCTTGGGAGTTATTTCCTGCCTCCCCCCCTGCCAGGACAGGGTGCTTTCTAGAGAAGSACACAGAGTCCCCATGTCTTGAAAAATACTCTGGGCCACAGAGCCACTCTCACAGGAAAAGGGAGCCCAATACAGGAGGAGAACAGGACAGGGCAAAAGCAAAATCCCTCCTTTTTCAAGGATTTAAAAGAAGTAGAAAGGTTAGACAACAGAGTGCAGAAAATGCATTGCAAGTCTGACAAAGATTAATGCATATAGAGCACAGAGTTCACAAGAAATTCGGAAATGAAACGTCAGCGGTTGTGCTGCGAGGGGAATGATTCGCTAAACTGTCTGAAATGCTTAGAGCTTGGAACAGGCACTTTCATATGTGTGTGTGTGTACATATATATACATACCATACATATATATATAAAATACATGTTGAAGGTTGGAAAAAGTCACTAGGGCAGAAGAAACCAGTTTTTTGCTGTGTTCTGGGCAGCTGAGCTCCAAATATCTATCCTCTGTTCTGGATGAGGTGTTTGTCTAGGCATTACTCAAGCTGATCCATTTTAATATCTATACACACTAAAACTGCTTAACGACCAATAAAAAACACGCAGTCTACCACATCCAATTAAATTACAAGCTACTATAAAAATAACTAAACAACAGAGGAGGCTTGGAGACAGCAAGCTGATGATAAACATCCTTTCCCAGATTTGCTACAGCATATTTTGACAATGTCTGTGAGCACCACAGTCAGAAGTTGGCCATAAACATTAGCCCAGAATGACTCCGATTTAGAAACTTTTCTGGCTTTGTATGGAGAAAAGTATCACTTGTGAGGATTAGCGTTGAGAGCTCTGATATCATTCAGGCCACAATACTTAGCTAATTTAGCTTCCCACGTGCCTTAGTAACGGAAGTTGTCTCCCCCCCCGAATGTTATTACAGTATGAGTTAGAGGACACATGTCAGCATGTTATCAGAGCTTTATCACTGCTAACCACATTAAGTGTCAGTAAGAAAGCCACCAAGCTGCAGTTATAGGAAGTCTTTTTTTCTTTTTTCGTAATTGAACGAGCCATTAAACTAAGATAACTGCCTTTGAAGATGTGCAGTTTTCATAAATATCGAAGACCACTTGTCAAAGGAATAGCCCTATTTGTCAGCCCAACAGAAAACATGGTGCTATATCACGTTAACTCCTAACTCAAGTGACTGTCAGCAGATCCCCTTCTCCACAGATTTACCACTCCATATTTAAGAAGTTCGTTGAGATTTTCTACTGAAGCAGAACTTCTAGCTATCCAAATATTTTAAAATAACTGGTCCTTAGCCGATGATTTTTTGTCCACTAAACTATTAGAAGTTTGATTTTCAGGAGACCTACAARTAGTTTTACCAGGAAAACAGTGAAGATAATATGGAGACGTGTGGATTTCTGAGTACCTGAGCTTGCAGAGTATTGCCATGATACCTTGCGCATTTCCAGTAACAGAAATGAGAAGAACCCATTGTGCCACCAGGAATCACAGTACATCTATATAGTTAAAGAGCAGTCATATCTATTCTCTTCTTGCAAAACACAGGCTCTGCTCCCTTTGATAGCCCTAATAAGCCTTCTCTGCTTCAATTGCAATTAAAATTTATCTTTCTTTGAAGTACAATTCTGGACACTCGCTTCTCATTCATTATGAGCTTTTCCAGGACCATTTAAGACACTAATCTCTATCTCTCCCCTCAGGCAGCATAGGATCGCATTTCCCTTCTGCTGCGGAGGAATCGAGATGGCAGCAGATAACCTGTCAYAGCATCTCCTAGTACAGAGAGGTCTTTATTCTCCATTTTAAACCGATCACCTCCAACCTCAGCAGAAGTGATGTTATCAATCCCCAGATCTTGCATGTCATTCAGTTAAATTTAACCCCCATTTCTATTACAAAAAAATTGTATGATTTTGAAAACCAGATGATGCTGCAGCCTTCCTCTTCAGGAAGAGGACCTTCAGCTATCAGAGCATCTGATGTTCCAACATTTGTCTTAGTAGTAAGCAAAGATAACAATTAGCTACCGGACACAAGGAACTATCAGTATACTCTTCCAGGTAACAAAAGTTATACC
This sequence comes from Apteryx rowi, assembly GCF_003343035.1. Taxonomy (NCBI): domain Eukaryota; kingdom Metazoa; phylum Chordata; class Aves; order Apterygiformes; family Apterygidae; genus Apteryx; species Apteryx rowi. The sequence continues at coordinate 361,226 of NW_020448530.1, read as the reverse complement.
ACTTTATCTGCAAGGAAACAGAYTTTCCCCAGATTAGTCACCTCAACAAGTCCACTGCTTAATTTACTCCGCTTACTTGAACAGAGAAGAACAATCTGGGGCTGATTACAACATATTACAGTTGGAAAATAATTTTTACAGCATTAATACAAGTTTAAAATTTTTTATTCTTCACTTTCTGGAGTAAAATTGTGCTTCACATAGATGTGTATACACTAAGGCTTCAGAGAACCAACTTCTGAGTCTCTGTATACAGAAGTCTGACCCCACTGCACAGCATTTGCTCCGGCATGAAGCCCACAGTGGTACCCAAAGACTCTTCTGAGTGCTAGGCAGAAAAGACTGCTTCTGGTGCTGATGTATTCCATGCCAGATGTGTAAGATACACAAATACATTAAAAGTTAAGATTAATCTTAGTGAGCCAGATAGACCCATTAATTTTTCTGAACAAAAAGCCAGTACAGCAAAAGCCATTTTCTCAGAATATTTGTGTAGTCTGAAGTGACTTTTGTTCTACTTTTGTTCTTTTCAAAGAGTCAGAAGAGATTTATACAGGTTTGATAGAAATCCATAATATTCCTCACTGCATTTAACAGTTGCTATAATAACCCTTGAAGTGAAAGTGCTCCAACAAGTATGACTGAGTCTTAAGTAACCCCCCAAACAAACATATCCCAGCTTACCGTTGAATGGTGTTTGCAGACAGTGACTTAGGGGGGAGGGGAAGGAAAAGAAAATCCTTAAGTAGAATACAATGGACTAAACAAACGTCATTTTTATTCAGGCTAATTAATAAAATACCTCTGCACAGGTGCCCTAAGTGGTAGGTACGATTTTCTTAAAACTGATGTTAAAAGATTTTTCTCTCAAAGAGAGAACTGAATTATTTACCCTCCCCTAACCTCAGGCAGGCCACACAAAAGAAAAAAAACCTAGAAATCACAAGTCCAAATCCCTAGAGGGCGTTTTGACCTCTTGTCTTGCTGCGACCTGCTTCAGCGTGGATTTTGTAATTTCTTCTGCACTGAAGAGCAAGAGGCCAGAGGATAAGAGTTGCTGAATTTCTTCCCTTGTCTCCAAAGCAACCCAGGACGGCTTTTGGCCCTTCTCTGCCCTTGACTGGGTACAGAAATTGCTTTCTCCAAAGTACTGCCAGCCTTTCAGGATTATGCCCAGGCAATTAGCATCTTAGAGTTGTTGCAAGGTACCTGGATACTTCACAGCAGAACTTAACATTGCTTTCCTTTTGGGGAACCAAAGGATTGAGAATTTAAAAATGTTTGCAGAGCAAAGCAAGAAAAAGAAATTTATGTTGTATACTAATCCTGTCATCGTGGAGATTTACAGACTTCCAAATCCCCTCCCAACTTACATACTGCTATAAGCACCAGCCTTTCCTCTCCAAAGGGCAAAACAGGAATAAACCAAAGATACCTACTGGTCCAATTTGCCTACAATGCAATTAGTTTTCAGCTTGCCTCAGTATATACAACTTCTTTGCATCTCCACAATTCTCTGGAGGAAAAAATAATAATCCTAGGCTGTCTCACAAAAACCTTCCAGTTTTAAGTCCAAAAAAACAAAAAACACACCAAACAAACAAAAAACAGACAAATGTCTAAATTTGTAGAAAAAGTTTATTTTGTGTGGCTATAATGCTAAAAAAAGGCAAGAGTACAATATTTAATGCAAAGCACAAGTCTGAAGGTACTAAGAGCCTTCAGAGAAATAAGGATGTTGATTAACAGATTTTGTAACATCACATAACCCAATTATTTCATTTTTTGGAGTTACAATGGTATGTTTACTGTGACTGCTACAGATGTCAGCCACGTGGATTCAAACTCATTTTGTCACATGATCCCCAATCTCTCAAATAAAGAAACTGGATTCTTACTTAGGGATTACTCTGTAACACCCAAATTGGAAGCAAATGCAGTTACCTTTACCCAGGACATTCAAGATGTCTCTATTCAGACTACTGAAACCACGATTTGAGCCACCCTTACCCATGAGGCTCAACTCCCTGCACTGCTCCTGACAGCTCAAAATATCGTGTCACAGTCACAAACGTATTTTTAAGCTGTTACTCTCACATCATCACCATCAAGTATTCCACTTGTTTTCCCATTTCTCATCACACCTCAGCTACCAGCTTTTTCACGGCAGCATCCTTACAGTTTACCCATCCTGTAGTAGGTCTTTTTCTGTCTCATCACCTACTACTCTTCTCCAGTTCCCCACTGTCCTATCAGTCACGCTAGCCTCTACTGACCAGTTATTTTAATTTACAGGTAGTTTCACACTTGCATGTCTCTGATACAATAGATGCCTCACGAAAGAGAGACAGAAGCACATTAAGTATTTTAGTATAAAGCTATCCAGGTAAAAGAATGCATCACCTTTGTTAGTAAACAACAGTCTTCTAATGATGTCTTAGGAACCATTTCCAGTGCTCAGAAACAGCTCTCTATTTCCACATGATTAACAGTCATTATTCCAGCAGGCTGATTCCCACAAATGTATTCTCATCTAAGTACAGATGGTGTATTCATTACAAAGTTAAATTTTAAAGAGTAAATGGAAGTGGTTTTGTTAAAAGTAAGCTCCCTTTTGGAAAATTTGAGATTCAATGACTTTACGCTGAACTTTACTCCTTTGCACATACAGATCACTTGCTAATGATGAATCTTGGAGTTGTAACATATAACTCTTTGAAGAGAACGGCTTTTTCTTTTAACATGTAGTAGAGGGGGAACCAAAGTTCTGATGCACAAGACTGAAATGCAGAGTCGTAGGTTTTCAGCATTGGCACCCTGACCATGACTGTAGAGGCTGGAGCTTAGAGCCAAAGAGAGAATTCTACCATCTCAGTTACCCAGATAAACAATTAGTAGTTTAACATACTTTCCTTTTTAATTGATCTGTTCATATGACAACTGATGAACATCTCACTTGTCAGTGTCTTCAGCAGTAGTTTCAAGATCTGAAGTGTTTGACAGAGCTGCTGGAACATTTGAAATTTTACTACCTCACTTTCCTAATTAACACATGAGCTCAAGACAGCCTAGCTGACATTTTACAGCTAGGCAGAGGTGAGGCTAAATTTAGGAAGTAACTATAGTTCTTTTAAACACTATGTTTAAAGTCCTAATGCCTATTCTTAAAAGGCATTTAAAAATTAATTTGATACTTTTGCACCAGGACCTGGAACTAGAGCTCATCGCACTGTCACCCAAGAGGGTAAAAACAAAACAAAAAACAAAACAATTAAGGCTTAGCAGTTCCTCATTCTGCAAGAACACAAATCTTTAACACTACAAGGATAATGCAAGAGGAGTTTCTCACCTGCCGTTTCTTGCAAGAAGCTCTAGGTTTACCTCTTACCTAATGATACTGTTTTAAACAGAAGATAGTATGCAGTTGCAAGCACAGACAGCACTGCTATCTCAAAAAGGCTGGAACATGAAGAAAAAGCTTCAGTAATTAGTTTGAGAGAATAAAACTCAACATGCCTCGTGTGAAATCAGGGAGAAAACAGTGCAGAGCAGGGAGAGGACAGGCTCTGATGCTTTCATGAATCTAACATTTTGACCCAGAACAACTTTAGTGTGACTAAGCATTCACTCGAAGTCTCTACATCCATTGTAAGAAATCTTCCAGTTGATTCTGACAATAGATTAGGTTTTAAAACATGTAGTGTGTTTAAACATTTTAGTGTAGCTTACTTGGAGCATTCATCACTCCTATTTCTTGAAAAATTCTGTCTGATCTTAACTGCGTTTGTTTACCTGAAAGTAAGTCCAAAAAAGACCTATATTCATAACTCCGAAAGGCTTCTAAAAGTCCAGAATGAAGTTCTCTACTTACAAGAGAACTAATTTTGGACATTATGTATCGTAACTGTCAAAATCTAGATATTTTCAGCAAAATCCATCACTGCTTTTGGCCACAGTTGTAGAAATGCAACAATTTGAAATCTCAGCTGAAAACTTAGTATGTGCATAACAAGCATTCTTTAAAACTATATTTTTATGTTTCCAATAGCCTACTAACTTATAGCCACAGAAAGGAATTAAATATTGCCCCGAAGAACCAGGATTTTTGTCTTTCAAGCACCGACCTTGTTTCTACAGTCGCACCACACTGGAAAAAGCTCAAAACTCAGGATAAATCAGTTGAGGGACAAAAATGTACATTTGTAAAAGGCTTCTGTGACACCAAGCACTTGCATTCTTAAAATTTGAGAAGCCTGGACCCAAGTCTTTTAATTTATAGTGAATAATGAAATTTACATTTGCATCCATTTCAAACATTTGTTTTATAAACAGTTGTTCTATTTTCACTGTGGTCACGAAAAGCTATCCTGCGCAACAGATTACAGACTAATATTTTAGGTTTCTAGTATTGAAAATGAACTGTGGTCCTTCACAAATATAACAGACACTTTGCTCTTTACAGTTTTCATGTTCTTTACACTTCTGCTCCAGAAAATATTCTTATGAAATTTCTTCTCTCCCACAGTGTTTTTTGTTAAATGCCAAAATATCCTATCTTAAAAGAACAAGCCTCAAGAAGTTGCGACCCTAGATGAAATTCTCTTAGAAACAAAGGAACACAAGCTGACATTCACTTTATTTTTGCAATCAGTCTGAGATATTTATTACTACCTCTCACACTTACACTACAGCAGCAAAAAACCCGAATCTTTCATCAGACTTCTTTGCACTGAAATACAGGCTATGTAAATTAGACAGTAACCACATACAAGATGCTGATACAGTCTGAACACCCCCGAATTCAACTTTCCTTCTCTGATGCTCAACATGCCAAAGCACGAACATGTACCAAGAAACACAGGATCGGTCATCAAATCCAATCATCCGCAACAGCAAAGGACCGTACACTTGGTTAGCACCACAAACTACCTCTTAGTTTGTTTATTTATCCCTCCTAGTTCTAGGAGAGAATGATTCACAGCTCGCTTCTTCAATACGGGAATAAAAGCAAACCAGCTTTCTTCTATTTTCTAGCCTAAGTTTACTCAAACTGATAGCTGAAATGGCCCCCAAAAACACATTTAACTCTTTAGATTTCCTTCATACAGCTCATCAGCAAGAAATGATGCAACCCTTTCTCACTCAGTACTTCAGGGTGACCTTCAGTGCTCTATTTTGTTGCTAACACATACTATTTCATAGGCAGCCTGCTTATCTAGTATAACAAATGAACAAAAGATCGTGTTTTTTAAGTCACAAGGACTTTTGCTTCTCTTGGGGGGGGGGGGGAGGAGATGTCAGTACCTGCCAAAACATACCTCAGTAATACAAAGCAGATGACCTTTAGGTTGCTTCAAAATACAAGGAACTTGTTTCCAACCAGCAATTGCATACAATCCCCAAACTCAGTTACATCATCTAGCTTGATAGTTGTTGCATACATCAATCTCAACTAAAATGGTGACACACACTAGTTGGAAATGGCAACATGATGTAAGCACTCCAAAGGAGTTGAGATTGGCCATGAAACTTTGTCCACACTAAGTTTGCTGCATTATTTGGCATTTATCACAGTGGATGAGAGCACACTCGGTTTATTATAGAAAAGTCTATTATCATCGTCAAAGATTTAGCCAAGAAAGAGATTAAGTCTTACCTCTGGTTTACTAAGACTGGACGACACAAGAGAACCTGATCCCACATCCAGATCCCACTGTTTTCTCCCACTATTTTCTGGATCCAGTGCAGCAATTCGTCCATCCAAAGTGCTAATAATTACTAAAGACCTGAAAGTCAAGACATATTCCATAGTCAAAACTACAGCAATCTAGTTTCTCCTCTTCAGAAGATAGCTAATAGTATGTATTTTCAGAAGTTATACTCTTTTAAATAAACTTAAGTCAACATATTCTGCAAAACAGCACCTGGTAGCTCTACCTAGACAAACAAGAGATAGTAGAAAATCTGAAGTGCATGGCTGGATGTCACAAACTAATTCTATATACCATAACACTCTTTCAGAGTTCAGTTTCATAGGGGGACAGCTGACTTTTCGCTCCCAAATACAGATGTTACTACTGAACGAGATCTTCCTCTCTTTTCAGATATTTATGTGAAAAGTATAAACACTATTTTCTCCAGCCCCTTCCCCAGGGATCTTTAAAATGACTATTTTTAAAAACTAAAACCCAAAACCTCCAGACCCCAGGAACAATTAACCCAGCAAATCAGTATGTAAGAAATACTAAGTTGTAACCAAGTAAGTTTTCAGCATTTGCAGAAAAAGCACGGAAACCCTGGAGGAGATTTAACAACATCTTGTAATAAAACAAGTCTTGCCCAAGACACACACAGAACACCAGAAACAACCTCCAAATGTCTGCAGATGACAAAGCAAATTGTCTTATGCCACTTATGCTTTAAGTAGCCTATCTGGCTATATATATACATGCTTATAGCAGGCTAGCTGTTGATTTCTAGCCAGCCTGAATTTTATCAATTAAAAAAATCTTATTTCTTACACAACTGAACTGAGTATTTCTGACTGGGCTAGAACTCAAGCATAAAAAGAAAACCAAAAAAAACCCCCCCACAGGTAATGGCCAGAGACAAAATACTGACAAAGCATTTTGAAGGGTCTTTTCTTTCTCGAAACTTGTTTCACCCTGACCTGAAAGGGCTGGAATCTGTGGGCAGTCCTGGCTTGTAGCAAGCTCACCCATTTCAAAGGGCTGTGGGAGTGTAACTGGATCACTTTACATGCTGCTTGCACTGAGGGGGGCTGATTCAGTGACCCAGAAGGACCCTTTATAGACACAGTTTTCAATGAGACTGAAGAACTGTGTAAATAAGCCTGATGGGCAAATTAACTATTTTCTGATCTGGGGGAGGGGGGAGGGGGGCCAAAAAGGCTACTGCTCACACAGATATGTACATGAATAACCATTTTAACCAGTAAGAGTCACAAAATTGTGTAAAACTGAAGCCAAATAAATTAGCTTATCCAAAATTACCAATGCAGTAAGTTGATGTTTAGAGATGAAATGATGGGGGCACTTGTTTTTCTTTGAGGAAGAAAATAAAAAGCATGATTTTAAAAACATGCTCAAGGACACTGGCTTATTACATCACCCACAACAAAAGTCATGTGAAACACTGCAGTTTTACATGCAAGTGTAACCCACACATTTTTATAAAACCTTATACTATATTGCTCTATACTATTAATAGCTTATAGAAAATTAAATACATCTTTAATCTGAGCCAATAATATTGCAGTAGCCCCTATTTCTGAAGGTAGCCAAACATCACATTCCTCCATAAAACTTAAGCTTCTTTAAGAAACTGTTAGAAAAGTACCAATTGTGCAAATATTTGAACAGTAGACTACATGAGTTTTATAAGCTGTGTACATATAATTATTGCAACTGTACAGAAACCAAGATCAGGTTAATAATAAACTGAATTGAAGAAGATTGTATCTCTTCTCAAGCACTGCAAACAAGTGCACACCAAAGGCTTTGGACACACATTTAACAGAATCTGGTTATGCATTATTGTAAAACAATTTATTTGAAACCCTCTAGTATTGCATAAAAATATTATTCAAAGAAGATCTATTTAAATTTGATCTTGATTCAGCTGACAACTAGGTTAAAAAAAAAAGTAGAAACTAGAAACACAGCCAGAATGGAAAGAATCTTGGCAGTAATATTGTAGAGATGAAAAAAAACTAACATCACACTATAAAATGTTTCCTTCCTATCTACTCACACTGTTTTCCTTAATCTAATTCTTTCCACCTGTCTTATCCCTCTAGTAAGAAATGCTTTATGCCTTTGTATTACACCTTTTCATACTATCTTTTCTCACCAGACACAAACCTCGACCTTCCCCAAGAGTTCTCATTATTAAAGCCTCCCCCACCACCCAGGATGGTAATTTGTGAACATGTACCCGTGCCATGATCTCAGGTCAGTCAAATCATCGTGTAAACTCACTTAAGTTTTAAATTTAACTGATTATGAGAGGGGGGAAAAGAATTCATGCCATGAGAAGGAACTTTCGTACCAACAACACACACTCGCCTAAAATGTGGTTTAACCAATCACTAAGAATACCCTGAAAATCCTCTCCTCCCTTGGGCGCGATGGCATTCTTCGTTAGTCCCCCCTGCCAGCAGCTGTATAATGGACTTTGTTTCACATACTCCACCTTCTGAGCAAACACTCTGAGACACAGGAAAAGGATCAGCCCAGCTCTACCCATCAGTCTAAACTTGCGCCTAGCTACATTTAGAACTAGAAGCAGGTGCAAGAAAAGCATTTATTTCTTTCAGCTTTTTTTTTTTTTTTTTTTTTTTTTTTTTTTTTTTTTTTTTTTTTTTTTTTTTTTTTTTTTTTTTTTTTTTTTTTTTTTTTTTTTTTTTTGAGTGATTCATTTTAAACTAAGATGTTATATGGCATGTTTCTGGTCCAATCTTTAGCTTGCTCTGAAACCATATTCCTGCATGTCATAAAAACCAAACTGCTAAAAAGAATCCTAATTTGTGTACTAAAATCCACAGTTACTTCCTCTAATTAGTTATTTTTCCATAAATTAAAATCTTAATGCCTACCACCCCCATCTGACCAACTCCAAAGGGTTAAATCCTGTTGCTTGCACTTTAATTGGTTTAGGATCCACAATTGTCTACACATGTCCTGGGACCCTTGCTAGCTCTTACTATAAAGTTTTCCTTTTTTCAGGCTTCCCTCCTTTCTCTGTGAGATTCCATTGCTTGTAAGTTTGAGTGCCAAGAATACAGAGTGCTGACAAGAAAAAAAAACAGATTTTCCCATCTTTCAGGTAGTCTAATTGAGCTGTTATTTGAAGCACTAGATTAAGACATTCCGATAAAAGCAATTTAGTTAATACTACTCCAAGAAACTATTTCATTCAAGAGAGCTTAGAAACGGGGAGGTGTCTTGCTTTTTGTCTTTCTATGCTGCTATCACAACAGCTTACTGTGGCATACTATGCCAAATTCTTACGCCAAAACACTCGCCAGTAGAATGTGGTCAAGGAAGTGAAAAGTTTTTTTTTAAGAATAAAAAGAATGTTTTAGCCATCTCTTTGCAAGCCTTTTGCTGTCATTTGTTGAAAATAAATCACAGATTGTACTAGGGAGTGAATCACATCACATACTACTAGGGAAGGCAAAACCAAAACAAAACGAAGCCAGAATTGCAATTCTAGATCTGTGCAATTGTCTCCGCAAGCCTGGACCAGAAGAAAAAAAAAAATATATATATATATATACACACACACACGCAAATCTTTGTGTATACACACAGGCATATATATATAAATAAATAAAATGAATGAATCACTCCTAACTCCAAATCAGGCAGTTACTTAAACTCCAAGCTTATGAACAAGATGTATCAATCAGAAACCTGAAAATTTAAATCAGTAAAATGAAGACAATTACACACCTTTACTCTGTCTCTAGCTAGTGCTCCAGAACATATTATGGACCAAATGGTGGAGAACAGAATCTCTTCTGGGTCCTCACAGATGGCCAATAGAAGGACTAAAGCATGGGATCAGTACAGCGTAGTGCATACAAAGATATCTGTAACAGCAGCAGCTGACAGAGGCTATGCTAATACTATATAGTCAGATTTTATTTACACTTTGTCAATATGAAAAAAAAAATCTAGACATACCCTTTATTTCACCCAGCAACTACAAATAACCTCTATAGTTATATGAAAATCTGTTTTCTTAACATTTCCTGTTCTCTTTCACTTACAGACATAAGCTTGCTATTGAAGTGCAGTTGTAGCTTTCTCTTTAAAATACGGAAAAAAAAAAAAATCAACTACAGACTTTCATATACATTTATAAAAGGTGAATTCTAGGACCTAAAGACATTGTCTATATCCTGTTATGAACACAGCACACTCCTTCACACCAGATGGCTTGAACACAGCTTTGTTCTGCTCTACAGAAGTGAAGGTATCTGATTTACCTACAAACAGAAGAAAACAGCYAAGATTGCAAGGGAAAAATCCATCAAAGGGAAGATGTAAACAGGATAGAAGAGGAACACTTACTGAGCTTGTCTACACCCTTTCACTCAGCAAAATATTTACATCTATTCAAAGGAGCTGTTTTCATTAACAAAACAAAGAGCTTAACATCATCATTTATGTACAACATTTTCTTCTRTTCTGCTTCAGGAAAAAAAAAATCCTAATACTGGACTTCAGCTGTTTGGGGCATTACAAGTTACAAATACTGTAATACTGTAAGGCTATTTGTCAAGCTTGTACTCTAAACAGCTACTCTAATTTCAAAACTTGCATGTCTGTATGTAACGAACACAGTAATTCACTAACCATCACATTTATTTTCTCCTAGGAAAGAAAAATTTCTCGACAACCAGAGGATCACATTCATTCGCCAACAAAAAAAACAGATTTTTTTTTTTCAGATTACAATGACATCCTGTTATACTAAATGGATATTTTATTCCTGAAGAACAGTTTGCTGAGATGAGCATACGACTCACAAATATCGAGGTTAAAAATTAAAGAAAAGAATGAAGGAGAATACTATGACCATACAGCAATTCTGTTTTCATTTCATGACAGCAAATCTATTCCAATGCACTAATCAATTAGAGAACAGCTACATTTAATCTTAGGCTTTAAATTATTAGATTAAATAAAAAACACTGAAGATGTTCAACTCTAGTAACCTAACATAACATTCACTTTTAAATAATTTTCAAGGGTAAGTAAATGAAGATCTTACTAAAAATTGAACACACTCTTTTCCCCATACCCACTACAGTAGAACTGTAATAACCTAGCTAGGATTTTAATGACCCGATACACAAAAGAATGACTCTTGTTAATAGGTGACTATATTTTCCTTAAAGAAAACGGGATGCAGAGCTGTCAGTCAGTTTCTTCCTCTAAATGAATGCTTCGTATACTAACAGAAAGCTCGGGCTTTTCTATTTGAGAATGTGTTCTAAAAATGAGCATTTAGTCATGCCTTTCCTCCTTTAAACTCTAGCTGTGGCTTATCACCTCATCTTTTCTCAGCCAATTCAGAAACAGACTGGAAACAGCTCAGTAGCATTTTTGCATTTGAGTCATTCATTAGATTCTTTCTTTCGCCACAGCTTTGTGCCACATGTACTTAACAAGTATTTTATTTCCCCTTGTTGTATTCTGAAACTTCTTTGGCAATTTGTCTTGCATGCTTTTCTTCTTTTCAAGCATACACCAGTACTCGTGTTTAATAGTCAATTAAGTAAACAAGAGTTTAAGAGAAAAAGAAAGAAGACGACAGAAAGGAATACAACACTCTGAACAACCCCGAGGTGCAAGTGCTGGAAAGAATTTAGAGGACAGATACTGAGAACCAGTGCCTTGGCTTCTGGATTTCCTCACAGCAGGCACAGCACTGTCACTCAGTAACAAGTCATCGAAGGAATCGGACTCAGTATTATCATAGTAACAACCAGACAGGCCAGATGTTCAGTGGGATGACATCTAGCAACTTAGCCACATAGGAAGAATTAAGGCATCCTTCCTCCCTCTTTATGACAGACGATCGCCACCACCTCGGTGACGGTCAGGTCCTGAAGCACCATGAACTTTCTACCTGTATTCAATCCCTCACACTAGATCACAACACCCCAACTCCTCCGTTTTGCCACAAACTCCCTTCCCAGCGCACTGCTCCCCCCGTCAACCCAGCCCAACTCTCCCACATCCCTCCTCCAAACCGTTCCCACTCTAACCCCCCGACCTTACAAAGCCCCTTCCCCCGCCGCGCGCCCTCCGCACCCGCTTCTGCACGGCCTCTCCCAACACACCACCTCCACCCCCCCGATACCCCTGGGGACACTGTCTCCCCTCCCCATGCCCTGACCACCCACCTCCTTCCCCACTGCAACCCCACGCCCVGAGGCACCAACCCCCTTCCCAGCACTCCCATGCACTGACCCTCACCCCCTGCACTGACCCCCACCCCCTGCACCCCGATGCCCTGACCCCCTCCCCAGCATCCCTGCACATTGACACCCACCTGGCATGACCCCCATTCCCAGATCCCTTTACACTGACCCCCACCCCAGCACCCCCATGCACTGACCCCATCCCATGCACTGACCCTTATCCCGTGCACCCCCGTGCACCGACCCCCATTCTCAGCATCCCTTTGCACTGACCCCCCCTTCGCTAACCCCCACACTG
>NW_020448530.1:341488-348375 GCF_003343035.1 Apteryx rowi | reverse complement strand
CCGGCGCGCGGCCGCCCCCCGCTGGCGGAGAGGAAGCCCATTGGGCGAGCGGCACGTCGCTCCGACCGCCGCCTCCGTTTGATTGGCGCGGCGGCGGGGCGGGGCGGGAAAGAACGAGGCGACGGTGTTTGTCAACAGAGCCGCCGGCCCAATTGGAGTCATGCCGCTTCCTCTCCTCTCCCCCTCACCCCGGCAGCCGCGGCCAATCAGAAGCGCATGATTCACCGACCCGCTCGCGGATTGGCGGAGCGCGCGCGCCACACGTGCTGCTGACTGGCGCGCCGCAGGGCGCGGCCCCGCCCCTTCCCGACCGGCCCTCCGCCGCGCTGGAGACGTGGCTGTTTCTCCGTGTCGGGAAGGGCGGGCTCAGCGGCGCGCACCAAGCGCGCGGGCGGCGGCGGGGGGGGGCGCCTTAAAGGGCCCCTCCGGGGCGGAATGGACTGGCCGGGCGGGAAGGAGGGGGTGCGCCCCTCCCCCACCCCCACACGGGCGGGAGCCACCGCCGCCGCCATGACGGGCAGCGAGGGGCTGCTTGAGGGAGCGCGGCTCGGGGCAGGCCCCGCAACGGCTGTGCCGGCCCCAAACCCCGCCGCAGTCGGTCCAGCTCCGCGCCCCCGGTGTTCACAGCCCTTCACYGGGCCGGTAGAGCCCCTGCTCCCTTCGGAGCTCCGCGGCGTCGCATTTGACCGCCTTCTGCTTATTTGGACCCGGTTTCCCATGTTCTGAACAGCAGCCCGTGTCCTCCTGATTTACCACCCTGCCGGTGTGGATGCCGGCTGCAAATCGTGTTAGGAGTGATTTATATTTACCTCCGAATGACTGATGAAAATAATGATTACATACCCGGATAGTACTGTTCCTGGAGGGATCCCGTTAGAAGCAACCTTGTTCAGTAATGGTTTATAGCCAGTCCTAAAAACCATCTATGTGGCCAGTGTTCAATATATGCTTAACTGATGCTGTATCATGCCATGTTTTCATTAAAATACTGGGCAGGTTTTAAGGAAAAGCCCTAAAAAACTAAGTTTATTACACCTAAAAAGTTAATTTCAAGAGGACTTATCTTCTTTTTTCAAGAAGATTTGTCTCCTTCAAGCCTGAAATGAGGTTTCTATTAGAYCTCTGACTGGCATTATTAATTTCAATGATTGAATCATATATTGAATCATTATTAATTTCAATAATTGAATCACAAATCATCATCTTTTCCAGTATTTAGCCAGGAACTGTTCTTTCACCTACATTTACTGCATAGCATGCAACAGCCCTGTCTGAAGACAGATACCATCCTGGCACTYTTCTAGAATTGCCCCAGTATTTTAAGGTTTACTGAAGATGGATGTCTACAGGCAAGGGATGTTGCTATTTCACAGCTAGCGGGGTAACAATTATCCCTGGAAGACCAGAGCTTCCTTGGTTACTGATGGACTGGAATTTATCACATCACTGTTAAGTAATCCACCCACATATCTTCCTGCTTCTTTACAAACATAGATCGTAAATGTTCAATGAACACTCTGCATCGYTATTGATGTTTTAATCATGTCCATCTAGTAATGGGCCCGTACCGCTACTAGAGATTTCAGGGAGTTTTGCTGGGCATGGCCATGCCAGTTATGGATTTCCTTTGATGTGCTTCACTTCCAATAACCTTATTCTGCTCCTCATAACTTCTTATTTATACCAACAGCTATTTCTTTCCCCTTTTCCTCATTTTGGCTGTTTATTTTTAATCACTCTCTCCAGCCTGCCATTAACACAGGAATAGCCAAAGTATTTTCTTTCATGATTTTGGAAATGTGGCTCTCTGACCACTCAGTGAACTCTTTTTGAAGAGCTTTTAATTGTCATTTGTAGACTCGTATCTAAATTTTTCTTCCTGCTTACGCTCTATTTTCTGATGAGTTGGAAAAAACAGCTCCAGATGTATGCAAAGGCAGGTCACGAACACTGGTCCCCAGACCACCACTGGCTTGCAATCCGGAGATTTTTTTGGCTTCATTCATTATAATGAAGTCCAAAAGAGTTTACCTTGTGCCGCATGCCAAGCGGCTCGTGTTAGAAAATTGTCATTTTTAGTAACTTAAATGACATTTTTATTATAACCATATGGTCTTGTGCTAATATTTTCTTTATTTAGATAACTCCTCTCTCTCTTGAGTGTCTGTCCCTTCATATGTTTATAAGGGGTAATCACATTCCTTCTGTTTTGCTAGGCAAACCAAGCCAAAGGCTTTTATTCTTTCCTTACGCTTTTGGCTCTCTGTTCCCCTGTTCGTTTCACTAGCCCTCCCCTGCACCTGTTCCCATTTAAATTAATCTTTCTTGCATAGCAATGCTGTGAACAGTCATGTTGAAGGGTAGCTCCAATATATTTAAATTTGAAGCTCCATTATATTTAGAGATTGTGCAGCAAATCTAGTACTGTGCCACGCTTTTTGCAGTAGCTGCTCTCTTTCCCTGCTAGTTATTCAAGGGGCTTAGAGACACATACTCCATAGCCACAGACCACAGCAAGTTTTAGAATATCTGAATGCTTCACAAGTAGACCAACGCTTCTACGTTTGTCCTGGTTCAYGACGGTTTATTACACTTAAGGCAAAAGATGAAATGCCTTGTGCAAGTGTCCTTACCTCATGAGTATTAACTCATTTTCTTGTATATCCTCCCACTCCTCTGCCCCAGATCAGCAGTCTGCCAAATGCTGCTTTTTATTTTATCGGGGCTGTTAACAGCTTTCAGGAGAGTCCGTATATTCTTCTAGGCTGCTCCTYGTCTATGTTCCTTAGCACTGCAGCAAAAGGAATAACAGTCATCGTGATCTAAAAGCTATCACGTTTCTGTTTGGAAACTTAGTTCTTTAAGACACGGATGATATTATTCACAAGTCCATAAACCAAGCACTGTGATACAGTAGTAAGATTTCCTCTCTGTATTAAAAACTTGTGCCAACAAACCCAAACTTCCTGCTCGTTGCAAAGCATGACTCACGTTCTCCATTCTGTTTAGACTGACTGACACAAGATCTATTTCAGTCATATGACAATAACTTAAAATCCCACCAGCCATTTATCTGGAAATCAAAGCCTGTACTTGCAGGATGCTGGCTGTTAATATGAATGGTGTTTTACGTAACTCCGCATATAAACTGCCAGCTTTTCTTGAAGAACCTGCTCTCGGAGCAGCAAGGCACAGCAGCGAAAGCCCAGCATGCCACCTTGTGGCTGCCCTGTACCAAAGGCCATTAATAGTCCCCTGCAAGATGATCACTTATAGCCTGCCTTTTCCCCCAGGAAAATGCAGACTGTCAAAAAGCTGCACACATCGTAACCGATATACCAGCACCCCTGCTGATTTCTTTTCATAAGCAGAATGAAACCAAGCAATTCCTCATCCAACAGGATCCCAGCAGAGACAAGAAGTGAAGTACGTGTTATCCAGCAGAAATGTCACTGAACTGGAGTTTGCAGGATAAAAAATGAGGGAGCAAGAATGTATTTGCTGAGACATGATTGGAAGAACAGGCTTGGAGAGTTACTGCCAACCGGAAAAAGAGTTTGTCTGGAAAAATGAGTTAGAAGTGCTTTCAAATACTCTACCTTCCCCTTGGTTGCTCTGGTGTGTTGGTGAAGTTTTACCTTCATAGGTCTTGTTGACTTTTAGCTATTTCATGCCATTATCAAATGAGAGGGACATACAGTTAACTGGGTAAACAGGTCTGACAGCCAGGGACTGCTGTGCCTCCACTAGGATTTCACTCAGGTTAGTGCACACTTTCACAACAGGTTTAAGTTGGGCTAAGCCTGCTGCAGAAGATTGTCCTACAGCCTTCCCGCTCCCAACTGATTATTCTTGCCACCTTCCTCATACTTGCACAAGGCCAGGAATATTGACCTTGATTTTTTCGGTTGCTTTACCTTTCAGAAAAATCAGCCCCCTGCCAACACACGGAAGTAACAGGAAAACTTGGCAGAGGCTGGATCAGTGTGTGGGAATGCCCCTTTTGGGGGCATTTGCTGTCTTGCACAAGAGCAGCTTAAGCCAGATATACAACTCCCCTTCAGAAAGATATGTAAAGTTTGTGTGAGCCAGTTCAACTCACTCATCTTGAAAGAAGAAAATGCTCCGTTTGCCTGCGTGGCAAGGTGAATCAGCTCAGCCCAGGGCCAGAGGAATGCCAGAGCCAGCATAAAGTATACCCAAGACCAGAGTGGAAGGTGGGTGAAGAGAGTAAGGAACGGGATCTTCTGTTTTTGACAGCACCAAGCCGTTATCTCAGCTACTGTGTAATTTTCTAACATGTAATTTCAGCCTTAGATGCAGAATTCAGCACCGGGAATCATACAGCCACTCTTGACAAGTCTTGTGGTCCAAGCCACGCTGCTTACCAGTGTGGCATTTTGCTGGGGTTAACATCTAGCAGTTCCCACCCTCCCTGACAAGGAAAAAGTCTGTTCAAACAAAGCAGGTTCAAACACCTCCCTCTGTACTGAAGCAGGGAAGACTAGAGTTGGCTCCCAGCAGGGCTTTGACAAGGGGCAAACACAGGCTTGTACAGAAGGACTTTGAGCTGTTTGCAAATAGAGCTGGTTGTCAGTGAAACTTGAGGAAAATTCATTTCTAGAAGTCTGGTGCCCTCCTTTTGTGCACAGGCAATTCTCAGCACATCATAAATTAAATATTCTACGGAAGACTTTCCTGCATTCACTGAAACTGTAACTCGCCAGCAGATTCAGAGAAAACGCTAACAGAAAACAGCATTATCTGTAAGTGCAAATGTTTGCGTTCCTCCAGGCACAGGCACTGTAAGAGATATGTTTCAAGCCAAAGCTACCAGTAATTGCTGTGAGAATACAAACAGGTTTCTCAACCCGTACTTCACTTTAGTGCTAGCACTCCCCACTCCAGTGGGATTTGAGAGATGTGCGCATGTAAGGATGGGYTTGCTGATCAATGCAAAACCCCCACGACTGCTTAGCACCTGTTTCCATTTCAGGCAGCAGTCAAACACTGGGGCAATGAAAGGAGTAACCCCCAAACACAGTCACCTTCTCCTTCAGGTCTGATGGTAAYGCGTTTTGGAAGAACACACTACTTACAGCAGAGTCTTTCTGAAATATAAATTTCACTAAATGTGTGTTTGCACTTTAAACTGTGTAATTTGCAGGAAAGATCGTTGCCAGCTAATAGAAAACTCCAAACTATTCTGTATAGCCGTCACGTGCTCTTAATAGCAAGTCACCTGCTCGGTACAGAAAGGTGAGGCCTTAATTTGCTCAGATACGCCCGGGCAGTGATAATGGAGTCTTTGTTTAAGTAATACCCCATTGTTCAAAGTCTGGTTTGCTTACCCAGGGAAAACAAAAAGGCTAATTTCCAGCCCTTAAAAATCACTGCAGAATTGCAGAGGGTGGCAACAAAACAAGTCAGTCAGGCACAGAATTAAAAAAAAAAAAAAAAAAGGCCACCAGCAGCTCTTCTATTGTGCAAATAAATATAAAAAAAGATCCTTCTCAACTCACTGTGACCTTGAGTGAGTAGTAAGTGGTAAATACCTGCAATTCTCATGGATCTCAGTAGGGTTGCACCAGTCTGAGACGCCAAAGCATGGTCATAACTAGGCTCCCAGGAGGGAAAATGGTGGTGTGGAAGGACTTGAAGGCTGACCTGTCTCCCTGTTACTTTCTCAGGAGCAATCTCAATGGCTTCCAATGCAAGATACAGTGAAAAAAAAAAAAGGAAAAAAAGGATTTATGTGCTCCCCTACTGAAAACCTCTATTAGGTTTTACACCAGCCCTCCTGCAGGCCAGGATAAGCTCCAGTGAGCGGTAGCTGATAACTCTGTGGTCTGAGGGCCAACGTCTTTTGGGGACCAGGGACCTGGCTTGGCCTGCCCATCCGTGCAGGAATATAGGAATATAGGAGAGCTTCCAGCGTGCGAGGTGCTGCCAGGCTGGAGCACCAGGCGGAGAACAGCGGCCTTTGGGCAGCCGGGCATGGCTCAAGCCGCTCTTGAGCCTGTTGTGGTGGCTGGGGAGGTCGGCAGGTGCCCCCGCGACCCCCTGTCGCCCCCAGCACTTCCATGTCCAACATATCACATCTTCCCACATGTTAAAATGAAGCTTGGCAGGGAGGGGGAATCATTTCAGGGCTTCATCTCCCAAAACTCAACTCCCAACACCTCAGCGCTGGGGTGGTGGCCCTGTGGGCCCTGAATAAGACTGAGAGGAGCTGAGTCGGGCTGAGCCAAACCGAGTTGGGCTGAGCTGAACCGAGCTGGGCCAAGTCGAGCTGAGCTGAGCTGAGCTGAGTCAGGCTGAGCTGAACTGAGCTGGGCCGAACTGAACCAAGTCGGGCCAAGTCAAGTCGGGCTGAGCCGAGCTGGGCCAAGCTGAGCCGAGCCAAGTCGGGCCAAGTCAAGTTGTGCCAAGCCGAGCTGAGCTAGGCCAAGCCGAGCTGAGCTGGGCCAAGTCAAGTTGGGCCAAGCCGAGCCGAGCTAGGCCAGCCGAGCTGAGCTGGGCCAAGTCAAGTTGGGCCAAGCTGAGCTGAGTTGGGCCAGGTCAAGCTGGGTCAAGCTGGGCCAAGCCGAGCTGGGCCAAGCCAAGCCGAGCCGAGCCGAGATGGGCCAAGTCAAGTTGGGCCAAGCCAAGCCGAGCTGGGCAAAGCCGAATTGGGCCAAGCCAAGCCGAGTCAGGCCAAACCAAGCTGTGCCGAGCCGAGCTGAGCCGGGCCAAGCCGAGCTGAGCCAAGTCGGGCCAAGTCAAGTCGGGCCAAGCTGAGCTGAGCTGGGCTGAGCTGAGCCGAGCTGAGTCAGGCCAAGCCAAGCTGAGTCAGGCCAAGCCAAGCCGTGCCGAGCTGCGCTGAGCTGAGCCAAGTCAGGCCAAGC
>NW_020448530.1:292645-340638 GCF_003343035.1 Apteryx rowi | reverse complement strand
GGCTCGGCGGCACCATGGCAGAGGAGGCCAAGCGCCTGGCCGCCTGGGCGGCCGTGGACAAGCACGTCCAGGTGAGAGCCCCGCGCTCGCCTGGCCGGGAAAACGGGCAGAAGCGACCCCCCCCCCGCCCCGTCCAGCCGCGGCGCCCTCGACCTGCCGTTTCCCCCCCCAAACTTGCACCGCTGCGGGGGGCTGCGGCGGGGTGCGGGGTGCCGGGGACCCCTAAAGGCACTGGCGATTGCCTAAACCTCCTTTCCTAGCGAACCCCGGCCCCGGAGTTGCACGTTGACAGTTTGCGAGAGGAAGGACCTGGGTGGCAAGGTGCGGAGCGGGTTGAGGAGCCCAGGCGCCACTGCTGCTGCGGGCTGTCGCGAGCGGGTGGTCGCCTGGTCGTGGGCAGAATGTGGTTCCTGACTTTGGACTTTTTCTAGCGAAAAGGTTGACCTTTGGAGCTGTTTTGCGCTCAGGCAAACTTACGATGTTGTTTCTGGCCTCGTTCCAGCTGATTAAAGTTCAGGGCCTGGCTAATAACGCTGATTAATTAAAATAGGCAGTAGTGGGGTAATGTTGGTTTGAAACAGTTGTGGAGAAACATTTAGAGTCACTGCAAAGGAGTTAGATGGTCTCAGTTATTAGAGAAGATCTCCCGTTTCACYTTCCACCCTCCTCGGGAGGGTAGAGTTGCTCTTTGTAAAGGTTACTTATGTGTTTGGCCATTAAAGCTACCACTGTTAACGAAGAGAGCGGTATAGTCTCCTAAAACACGACTGGTTACTCCTCTTTTTTCCTCGCGTTGCGGGGACACGTGGATAGACCCTACTGAGTTGGGGCTAAGTTGTGCTGGACAAATCTTTCAGGAAAAACAGACACCGGCGACGAATGACCTTTGAAGTCAAGGGCTGTGCTCCTGTTCAGTGTGAGTGCTCGTAGGAGTGTGGATAGCATGAGGATCAGGGCTTTCGAGCCGTAGGCTGCTTGGGGCTGAGCTGGCTTTCTGGAAGAAACTTTGGGTTTTGCACTTCTTTTCTCCTGCTCTTTGCTCATGTAAATCCTAGTTCCAGGCCTTGGAAAAACATGGGTCTCCCTGAGTTTTTGGAAGTTTATGTTGAAGTATGTTAGCCTGGCCAGGTCCATGGGACGTTGCTACCAGACACGAGGTGTGCATTGCCTTGTCCAGACCTGTAACTTCTGTTAGTCTCTCACCTCCTGGGTGAGCTCGGAGGAAACGCTCTGGTTGCAGCTGACTCTACTCGACCTCTATGCGAGTGTTGTGCCGTGCTGTATCGTGGCTAAATGCCTCTGTCTTGTTTGCCGGGGTTTTACAGAGTTACGTGAAATGTCATTCTTCGCGCTGAATGTTGTTCCTTGGTGGCGTGAGCTGGACCTGCCTCTTGCAYGCTGACCTCGTGCTCCCCTCACCAATGCTCGTCCTACACCTACTTTTGAACTAGGTGGATTTTGGCCCTGCTCTTGGTGGGGAGGGAGCTGCCGAGGGGGAGGTTGTAGTTGGCGTAGGAGAGGCTGGGGTTGCGATAGCACTGGTTTAGACTGGTTTAACCTATTGTTTTGGGAAACCAGCTTAGCCCAAGCTGTTGCCACTGCCTAAGGGAGAGTGTTTTGTCCCTCACCAGTGATAAATGTCTTCAGGTTTATTGCCGTAGTCGCTGGGCTGGTGGCTTTGTGAGTTGTTTCCACTTCATTATAATGGAGCCACTGATATCGAGGCTTTCATCATCCCTTCAGGGCATCAAGCTGCTCCAAGAAGCTGTCCCATACAGTCGAAATGAGGGCAAAGAGATGAAACTGCCTCTTCCAAGGTCAAAACGAGTCTYTTGGCACAATATGGGTAGTGGTGGTGTTTCCAACCCTGTCAGCCTCTGCTCAACCTCCCTGGTCCCTTGCAGCTGTGCTGGTGGCTGGGCTGGGCTCTGCCTGCCAGGGAAAGGAAGCYAGGGAGACTTGAGAGCGATTGGGTTTCTCCCATGTTGGCAACGTTGCAAACACACAGCTGTGATCTGCTGCTTTCCCCTTCTTTTGCAGACTCACAGTGGTTAGTAAGGGCTGGAACATAGCACGAGTCTCTGGTTTCATACTGGATTTGGAACTTTTTTTTTTTTTTTTTTCTTTTTAAACTTTTAACCTGCAGAAGCGAAGGAAATCACTAGCCCTAGGGGAGAGTGACCTGATGTGAGCTCCACCTTTCCAGGAAGGCTTGTAACCCAGTAAGATACTCTGGATGTGGCTTTGTGCACGGCTGCCAAACTCTGGATTTGCTGGGCATGGAGAGAAAGCTCCTGACTTGTCTAATGAATGTGCTGAATCTCTGGCTGGGTTGAAGTCTTTCACATCCAAATTCTCTTTAGTGGTATTGTGCCTCCTTAAGTCAGTTTAGGCTTTGGATCCTGTGTGAAGAAGGGCCAAGTACACTGCAAATTAGAAGTGCGTGAGAGGCTGATGGTAGCTCTCGGTGGGTTGGACGTTGAGACGGCAATAAGCACAGGCTAAGGGGATCTACGCTGCAGAGCGTAACACAGTTACACCATCCGCCCTCATCCTGCTGCAAGTTTTAGAGGTCCTTCTGCACTGTGGATGAGACTGTAGCAATCCACTCTTAAGCCAGACCAGAGGCAGAGAAAGTCCAGGGCTGAGCGGCAGTTAAAATGTGATCCTCTTCAGCATGAGTGGCTGATACACCAGAGGGCTGTGCTGCCATTCAGAGAGGCCTGGACAGGCTGGAGAGGTGGGCGGAGAGGAACCTCATGAAGTTCAACAAAGGCAAGTGCAGGGTCCTGCACCTGGGGAGGAATAACCCCATGCAGCAGTACAGGTTGGGGGTTGACCTGCTRGAAAGCAGCTCTGCGGAGAAGGACCTGGGAGTGCTGGTGGACACCAAGTTAAGCATGAGGCAGCAATGTGCCCTTGTGGCCAAGAAGGCCAMTGGKMTCCTGGGGTGCATCAGGAAGAGTGTTGCCAGCAGGTGGAGGGAGGTGATTCTCCCCCTCTACTCAGCCCTGRTGAGGCCACATCTGGAGTACTGCGTCCAGTTCTGGGCTCCCCAGTACAAGAGSGATGTGGCACTACTGGAGCAAGTCCAGCGAAGGGCCACWAAGATGATTAGGGGACTGGAGCATCTCTCTTATGAGGAAAGGCTGAGAGAGCTKGGCCTGTTTAGCYTGGAGAAGAGAAGGCTGAGAGGAGATCTTATCAACGTGTACAAGTATCTGAAGGGAGGGTGTCGAGAGGATGGAGCCAGACTCTYTTCAGTGGTGCCCAGCGACAGGACGTGAGGCAACGGGCACAAACTGAAACACAGACAATTCCATCTGAACATGAGGAAAAACTTCTTCACTGTGAGGGTGACAGAGCACTGGAACAGGYTGCCCAGAGAGGTTGTGGAGTCTCCTTCTSTGGAGATATTCAAACATGCCTGGACGTGATCCTGTGCAACGTGCTCTAGGTGACCCTGCTTGAGCAGGGGGGTTGGACTAGATGATCTCCAGAGGTCCCTTCCAACCTCAGCGATTCTGTGATTCTGTGATATGCTGCTTACCCAGCTTTCCAGTGTGTTACCAGACTCTCGTGTARGCAGTTATATACTCTGCTTTGGAGGGCAGCTTTTACTGTACTCTAGGAACTGCTCCTGTGCTCTTTGCTTTGGCCGCTGATGCTGCAGCGCTGTTTACTAACAAAACCGTTGGCAGCAAACGGGCGCTTTTACTGTGCGGCTTCCTTGGGAGATGTTATCGTGAGGATGTTTCAACTTCCTCCTCWGCGGTATCGTCTGCAGCTTCCAGCTTTCCTGCGTGAGAGGGTGTGCGGGGTGCTGCAGCAGGAGCCAACGGTCCTCTCCTGCTTCCAGAAGGAAAAGCCTTGGCTGATGCTGGGACTGGGCTTGCAAACTGGGTTGCTTGTTTCCAAGAGGGATGTTGCCATGAAGAAGTGTCCGGAGGTTGAGCTCTGAGGTCCTGCCTGTGCAAGCTTGGCAATGTGGGAAGTGTTTCTCGGGCTTCCTTCTTCCTCTGAGTTAGGCCCTCGTGGGGGAGGAAAATATGTCTTTTGAGCTGAACTTTTCATGCTCCCTCAAGGATTAATTGGAATTCCGACTTCCTATGTTGGTAACAAGCAGCAAGTGTACATTGAACACCCTGTGGAGAGTTCAGACCGTAGCGGTATTTAATAAACACATGTCCTTTTAGGAGTTGTTGAGTTGCTTAAAATCCCTTAATGAGCCTGGCTAACACCAGAAAGTAGTTCTGCCCTTGCTGGAGCAGTGTGTTTCTTATCTGCTGTGCTAATACACTGGGTTTCAACGTACATCTGGGCAAGGTTCCTCTTGCATATGTTTCGTAGATTCTATTGGGTAAAGCAGAAGAGACCTTGTACCGAGCCCCCAGTAACAGCTCTCTCCTGTCTCTCTTTGATTTGCAGGACAATCAAGTTCTCGGCATCGGAAGTGGTTCCACAATTGTCCATGCAGTGCATCGATTAGGTAGGATGCTCCCCTTCGTGTCATTCCCATGGCGGAAAATCCTCTTGTCCAGCTACCCCAACTAATTGAAAACCAGGCCTGAATCGTCAAGATGCGGACTTGGCACTTGTGCATCTGGTGTGTTCGCCGACTGCTGTGTCGTGCTTGAAGCTGAAGGTTAAAACTGGGACTTGTGCTCCAATTTTATTGCATAGAGAGTCCTGAGGAGTTAATATTTCCTTGACTTTGTTCAGCGGGGCTGTGCTTTGCTGCCTCTTCTCCCCATACAACTAGGCAATGCAATTTACTGGCATCCACCAAAAACTGGAGCTAAAAACCCTCCGTCTAGTTCCAGCTCTGCCCTGTCCTGACTTGCTCTGTGGCTTCAGGCCATGCAGCTGCTCTGCTTCCGTTAACCCATTTGTATGCAGCTGACGCTGCCTGCTCACATCCATATTATTCATATCAAGGCTCCTGCTGTGGTATAATGGAAATAAGGATTGAATCCCGCTGTAGTTCTGTTGTGCCCTGTGGCTAGGTTGATCTGTGTGCCTCGGATGTAAGTTTTGCTCAAGGTGTAATTCAGAAAGTTTCTCCCTCCTTGCAAAATATTAAAGCAAGACAGATGCATATTTAGAGAGTGACTGTGAGGCTAATTAAACCTCTGTGCTCTCTCTAATGAGGCATACGGATCAACTTCTCCTTTGCAGGCTTCTAAAGGGCACTTTCCGCTTTAGGGCAAATTTGCCTGTCAAGGTACTGTACCTAGTCCTTGTGTGGCTTGAGCCACCACGCTCGGCTTCGCTTGGATGCCGTACAGAACAGCCTGCTGCAGCGGGTCAGGATCGCTGGACCGGCCTGTCCTTCCTGAGCGTTTCGATCAGGAGCACGAGGGGACTCTCATTTGGGAGCGAAGTTTGGTGTGTCGCAGCTGGGCCACACGTTGCGTGGCTGGAAAGTCCCCTCGGGACCTGCAGCTCTGCGGGCAGAGCTCCCGTTGAGCCCGGCTCCGGCTCTGGTTGAGCGTCGGGCCGGCAGGGGTGCGATCGGAGCGCCGTGCAGTGCTTCGAACAATACCAGGAGAGATCGTGGTGTGGCCTGCCTGTTCTGCCACTTCATCCCAGATCGTGTTTGTCTGCATATTTGTCTGTGAGGCGGTTCAGGAGTTGGGATTCAGCTTTCTGGGTTTGACTCAATGTTACAGCCGCTCCTGATTTTAACACAGATTCAATTTCTAAATAAATGTGTATAGCATTTAAAGCCCATTCCAGGCAGCAAAGTATGACTTTTCATGTCTCCTGGATGCGTTATCCCTGGGTATGATACGGGCTGTAAGAACACACAACTGGCGTCGTTGCCTTGAACTGTGTTGCCCGCATGCTTGTTCTCATGAGATGGCTGTTGCTGACACCCTTGGGCTGTTGACTTATGCCTAATACTGTACTTACTTAAATTACATTTTGTCCGTAATGATATCTTAGTAATAGATTTTAGTCATTTGAGGTTAACCCGAGGGAGGAAATATTTCCTTCCATTTAATGGAATACTGTAGTTTATTTTATTAGTCCTTTCCCTGCCATATATTTAAATGTTTTAAAATAAATGGATGTGATGTCCCCAAGGCAACAAGCCAGAAAACCTTTCAGACAGCTGCTGTAGCTCTCTCTTTATGAGGACCACAGCAAAACCTGTCTAATGGAGGGAGAGAGAGGAGTGGGACTCATTTCCCCGTTGATGATCTGCTGACTGGGCACAACCGTTGCTCCTCGGCTGCTGGAGATGCAAAGGTTAATGGCCCGGGCTGCCTTGGGCTGAGCTGGGGAGGTCTGCGGACCGCAGAGCCTGAGCCTGTGCAGGGTGGCACCTGTTTGCATTTTGTGCCTGACTGAGTTAYTTGCAAGCTGAGCGAGTAATCGCTGTGATTCAAAGGGGCTGTTATGAACTGAGCTTTCTTAAAGTGAACGTTGCTGCGTTTTGCCTCTGCAATGAACAAACCAAAGCTTCTGCTTTTCTTTTTTTTTTCCCCTGCAGCTGAGCGGGTTAAACAAGAGAACCTCACAATCGTCTGCATCCCTACATCTTTTCAGGTAAGCGCTTTCCTCCTTCGCTTTCTGCTAGTCCATGCTGTTAGTCGTGCAGGTTATCTTTTGTTTGGCAGTGGGAGGTAACCGTGATGCTCCCCGGACTGGCTCACTGCTGGGTGGGTTAACTGAAAGCACCAGGGAAAGTAGCCGCGATGCAGCGTGCAGACTGACTTAATGAAGCTGGCAGTGTTGATGCTGTGTTTCCCTGACCCGAGGTGCATGGATCCCGTAGTGCCAGGAGGCTTGGACTTTGAACATGCTATAACACCGGTAATCCCAGGGTTGGTGCGGGGCTTGCTCTGGATCCTGTTGTATGGCACAGAAATGCTCTTAAACATGATCAGCCAGAGTCATAATGCAAAACTCATTGGAGACGCTTAGACTGATTTCCTTTGATTTGGGATCAGGCCCTGAAAGCTGTGAAAATCATGGTGCAAGCAGTAATAGCAGACTCTTGTGTTTTCAGGAGGAAACTTCGGGACACAATGTGTCAGCTGGCTTGTACGTGAAATTCCTGCAGAGAAATTGGCTTAATCTTTCCTTTGCTGTGCAACTTTTGCAGTGCCTGGTTCATACCAACCTAGCTGCTGAGAAGTTTGCAGGGAGACTGTGGGCTTGTTGGTAAAACTCGGGGCTGCTCAGGAAGCCTTTGAGCTGCTTCCCTGCCTTCGGGCAAATGGCTTTGCTCTCTCCGCTTCTGTCCCCTGAGGTGGGAACGTGCTGCAGAAGAGCAGCTGTGCATCTTGTCCCCCTTAGGGCAGGGAGAGGTGATGTCACGGCAGGGTTTGCGAGGCCAGGTGGCAGTGTCCCGCTCTGGGAACTGGACACGTCCTTTTCTGGGTCCTGCTGTGGAGCTTGGGATTGTACCTTTGTCAAAACTTTTTTGCTGCGAGTGTGATCAACCTGAGCAACTTGGTCTGATCTCATAGCTGACCCTGATTTGAGCAAGACGTTGGACTAGGAACGTCCTGAATTATCCTGAAAGCCTATGAAAACATAACATCTTCCTGCCCTGCAGATGTTCTTTAAGTGTAAGTACAGAGCGGCAGGGCTTTTTCCCTCTTTTCCCAGTTGCAAACAGCTGGTGGCAAGCAACTGGATATAACGCAAACTCCTGCAAAGGGCAAAAAGTAAAAACTAGAAAAAAACTTTTATTCACCTGTCTCAGTATTTCTGTTGCATACATACATTGTAGTGACAGTGTATCTTTGATCTGTCTAAAGTGATCTTCATCCCAACATATCATGTACCTTTAAACCTGAGGAAAACTCCTCTGACCTCAGTTACCAGGACTTACAGATAATAGTGAAAACAAGCGGCTTAAGCTCTCGTGCTGAATGTGGAATGGAGAATGCCCTGTCACGAAATGTTGAGATAGTTCACGTAACAGTAGAGCATTTCTTACCCATAATGCAAAAAGACTGCTGTTAAAGGGAAGAGATGGCCCGTGCAGGTGTGTGRTCTCGAATCCTCCAGACAAGGGGCTGCTTCATATCCTTTGCAGCCTCTTGAACCTCCACCAATTCTAAATGAAGCATTCCCAGGTCAGCAAAACAGCATCTTATTTTCACTATGTACAGGTGTAAATGGCTGCCTGAGGTCACTGGCAAGGAAGAATTGGTTTCAGTGGGCTTTTATTCTCCTCCCTTCCCTGTTGTAAGTTTGGGTTATTCCACCACCATCACTAAAGCTAGTGCTTGGGGTAAGTATCGGGCTTTTGCATTGTTTCTTCTTTTCACCTGGTTGTGTGCCGAGAGCACAGAGCGAGATCGTTCCTTGGCAACGACCTGCCACTCATCTAATACTGAAAGGATCCGTCCTTCCACCCAGCTAACGCCGTGGTCCAGGCTGCATGTTGGATTCCAGGTGCCGGGCAGCTCGCATCCGGGGCTATGGAGGAAAAGGGCTTAACCTGGCCATTTACTGTTATGCGAGTGCCGCGCAGTTGCCGCTGCTTTACCCCGAGCTGCGGGAGCTCTGCTTTTGACTTCTGCCGGTCTGTTCCCATCGCCTTGCAAATAGAGAGCCTGATCTTCGGCCGAGAGAGCCACCTTGTTTCCACGCTGCTGAGCCAAAGCCTGATCAGGATCTGGCCTGCATGTACAGCACTGTGTTTTTTTTGATGCTTTCAATTCCCAGATCCCTGAAAGCTCCTTACATGGACACCATGTAATGAATGTAAACCCACTGATGGGAGTCTGTTTTTTCTTTAGCGAGCCCTTATTAGGGCAGTCGTAGTGCACAGTCTGATCAAGAGCCCACAGCCCATGGGTGTCGAAACTGCATGCTATGAAATGCCACAGTAATGTAGAAGATTCAAATCATATCTCATTACCTTTAGTATAACCTGCTAATTCTTCTTAATGTTTCTCAGATACAATACATTTGAATGATGGACCTTGTTAGTATTCAGTGAGTTAAATTCGGGGGCATAAATTGATCCAGGCTGTCGCACTGGAGTTTCCTGGAACAGCTGAAGTGTGGTAGGAAGTCTAGACTCGAGCAGAGTTAGTGCAAGGAGGGAATCTCACTCACGTGGCTGTTTGTAACACTGAAAATTGAACCAATTTAAGGTTCGATATGTGTGAACTTCCATTTAATCTGATGAGCCAGGTGGAGAGTAATTCTGGGTGCTCTGTGCTGTCTTGCCACTAGAGGGAAATACACAGCTACTTCAGTAAAAGTGGATCAGATCCACAAAGCTGTTTTGGGAGGATTCCCACACTTTTTTGATACTAGTCATGTTCTTTTTTGCACCTGCCCTCCCCCAATGAAAAGTATTTTCACTGTTAGTCCTGTTATTTCTGTGATTTTAAATACTTTGCTTTCTTGCTCCCATTTTTCAGCCAAAGGAAAGCAGAGGGTCCAGATGGGTGTGAGGGGCAATGATGTCCAAGCTGAAATGGACAATATAGAACTCAAAAATCCTGTATCTACCCTTATACTTGGATATAAGTGATTCCCTCCAGAGTTCATAGGGCCTCCGGTTATTTAGTATGGCGAGACCTGGACCCAGCAGTGCTGATGTACCATCTGACCATTTTAGTTCAGTCATCCAGTCTGGATGCAGCATTTTCTCCTTGTTACATGTTTCTGCTGCTGGATGCAGCTTTGCTCCTCAGGATGGAGAAATCTAGCTCTTCCAGGGAGACTCCATCCTTGTTGGAATTAGGGGAATAACGCAACAAGTTTGCTTTCTGCTGCTGGTGAACAGTGTTTGCTGTGTTCTTGGTATACAGGCCCGTCAGCTGATCCTGCAGAACGGCTTAACACTAAGTGACTTGGACCGACATCCAGAGGTAAGTGGAACCATGGGAATGAAACCTCACCTGACCTTCCCTAACCTGCTCCTTATTAAAGCATCAGGCTCACTTGCCTCCTCTGAGGACAACGGTTTAGGCAGCCAYGCTGCAGAACTTAAGTGAAAACAAGCTTAAGGCAGAAGGGAAGAAATAATTAATTTGCCCAAAGTGGTGGTCTGACTGGCAGGTTTTGACTTAGGACTGAGGGATGGCTTGTGGGACCCAGGCTAGCATAGAGCAGGGATTGCAGAGGCAGGAAACTGGCCCTGTCTGGTGCACTGGGCTCCTCTGCCTTGCAAGGGCCAAATGCGCCCCAAATCCTGGATGCTAACAGCACAAAGTGAAAGGGAAGGACAGTGCTTCTCTCCCTTTGGATGGTAAGTAGGGTATTGAGTTGTGTTTCCTCCAGATGTTTGGCACCTTTTCCAGTTTGAGACTTGCTGGCCTGAGGCAGGGGAGTGTTGCGTTGCCGAAGTGTTGTCACTGAGATTTTCCCCAGGAGCCTCCTGCTTGTGTGCTGACCCTTAGCTGACCAGACTARTGGCTGAAGTGGTGTGCATTGCAGGCCAGTGGTCGTTTTTCTCCACTTGTGGAGAAAACTTGTGGTTTAGCTGGGGCTAAACCTTGGGTGGCTGTTCCACAGGCACTCGTCTCTGGCCAGGCTGGTGTCGAGCTGATCCCAGCACTAGTGACATCTCTGGCTGCTGCTTGGCACCTTTCTACCTAAAAAAGGCCCGACTGCCTCCCTGCGAGCTTCCTGTACAGGGCTGGTGCTCTCCTGAGCTGCACAGAGAGCAGCGCTTCATGATGCTGCACGGGAGATCTTTCCAAGCCAAGTTTTTCCTCTTTCTGTAGCTTGACGTTGCCATCGACGGAGCAGACGAAGTGGACTGTGACCTCAACCTTATCAAAGGTGGCGGGTGAGCCTTGCTGTCTGCGTGTCTGTGTGGGGTACTGGTGTCAGGTGGCTTCTGAGCCCTCTTGTCTAGCTGCAGATGTCTCTCTGGGTAGTGTGGAGAGTCTTATATGATCTTGTGCAGAGCCATGCGTAAAATTGCAGTGGGACCTAACTCCTGGCTGAAATGTGTATAATAGTAAGGGATGAGGTGGATAAGATGATGGGGAGGAAGAGCACTGGTGTGGGACAGGGACAACTAGCCTTCGAGGCCACCGGGCACACTGAAGTGGTCTGATATATTTATTTGTTATCCTCCCCTCTCTTGCAGTGGTTGCTTGACACAGGAGAAGATAGTTGCAGGATATGCAAAATGCTTCATCGTTATTGCTGATTACAGGTAAAATATTACTATCCTATTTGACCCTCCACAGGGGAGAATTTGGATGCCCCTGTGTTACAGCATTATTCTCCTTCCAGTYGGTCAGAGGGAGCAAGAATAGGTAGAAATGAGCCCGACTCCCAGTGCTCCAGCAATTTAGCTTTTCTATTTTAATTTTCAACTCGGCAGACCGGCTTAGGAGACAGCAGAGTTTGTGGTGCTAGGAGTGGTGGGGGGAAATGGCTGTATTGCTCTTTCTGAGCTCGGTAGTTGTCAGCACTGAATAAATTTCCCCTTTTGTGCAGACAGCCACAGGGCTGTAGAAAAGCTAACTTCTGTTCTGCTCATCCCAAACAAGTCAAAACAGGGCTTGTGAGTGAATTGAGCTTCACACATTGAATTTGTTCTTCCTACACCTGTGCACAGGTGAAGAGCCACTGTGCCCTCCAGGGCCTTATGCCTGAGCAGTTTGCAAGAGATAATATAATAAGTATGTTATGTTAATGTTGTTAGCGATGTAATATCTGATGCTAATCCCGCCTCAAACCATGTCCTCAGGAAAAAATCAGAGAGCCTTGGGGAGCAGTGGAAGAAGGGAATTCCTATTGAAGTCATCCCCATGGCTTATGTCCCCGTCTCTAGAACCCTGACCAAAAACTTTGGAGGCGCTGCTGAGCTGCGGATGGCTGTTAGCAAAGCAGTAAGTGTCCCTGATCAGCCCCAGGTCCCCAAAGGAG
The DNA here is from genome assembly GCF_003343035.1 of Apteryx rowi. Taxonomy (NCBI): domain Eukaryota; kingdom Metazoa; phylum Chordata; class Aves; order Apterygiformes; family Apterygidae; genus Apteryx; species Apteryx rowi. Next base: position 328,770 of record NW_020448530.1, on the reverse strand, counting down.
TGATGGGAACCTGGCCAGACAAAGGACCAGAGGCCTGGTCTTTCATCTAATCAAATTTGGCTTCTTATTTCTGCAAGTGGCCACCTTGTGCAATTCTCACCACATGGAGCTAGAGCTGGACTGAATTAAGATTGCAACTGCTCTGTCTCCACTGCCACAGTCTTATCCTGAGTTGGGCAACCAGACTTAGCCGGTCCCTGTCACAAGGGAAGAGGAAGAAGAGGGGTGTCTGCAGTAACAACTGGACTTAATGCCTGAAAGCTAAATAATACTTGTTTTTAATGCATTGAAAACCCCTGGCCCGAGAGCCTGCACAGGCTATGTTTAACCTCCTGAGAAAAGCGAGCCAGTCGTTCTCCGTGAACTTGAGACCAGCCTTGCTCAGGGAATGCACATCTGTGCTGCTCCAGCATGAGTCGGGTCCTCGGAGGATGCGGTCTCCTGCTGCGGTCTTGCACGCAGGTCTCTCCTGGTATATGTGGTTGCAAACCCTGCTCAGTGCCACTGATATGTCTTGTTCTCAGCCCCATTTGTCTCTGCTGTATTAAAAGAACCCAACTGCCCCTTCTGTTGGGTCTGAGAAAGTGCTGGGCACATCTGGGGCACTAAGGAGGCCAGCAGCCCTTCAACTCCAAAACTTCCTGAGGGCATCCAGCAGAACACAGCACACTTACCACTGCTGGTGGTGGTGGTGGTGGTGGGGAATCTTATTTCCGCTTCAGTTGCCTGTAGTAGCCTTTCTAGGATATTCATGTGACTTTGCTCACGTGAAAAGGGTCCCCTAATGCAATGATGAAATTGAACCCTTAAAAGAATTGTTATCTCCAGCATCCATGTGGTTATCTGAACTGTTCCACAGGACAATGAGGATCTCACGGTTGCCTTGGGCAACCGTTTTGTTCACAGGCTTATTGTTTGTGCGGAGCAGTGGCYTGTCCTGATGTACTTGAATGATGACTCTTTAAACTGTTCCATCAGGGACAGGGTTGGTTGTGCCCAGGGAGAAGCTGTGACAGCCTCTCGCTTTGCTGGGTAGAACAGGAGCTTGCAGCGCTGATAAATGGGTTTGCTTCCCAGGGCCCCGTGGTGACGGACAATGGGAACTTCATCCTGGACTGGAAGTTTGACAAGGTTCACACGTGGAGTGAAGTGAACACAGCTATCAAAATGATACCAGGTAATTTCTCCAATTTTAAAAACTGAGAGTTGGCTGAGGTTTGGTCCGTGCTAGAAAAACCCTGAATAGGAGGGATGAGCTGAATTACTATAACTGTACACAAGCAGGATTTCSATATGGTGGTGAAAGCCTGGGGTGATCCCAGGGGACCCACAAGTCTGTCTTCACTAGGCATGCCAATCCCGCACTCCTCCTTACTGTCCTTGTGCCCATTTAGAGAGGGGCTTTTAATGGAAACGCTTGTGGACCCTGGAGGGAGGGGTTTCTCTGGGTTACATCATTTTCCAGAGGCTGCTTACAGCTCTGTGTCCCATTGCTGTCGTGTAGTCTACAGGCTCACCTTGCTGTGGGGGTGCAGCGTATCTTAATGTGGTTGCTGCCCGTGGCTCTATAAATGTCTACATTGTTGTAGCTATTTCTATGCAAGAGAGAAACAGTGGCTGGTTACATTAACTATTTCTAAACAAAACGCAGCCTCTTTTGTTCCGTGGCACAAAAGAAGCCCAGATTAAGGGACTGCTGGCTTTTTCTACAAAAAGGCATGAGATATGCACATTTCCGTCCTTAACAGTTCTGTGAGTTGAATTGCACTGAGTGTTAACTGCAGTTTCTAATTCCCTGGCAGAGTGCATCAGTGTCTCATGTCATCCAAATAAAATATTTGATACYGAGTCCCTGGACCTGGTTGTGCGAGTACTGTTAAATTGCCCTGTGAGCATGTTCTGCTGCAGAGACAAGCTCTTAAATGCTGACCTTGAAGACTTAACCATCAGGAAGTGAAAATCATAAATCTTTTATTTATTTATTTATTTTTATGGGTGTGCATCAGTCTCGGTCTCTGCTTGATCTCTTGGTTTTGATCTTGGAGGGTCTTGTGATGACACTGAATAATCCTCCTGTTGCCGAAGTCTCTCTCCATCACCACTACCACATCGATTTTAGCTGCTCTGCTGTAAACCCCACAAATCGGCAACTTTCTTACAGAAAACCAGGGCAAAGTTCTCCTAGAGCTCTTGAAGCAGACCTGATACCTAGCAGTGCAGCCCATTCTCATTGTGGAACAGTCTCTTTTCTTTGTTCTGTTTTTAATTTCACTGTTAATCTTGGAAGGAAATTTGACTTCTCAAAATCTTCCCTTCAGTCCTGCCTTTCTTGGCTGCTCGCAGATGTAGCTTTCTTGGCTGTTCAGTCTTTTTTTCTCTTGTTCCTTGGAGGCTCCCTGCTTATCCCTGATACCTACCAGCCCTGAAGTCCACAGGACAGCTCCCTTTAACTTTGCCCACTGCTTGTGTGTTGTCTTACTGCCAAGGAACGGGTAGGGATTCTGTTGCACAGACCTCAACRTTTGCACAAAGGGGCAAAACATTGCCCTTACACCACAATTAAAACTTGAGACCAAGCACAGGGCATGGGTATAGGTTAGGTGAAGAGTCACCAGTAACTTCTAGCTGTTTCTGTGCAGTGGCTTTGCTTCCCTCAATGTTTATTATAAGGTTGATTTGCTGAAAACTTACCCATTTTCTTTTTTCCTGCTCTAGGGCCGAACTGCTAAATTGTTACCTCTACTTTGGCTTGTCTTGGTGTTTGCTTAGTCTGAATAATTACCTGGCACTTGCTTGCTGCCAACTGTAGAAGGCACGTTTGAACTTTAGGCAGGAGCAGATCTAAAAAAAAAGTAATGACTGCTGCTGGTCTGGAGGAGAAATGAAAGGGCAGGTGATGAGACATAACTCCATCATGTTGATGCAGAGATGGTCTCCTTCATTTGCTCCTCAGAAATGGGCCTGCTAAGGGGAGAAAAGCATCTTTGCTAGGCAGAAGGGCAAGAGCAGTCAAAGCCTGGATGTGGTGGTAACTGGGCTCTGGCCACCTTGTGCTTGTGGTAGCCCTTGTCCTCCCTTTCCTTCCACCTCCCTGCGTAGTGATCATCTGGTAGCACTTGATTTTGGGGGCTTGGCTGTGCGAGTGCTCAGTATGAGGGCATGCAGGTCATGGATTGCAGCGGGGCTTCTTGTTGAAATCCCTGCACTGCTGCAAACAGCGCAGTTAAATTTCCATGGCATGGTGGTCCTGGGCTGGAGCTGGGCTCTGAGCGTTGGTGGCCTCCCGCTCTGGGTCCGTGGTGAGGCCAGGGCCTTGGTCAGCCACGTGCTGCGTGCGTTCCTCGAGCGACCGTGTTGAAAGGGCACGTAAGGCTGCAGGGCTGGGCTCCTCATCGCTACAAACTGCCAACGTTCACGTTGCTTGAGAATTTCATACCTCTCAAAATAGAGCTTACAGTGTCCGCAGGCCTTTTGTCTAAGGAGTGACCCGCTGAGTGACCCCCCGCCCCTTGATCTTTGTCCTCAAACCCGTCTTGCCCTTAACTCCTCTGAAGACAATGCAATTAACTTTCTCTTGGGCTTTTCTGTGGTCCTCATCTCTGTGATTTCAAAGACCATCATCCATACGAGAAAATGGCTTTCTTCCATCTCCCAGGGGAAGTTTCATTTTCAGATTCCCAGAGGAATCTTTTGCTGGATGAGAAGAAAGCCTGGAGACTCAGTTTGAACCCGCAGGTCTGGCTCATGTTTGGAAACTGCTGGCCTGGGTGTTTACGGGCCCTTGCTGTGGCTTAGGGCTGCCCGGTGTGATATTGTGATAAAGGCAGCAGGAATCAGTCATTCGCAAAGAAGGAGCACACAGCTCCTGACTGCCGTGAAGTAAGGAACGTGCCATCACTGAATAATTAAATGGAACAAGAAGTACGTTTGCAAACAGGCTACCAACTGCAAAAATAGTATCAAATCCAGTGTGTCTTAACATCCGAGCGGTGGGGTGGCTCTGGTGTTAACTGGCRCGTGAAACCTTGTTTTGCAGGTGTGGTGGAGACGGGCCTCTTCATCGACATGGCAGAGGTGGTTTACTTCGGCATGGAGGACGGCTCGGTCAGCGTGCGGGAGAAGCAGCCTCGCTGACCTGGGCGAGCTGCCCGCTCTGCTTTGCCTTCGGCCGGTTTGATTCAGCTGTCGTAATGGTGCCAACCTGACGTTTTGCCTTAACGAGCAGCGGTTATTGCAGAAGACAGAYGAAGAGTTGATCAGAATCTGCTGATGTGATACTGAATGTCTTTTTTTAAAAACAAAAAAATTATATTCTATTTCTACCTATATATATATTTTTACTTTACCGGAATGTTGTCTTTTTTTTTAAAGAATCTTTTAAACAAATTGCTTTAACACTTTTTTATTTTCTAAGAAATATTTACCAAAAAAGACACTTCTTATTTTGAGTTTTTGTTTTTTGTTGTTGCTGTTGTTTTTTAAACAGAACTTGAACCCTTCTGGTTGCTCTTGGTGTTTAGTGGTTGAGGTCAGAAGTACAATCCTAGTGCATTAGTTTTAATCCCTTGGCTGGGAGGGTGATGTGTGTAATGGGAGCATATCCAGTTGGGACCTGCTGATGCCTTATTTGGAACCTTTTTGGTTCGAAATTTTATGCCTTTTATTTTTCTACACCACTGTTTGTAATAGTTCAGGGTGTCTAGTTATCCTCTGTGCATATGACAAATCTCTGAGCCTAGGGGTACTGTGGTCTCTACATCCCTCTTGTCTGGGACATAAGCATTATAAGGGCCTTTTTCTGGGCCGCTGTGTGGAGGAGACATTCATCCTTTGGGCCAAATTCTGCTCTTGTACAACTGTGTTGATCCAGTACCTCTGATTAAAGTCCGTTCCAATATATGGAGATATTCTGGACTTCATCCCCTGTAAAACAAGAGCAGATCTGGGTCCTYGATGAAGTTTACAGAAGCATATTTGAGCAACTTAGCACAACGTGAAATACTGTTCAGTGGCAAATTATTTKGTTTGGAATGAAGGTTATTTAGCACCTCTTGCAGCTGGTTGATTTGTGGAAGGATAGAGCAAACGCAAAGGAAAACTGAGTCTTCCTGCCTAAACTTACCACATGTAGCAGGAGAGAGACGTATTGTTCAATGTATTGTTCTTTGCATATAGGTGCTTTGCATGGTTCCGGTGTCAAAATGCAAGCCCTTACTTTGTGGTATAGGCACTGAAATAAAGAGCTGTTATACCAGATTTGGTGGGAGTTTGATTCTTAAAGTAACTGTTTCTTGGACAACAGGGCGGATCCTTGTTGGACCAAGTTACGTTGTAATTCCATGAAGAGCTTCTGTTTGTGTTTCCCTTATGAAGGCAAACTTCACCCAAGCCAAATTCACCATTTTGCATCTGGTTTCTTTTTGCTTCAGATAAATACATGAGATTATTTTAAATGAACAGGAATATCTAATCAGCACTTGTTATCTGCAGCGCTTGCCATAGAAATGTCTTGCATTTGCATGTCTCAAAACCACATGTTTAAAATATAGTTCATTTTTGTAAAAAAGGAGCTATTTTTGCATCTTTAAATTTTCCCTTTTCTCCATGACTATTCTGTTAGTTCTGAAGTGCTTGTATTGAGAAAACTGACTGCCATCAAGTCAACAACTTGCTGGAAAGCCAGGAATATCTCTTCCCGCAAGTTTGATACTGCAGAAATAATTCACAATGTAATAGTTCAGTCTAGATTGCCGTGGGCTGTTTTCAGATACTTCTCGGGCTCCTAATGTAATCCCAGATACACAGAGAGCAATCAAGCAAAGCTTTGTGACGAAGCATCTTCTTTCACAGCGTGCTTCTGAAAATGAGATTAGCAGGAGAGAACGCTGCTGTTGACTCCGACTCTCTAAAATCAAACAGCTCCTTCTCAAAAATCCAATAAAACCATTACTGCACCATTACTTGCTGGCCCTGGCCCAGATGTGATCTCATGCAGCTTTGTGCTTAGCAGGGGCTTGTTAAATCTAAGCCTGAAAGTCTCAGGTCTAATTCTTGAGCTTCTCTGTGTACTCTGCTGGACCAAAGCTGGCCAAGTGGTGCAAAGCAGAGCCACTCTAGACATCAGYGTTGGGCTCCCAAGCTTGCAACGTAGGGATGGAGAGGGACCAGGAGGAGGAGCGGGACGGCTGGTGCGGTGCTGTGCTCAGCACCCACGTACCCAGGCCCGGGTGGCTCTGCCGTGGTGTCCTGTTCCGGTGTCCACTGGCTGTCCCAGACTGCTGTTGTGATYGTTGGTTGCTGTGTGTTTTTTTCAGAGAGAGAAGGATTTCCAGCAGAGCATGCCGTGATAGACCTGCAGAGAAGACCAGGCACTGTGAATACGTGTCATCTCCCTGTGCAGGGGGAGCTCAGCTGCGCCTGGGAAGCAGTGGCCCCTTCCGTGGGCTTCTCCCAATGGCTCTTGTGCCCGAGTTTAATTTTTTAATGCCTTGGCTAGTTTGCACTGCGGCAGTTGCTTTTGTCTTTCATTTTTGAAGGATCTTGTCAAAGGAGCCTGAAGAGATGGAGCTGCCGCCTCTATGCTGCCCTGCTCTCTTGCAGCTTGGGAGTAGTAGCATGGGCACGTATTTAGAAGGTGGCGCTGCAAAAAGAGCCCCAAAACGGGTGGCAGGAGGTGTCCGGTTAAAGCGCAAGGCAGAGCAGTTGTGACTGTTCAGGGTGTGCTATTGCTGTGCACGCAGCCGTTCCTCTTACCGCTGTGAGATGGTGGAATCCGTCCCCTGCACATTAGCCCCCGGATCGCTCTTGGCACTGTGCGTGGCGGGTAATGCACGACCGAGCTACCATTAGCACTGAATTRTGGATTAACTTTACACTGGAGAAAAAAAAGGTTTCAAGAAAGATCAACAGCAGCACGAAAATYAATGAGCAAGAGAGGTAATAAAACACTAGTCTTGTTCCAAAAAAGAAAAAAGCAATATAAATATAATAAGAGTGCTTCAGATTCAATGCCATTAATCTTTGGTTAACAGGTTAAATAGTTAAGCTGAATTAATTGGACTAAATGAACATAAATTGAGTGTTGAGCTAAAATAAATCACCTTGTTGCRTGCAAGTGTTACTGTCTGTCAGGTTTTTATTACTGTCACTGTCAGACTAGTTTTACGATCTGACATAATTGTTGTTCGGAGGAACTTGACATAAAAAGAGATGAAAATAATTAAGCAGGCAGTACAGAGGATGTGCGCTCCGTGTATTAAACCAAAGGTTTATAACCAAAGCGATGCGGAGAAAATGCGCACGCTGCAACTAGTGTGAAACTAATGAGTACGAATATCTTCTGAACATAAAGCCAGATCCATCTCGTAACCAGGGAAAACCTTCCTGTTCCCTTAACTGATAAAGTTATTAAGTCTGGAAGGACTTTTAATTCAGGTGGCTTAACCAAAGATCATGTGGTTGTTTTGGCTTTGTTATTGCTGCACCAGAAAAAAATGAGCAAAAGGAATTAAGTCCTCATTTTCAAAGTGTTTTTTTCAAATTTTATTTATTGAGCACCATGAATCCTCCAAAATTTCTTTGCAGTTTTGTTTTACTCAGTCCAGTAGCAAAAAGGTGATGTATTTCAGCTTAAAAATGAACTTAAAAATTTTGATGCAATTTTTTGTACCTAAAACTATTGAAGATTATTCATTTCCCCTGCAGGTAACTTTAAGGGGATTTATGTCACCTCCTTATCACTGTGGCCCTTCAAGATCAGAACTGCTAAAAAGCCCCTATATCCTTACAGAACTTCATAGACCAACTTTTTAAGATGTCTTGAATGGAATTTATCTCCTGATCAGGCACTATAAATTCGCGTATAGTTCCCTTACGTTTTTGTGCAGGAGAGCCTTTGTAACCGCAGCTCGGTAGGAAAAGTAATACCAAATATTTAACGTTTGCAGTTCAATAGACTTTCATGTTCGTATTTTTACGGCTACTGACACCAACCTCTTTCAGACTTCCTTGATTATACTTACAGCCTTGTGAAAATAACGTCAGAACGTCAAGGTAAATTTAGTAAACGGCAAAACAGTGAAGGATCAATGACTTATTTTTTTCTAGAAGAAACTACATAAATCAACTACTTTTCAATGGAAAAAAGAAAAAGATTTCACACAAGAATTTCTTAGTATAAGATGAAGTTTTCCAATATAAATAATTGTGATTTCACGCAGATCTCGTAAGCTGGACAGTTAAACACTGATAATTATTTATATTATTTCTGGAAGTCGGTAGCAGAAACACGAAATTCAGGGGAAGGAAAAAAGCGGCTGCATTCAGCACCAAAAAAAGCCAGCAACACCTTGCTAACTTTAAAAGACTAATAGCCTCAGATCTGTACCATCATTTAATATCCGAGTTAACCTTCGCTGTTGAATTAGGAATATTCTTAATCACTTTAATTTCAGGTCAAAATCATTAGCTAAACACCAATTCCCTTCAAACACTTTCAAAGGCTAAATTTTGGTAACTTCTAAGTGATTTGCTTTCCGCAGTACAGCGTCGCCTTGCAAGTGGTGTTTAATAACCTGCACAGTTTAATCCCAGTGTAATGTATTTAGCAATGACAAATTAAATTGAAAAAAATGTACTGTAAATCTAGACGGCATACTGTGACACTTTTTTGCAATATTAATTCCTTACTAAAGAAAAAAGACCGTCTTGCCTTCCTCTAATCCTTACCTATCTTTTTTTTTCGGAGAGGATACTATCATTTTCTTTTTTATTTTTATGTATAATTTAGCAAGGACTGGACCAAATCAGTGAGGAGTCCAAATCCAACAGCTTGTTGCTAATGCAAAATAATACCAAAATCTTATATAACTGAAGAGCACTATTTCACCTTTCTCTCTGCTTTGGGTGGTAGATGGTAGCGTGTACAAAGCATTTCCATTTCATACCCAGACCAGAACAGGCAGCTCTGATTAGACAGAAATATTATTTCATTGTCACTTTTTGTAGAAGTTGCTCATAAAACCTTCCAGTTCTCTTCTAAAAAGCCTCTTCTTTCTCCTCTATTTTCTGTTCTGTTTCTGGTTGTATGGCAGTAAAAAAAAAATTAACAGCTATAAAGCTGAAGCTCAGCATTTTTTAAACTATACCTTACTGCTAGCAGTTAAAAGCAACCTTTCCTCGCAACAATAAAATAATATCTGTTAAGATCTGGCTAAAATTGTTCCCTGCTGAATTCCACTGCGGGATTTCAATATATTTCAATAAGTTTTGGAAAAAAAGTACATTGAAAGGATGGATATTCAGACATATTATTTTTATACTGAGTCCAAATCCCCAAATTGGCACAAATCTAAAGTCGGTCTCATAGCTGTGAAAATGACTGAAAGGCAGCCAAGGTATTTAGGCCACTCCTGGCTCCCTAGTAAACAGGTTTTTAATACAAGAGAGTAAAAATCTTTCTGGTTTATCCTGACTGAGCTATAAGTGGGCATTCAGGATTGCCTTTTGTTTTACGTTCGTCTGAAGGTATCACACTGACAGAATGAAATTCAGATTTCTGAAGCTCATTCRGGGCAGCGACCGATCAGCCTCGGACATCGGCATCCCCGTTGCGTCGTGGTGACGCTCAGTCGAGCGTATCAGATGCAAGCAGCGCTAATGCTTCCATTTTTCCAGTGAAGCTGTCATTACCTGTTTTGTTTGACCCTGAATTTCTTGGTGGCAATGCTTGGCGATGTGGCATGGCCATGATTCACGCGCCGTTCACCGTGTGGGCTGGAGAGCTGCCGGGCCGGATCCTGCGCTCAGTGACACTGTGGGACACCTCGACACTACGAGTTTCCGCAGGCGGAAAATCACCTCGTTTGGCTTTGTGCACAGCACAAGCTGCAAAATGCCACCCCCGCTTTTTCCGAGACGTTCCTTGGGKTTTTCTCTGCTGGGCAGCTTGTGCAGCACGGCCCCCGCGGCGGCGGCGTGACATTAACGAAGACGTTTCTCCTGTCCTTGTTGGAGAGCTCAAGTGACACGTGTTTTATCTGGCCGGGGTTTTGAGGTCTGCGCTGCACGTTTTGGCCGAGGCGCTACGCTTTCCCTGGGCATTTACTGGCGTGGCTAAGCCTGGCTACCTTCACCCTTGTAAACCATGCCGTCACTCAAGTCGCTAAGCGCTAACTCCGTTAATTTACCGTTCTCAGCTCATTCCCTGGGCTACCAAGCAAGAGCTCAGACCTCAATGTGAACACAACCGCACTGCTTCCAGCACCAGGACGGGTCCTACAAAGTTCACCCAATGATGCTGGCACCGTTTGGTGCCGTCTGAGCCCTGAGCAACCTGGTCCAGCCTTGCAGCAGACCCAGCTTTGAGCAGGTTGGACCAGAGATGTCTGAACATCTTTGGAAGGCTGTCTGCGGGGGGCCACAAGATGTTATTGCACAGAGGTGTGCGTGTCCTGGGGATCCACTGGGGTTTGAGAGGGATATCTGGGCTGGAAGACTTCACCCCTGAACTGCCACCCCTTTTCTCTGCTCTCCTGCAATGATCTGGAGAAATGTCCACCAGGGAACTGGTGGCATGAGCCTCCCCAGAKGTTTCTTTTTTATAGCCCGGAGTTAGCAGTGTTTCTCTACRCATGCTAGTGAAGTCRAAATGGCACYRTTTTCCCCATAAACAGTCTGTAGCSCMCAAGGATGCTGAATTTSTATCTGCATTGCTATTCTGCAACCCAGTTCACCAGGCCTTCAATGTAGTGACTATCTGCAGTAGCTAGAGGTAGGTGAGGGTGGCCGGKGCCAACTGAGCCTACAATCGTATCCTTGTTTGCTGCAGGGACACATCCTAGGAGCCCRGGGCAGAGTCTTCAACAAAATCATYCTCCTGAACCAGGACACYGYGGCTGTCAGTGCAGAACCAGGGCYGRTCGTTGTCCCGCAGCCTCTCCGTAGCGCCGGGGTGAAAACGGACCCTCRGCCAATGTGACTCCACAGTAATTCAGCTGAAACACTGGCGTTCCTCTGGTTTTGCATCCATGTGGAGTTTTGACCTCTACTTCTGCCCAAAGTAACTTGATTTTGGCTGTGTTGTTTGTGGACATCTGGATGCCACAGAYAGGTCTGTCTCTGCGTGCTAAGTTTGGAAGAAGGCATTGGTCGTTCTGCCAGGGATGGGGCACGTTCTTATCAGAGTATAAATGATGGATTAAAGAAAGCAAACAGCAGCTGCAAGCCCCTTCAGAGGTACTAATATCTCACCAGCAGTGATCTTTCTAGGTGGGTTTTAAATAAAGAAAAGGTTACACTGGAAAATGAATAGGTGAATAATAATTGCTCCTAATACTGGGAAAATAGAGGCTGTCTCACAATGTCTCTACAGTTACTAGCTAATAGATCTGGCAATACAGTTAATGAGGAAGGAGAGCCAGATTTTTGTTTCAGGGACACTGGTGGATATCTGCAGAGTGTCCTCTGAGTTTTACTTTATGAAAACATTTGCAACTCAAGGAGGCAATCAGTCATTTGTGTTAGCTGTAAGAGCAGAGCAGTACCATTGGTGCAAAATTATTTGGTTTTGAATGTTGTGCTCTAAAACTGATTAATCCTTTCTTAATCTAGGCGTATCACTTGGGTATCTATTAGAAGTGGAAGGGTGTGGGACCGTTTCACACACGGATGAAGAGATGGTTATCTTCCAACAAGGTTTGTTTTTCAACTTGAATACAAATGGGTGTTTTGGATGCTCTAGGTCCCCCCTCATTTTTTGTGCCATTCTCTGTGACAGCCATTGCTGTTTGGTTCATGCTCCCCGGGGCTTCGGCAGCGGTGAAGCCCTTCCAGCAGGACCTCGTGAACGTGCACCCTGCGACTACGGAAGTGGGGACCACCGGACATGTTTTCTCCCTCCTCCACCTGCTCTCTGTACCCCTTTCCTTCTAGGAGGTAGAAAATTGCTGCAGACCTCAAAAAACCTGACTCTGAGCCCCCAGGTTTGTTGTCGCGGGGGCTGGTGCCCCTCGGGCTTCATCTGCAGGTGCTCAAATGCGCGGCACGGACTGACGGAGCTGCCTGCGCAGCAGCTAGGCTGGGCGAGGGGGCCGCCCCTGAGCTTTTTATAGCTTTTATAGCAAGTCAGCATGAAACTTTTAACGACAGAGGACACCATCAGCTACAAAAGTGTCATCAGAAAAATCTCTACTCTCGGGACTGTAGGTGCCAACAACATTTTGTGATGTATTTTAATTGAAATCATATTAAATACTATTCACAGGCTTGATATTTTTTGTCTGTCCTGCCTAGGTAATTTCTTCCCTTCAGTGTTATTTAACTATATTAATTTTGAGTCCTGTAAAAAAGGAAGAAAAAGAAAGAAAGAGAAAGAAAGAAAGAAAGAAAGAAAGAGACACATTATTCCTTTCCTGGAAGTCAGATGGACATTTTTTAAGCCCCCAGGCAGGCAGCAGGCTGCCATTTCACTTTGGGAATCACATGCAGGTTCCAGATATGTTTTCTGTTTTAGCACAACAGCTCTTGTACTCGCCTTCTTAAAATTGCTCTTCTTTTCCTGCAATACAAATATTTACGGATTCCTTTGCAGTTTACAGAGGCTTTTGCTAAAGTGTAATATAAGAAAGAGTATCTGAAAGCATGTTTGGGTGACAGTGTTAGGAAATGAGAGAAGAGACTCCAAGAGGACGTTAGGAAAAGCTTTATCACATTTTCATCAGAATCAGCTTCCAAGAGAAGCAGGGGATCCTGGAAGCTGAGATTTGCAGAAAGAGGGATTTGGAAGAAGGTGCTGAATCTATATTTAGGCACCCAAAGTCTTCCTTAACTTTGGTGGAACTGACGTGGGTGTATCCATTCAGTAAGACAAGTATTTTCTAGCTAAGTACATAATGCAAGATCTTATTTCAGTCATCCAGATTTGCAACATTTTGGTTATAAAGGTACAAAGCCTTGTGCAGTCAATGACCACTCGGAGAACTTGAGTGTTTTTGGATTAAATAATATTCAAAGTTCCAAACTGAATGTTCAGTAAATAAGGGGGAAAAAGAAACCCGATACCTGTCCAGTCTTCATTTAACTGATTTAAGAGAAATAAGATACAACCAGTGAGTGAGAAAGTCGGCATCATTCAGTTACTCTGTGGCAAACAGCTGCCTTTCCCAAGAAGAAGTGAATTCAGATGGAGAAATTCATGTTCCTAGGCCTGTACTTACCGCTTCAGGAATGTTAGTTATTTTAAGGATGTCATTATTTATGGGATCAATATTGCTATTTAGCCAGCCAGCGGGCTGAGCATGGACAAATATTGTCTGCTATAATACATTTATCTATCTATCAGTCGATCTCTGCATCCATTTAGTTGATCAAACAGATATAGCAGGACTAGGAGCAACTTATTCCTAGTCTTGCTGCATTAGTAATAGGATTTGTTTCACGTAGCTTGCTGTCCAAAACTACACGAACAGTTAACGTGAGTAAACTTGGAGCTCCATGGAAGGATCCAAAGTGATTCAGCCCATCTATTTTAGGCAGGACTGATCACCTCCTGGCAGTGCCTACCTCAGTTCCAAAGCCTGGAGGTTTGGCTTAGACTAGATAGCCAGCTTTTAGAGGGCTGAAAGCAGCTGAACCTAATTCCAGCCCTTGTTATATTGCTTTTCAAGACAAAGGAGATCTTTAAAGCTTATGCTCCCACTGCTGTTCGAATGGGTTGGTGGAGATGCTTGGGTGTCATCCTGCAACGTTCACGTCTGTTGAAAATACATTCAGGAAAATCTCATGTGATGATTATTCATGAGTCATTTATGCAGCTAAAGTCAGAAAATTGCTCTGTTTCGACCTGGAGTCAGTGACACGCATTTCTTTTGGAAAAACATAATTGGGAAGAAGCCAGATCAGAAAAGAAACCCTCTGCTTATGCTCTACCTGTGGAGTGCTGTACAAAGCTAACGAAGTCTTGGCATTTCATTTGGCTTTGGACTTTGTCAGGCTGCAGAGCTCCGACTGGAGCTTGTCCCACAGGCACCTGCCAGGACACACTTGAAATGTTCATGCCTGTTAGATGTTAAAAAGCTGCGAATTTGTAACTACTGTTTAGGCAGATTAAATCAAGGTGGAGTCTGCATGACCCTATAATTTTCCYCATCGGATCAAGAAAGTAAAGGACATTCAGTCTTGATCCTGCTAGATTTGATGACTTGATTAGAAGATCCAAAACCCCAACACAGTAGGTGCAGTACATTAAATAATACAGATGGCTTCTGATCTGTTTTTTTATCTAAATTCTGGCTCTTCTGACTGTGAAATTTGCTTGCCCATGAAATTTCTGCACACAGTCCTCCTCTGTGTCATGGTAATACTGCAGGCAGGAGCGGCTGGGGAGCTGGAGTAGCCAAGCACAAGGTTTCTGTAACTTTGGTGCGCTGTGAAACGTAGAGCAGGGTTCAATGGGAAAATTAATTTTATCAAGCCGGGAGAGAGGACTTGGGGTGCACACCCCCGATATAGCTCCAGTGGCCCCAAAACTGGAAGAGAGGGGAAGGAAACAGGCTGTGAGAGCATCTCACCTGGGGATGACACCCAGCCAGTATTTGGGTTGAGGGCCAATTCTCACTTCACGCTTCTCCAGCTGCACAGTGTTTGACTGCTTGGGCTCTGCTGGCGGGGAGGTGACTGCAATCGCTGCCGAGTGGCGTGCCAGCTAGGAAGGACTGTTCTTTTYCGCTATTAACAGCGATAAGACCTGACAACCCGATGTTGCTAGGCACTCAATAGGATCTTTCTTATGAACTTCAGTAGGATGAGAAAATGGGCTTAAAGGGGCTGCAATCATGAAGACCTGGAATTCCTTCTGCTGCTGAACTGCCATGGGCTTCTTGGGAAATACGGAAGAGTGCAATGTTGTCACGTCATAGTTTCTCCCTCAAAATCTATTTTTTCCTTTTGGTTTGATCGAATCAATTCGGAGGGCTTTGCAGGTTTTCTACTTCTTCCCACAGTGCGATGCATCTACACTAGTGTTAAATTCTTTTAAAGAATCTGCAGGCTGATCACTTACCCTTTTTTGGGTGGGTATTAGGACCAGTAACACTTTCGGTATAAAAATACCATCCTGCAAAATGTGAAAAGTTCGATTTAAAATATGTTTCATTTTTAAAGAAAAGATTTGGAAAAACAAGTATTTTCATTCAAAAATGAGGGAACTTCCAGAAAATATATTGAAACAGTATTGACCCTTTCTTCCCTCATAAGAAATATTTGCTGTTTCTGGCAGGGTTTATATATGTAGTAGTGATATTTCACCATTTTAGTGCTGCTGGTGCCAATCCCAAATGTTCTTAACCTCCCTGCAGCTGTATAAATAACTTTGTAGTGGTACCTCCTTTTAAACTAAATTATTACGGGAATTTCCCAGAGACACAGAGGGAGCCAAGGGCAGAGCAAAGCAGGAGTCCTGGCTTTCTGTCTCTTCCTTTCCATCAGGAAGACATCTTCCATTAACATGCAACTGCTTGTACATGGCAGCTGCCACTGATCCCAGCCCAAATATTCCAGCCCAAACCATTTCCAGCAACTGTTTCTTAGGGTCTTTTAATAGGGTTTACTCTAGTTCATTGCTATTTTTTAGTGGTGAATAATTCTCTGTGCCAGCGAGGCTGATMCCCTGAAGACCTGAGGACATGGTTTGCCTTTTTTATGGCATTGAGAGCTTATTTTTAATACTCCCATTGGTTTTCTTTAAGTATAAAATGGATCTCTCACAACAGCGACACTCCAGTCTCTGTACGTGGTAAAATCCTGGTGCTGGTGCAGTCAGAATCTGCCCCTAGCTTATTAAGAATCGCATTATTTCCGAAGGTTTTGTAACTGCCATTTTTCAGATGAGAAAACACAGCTAGAGAAAGGTCAAGGCAAAAAAGCGAAAAATGTGCATTCATTTTACAAATGGATCATCTTAAATTTCCCGTGGAGTCAGAGGTTCGTTGCCAGCAGGAAGATCAGGCCTGGATGTTCTTGAGCGGGCATCGAGAAACCAAGATACCTACATTTATAGCAGATTTCAGGCCTTTACAAAGTGAACAGAGCCACCGACGGAGCTGTTCTCCACGGCAGGAAGAGCAGCAAGGTCTCTGCTCCTGCGGCCGTGCTCCGACACTGCCGTCCACGCTCCCCGAGGAGCCGGTTCCTGCGGAATTAAAGCAAGACGGGCTTCCTCGAGCTGCTCGACTCCTTGCACAGCCTTGACTACACCCGCCTGCCCTTTGCAGATCAGCATCTGTTCATGGGTGGTTTGCACCAAGGCAAAACCTTAGCAATTTTGAGTTTAAAAGCAGGTTTTGGGCTGGTTTCCTTTCTTCAGCGCAGCAGATGAATGAGGCAGTCCAAGGGTGCACGGCGTGCCGTCATAGAGGCTGAGCGGCAGGCTGAAAAGCACTCAAGCACAGCTTTTAAGGCTTTTAAACAGCACTTTATCCTTCTTCATATCACATGGGTGCTCCTCACTGTGGTTTCCCGATAACGAGGCACTTTATACTGCACTCATGCCAAATTGAATCAATTTCATTTTTCGTTCCTTTTTGGAAGCGCAAGCGGCAAACCTATTGGCTGCCCTGCTTTGTGAGCCCATATTGGTTTTTATCTAATCAATTTAGTTAAAAAAATTTCTAAGAATATGCAGGCAATTTCTAACCTTGAAGACAGGTTTATTTTATACATTTTACTCTCCTGGCCATCCCCGCTGATAACTCTCTTATTACCCTAAAAACACTCAAACCCCACAAAAATGGTCAAATTTGACAGCATAACAGAACAATGACAAAAAAATGCACTTACATTTGATCTCCAGCTGGGTCACCTGTCTGAAAACATACCATCGTGCTCCACTGTTAYCCCCTACAAAAAACCTCACTTGCCTCCAATTTAGACTGTTAGCAGTTTCCGAGGCGCAGTGTATTGCRGAGATTGGCAGCCTGAGCCTCAGACAGCGCAAAAGCAGATCTTACCCCGCGGGAATCGACACGATGACCTCAGAGATAATTGTGCTGACTTAGACCAGCTGAAAGTTTGGCCATAACCTTTCAGAAACCTACCACACAGGTATCAGGGAAASATTTACTGAATGTTACTTACCTGGAAAGGAAAACGACATCCTGTTTTCCAATTCATCTCTTTTCTATTGCAGTTGGCATCATTTCGAATGCTTTTTTTACATGACATCTCCAACACCTGCTGACACTTACTTAAAAAATTTACAAAATTAGTCWGTATGGACTGAAAGTCAAAGAAGACAGTGAAAATGGAGAATTTACAATATACTTACCTTTGATTTCTATCTTGGTCCTTTTACCAGCCACTTTGTCCACCACAATGATGAGTTTTGATCACCTTGCTGTAAGAAAAGACTGACAGCAGCAGAGGAAAGGCTGCTTGTTCAGCTTGCTGAGGTTTGTTTCCTTACACGGATGCTTTTTTTTTAAAGTGTGCAGAATGGAGAATTCAATACTGGGCTGAATGACACCAGTTTCACTATCCTTGTATACACAATAATCAGAAAGACAATAGATCAGCTCGATGCACCTCACATCGCTTCCTGCCACCCAGTCTCTCAACATCAGAGAAACATAGTAATATTTCAGCAATGTATGGTATTATTGTGAAAGCATAAAAAACAGTTTTATTAGAGATGGACCAAAGTCAAGAGAATAGGTATAAATTTTTCCCAAATTCAGAATATTCAATGAAGGATGCAGATTGATTTTTCAGATCTACTCCAGAAAACGTGCAGAGTACTTCACGCAAATTCAAGTTGTTGATTTTACTTCCTAGGAAAGTGCAGTCTAGCAAAGGGCTTATACCGATACGATGGCAATGAGCCTCAATTTCTTCCCTCAGTGCAAATCAGGACAGCTCCAGTGAGACGGACGAAGCTAACGAACAGGAAACTCGTGTTAGCTGCAGATGGATCCAAAGACAGAAAGGGAACGTGTTGGAAATTTTGAGTGAGGTGTGGTTTAAAAAATCTAGATGATTCATAGAAAAAACCTTGATGTGACACATTTACTGGGCACGTTCTACACCAAGGTATGCTGAAGGGGAGGATATGGAAAATCCCATGCAGAAGGGCCCTGCGAAGCCAGGGCTGGAACAAGGGGGTGCGTTCTGGGAATCATCCAGGGGACAGCAGAAACGCAACAGCCTATTTTTGCTGAGTAAGACGGAGGGTGAAGCTCTTCACTTCATGCTGTTTACTTCCAGATCAAATGGATGATGAAATGTGGCTGCACCGTGGACTTGGCTGCTTGCCAGGCACCCCATCCCTCACTAATTACCTTCAGCGCTTGCTGCTGCATCAGTCCTGCTGGCGCCTTCGCCGCCTGTGAAGGTCTGAKCCAAAGCTGATTTAATGCACTGATATGTCCAGCAGGCAGATTGCTTTTACGCTCTGCAGAATATTGCTGTTTTTGAGCAAATCTGATGAGCTATGGGGCTGGGTTTTTGCCATACAGTTCCAAGAAGACAAAATACACGAGGGCTATCAGTTTTGCACCCAGCAATACTAGCTGTCTCGTTGTTGATAAACAGATGGTTTGAAAAAATCTTGTTTTTCTGAAAACCAGCAAGAATTCTCAAGACAAATACTTTGAGGAGGTTAGCCCTGACAATATATGTAGAGAACAAACAGTGGAGACACTGAGGCAAAATATACAGTGCATCTTGGGTGTCTTGAAAACGGTCACCGAGGGTATCTCTCTGATACAGCTCTACATCTCCATGCCCTGAGGACCAGCTGKTCCAAGAGGCATGGCTTAGGCTGTAGGCTGAAGGTGAGGAAGCCTGCCCTGATCTCAGATGGTGTTTCTACAGGCTGACATAGAGCAGGAGATTGGATATAATAGCTATGATTCTTAGCATTTTAATCTAGGAACTGCTAGACTAGTTTAGGAAAAAAATGTGCTACATATTAAGGACTGGAGAAAAAAAATGGTTGGTTTTTAGATGTCCCACCCAGAGTAAGTTGTGGGTTGAGTTTCTTTTCTGCCAGTATGGAAGGTCAATTGGCGTCAGGCTTGGGTGAGCTCTGATTTGGTATTATCTCAAAAGAAAGAGCCACTGAGCCTTTTGCGTTTTGCAAAGTGTCTAAGCATGAGTAGACCTAYTGGCCTCAGTTCTTCGTCCTCTGACTTTAAAGTCAGACACAGAGACGGACAAAAAACATTGCCTTAAAGTGCAGAAAAGGACTTTGACTAAAACTGCTGTAATAATCTTGTGATGAGCGAGTTCTGTAAGTTGGGCGAATAGAGACAAATAGTGTTGGATTCATCTGATCAAACTTTGAGATCAGAGACGCTGTTCAGACACCTTCGTGTGAGCTGGYCACTCCAGGTCCCCATTACAGTGCATCAGTGGAGGGACGTGGGATTTCATCTCCTCCTAAGTGGTCTGCTCAACGTGCAGGAAATCGAGCCAGCGTGGGAGAAGGCCAGCGTGGAGGACCAGAGGGAAGGCCTGGCTGCCCTCAGACGCAAGGGGGAAGCACACTGGAGGTAAAAGCAGGGAATAYAGAGACAAGGGGAATATAGAGATGTTGCCCAAGCTCGCAGGGATGGATTAGGAAAGCCAGAACCCAGCTGGTGCTGGACCTAGCAAGGGAGATGAAAGACAACGAGAACTTCTGTAAGTGCACTGGTGGGGAAAGAAGGCTATGTAAAATGTGGGYCCCTTGCTTGATGGTGCAGGGAACCTAGTGACAGAAGACATGGAAAAGGCTGAGGTACTCAGTGCCTTTTTTGCCTCGGTTTTCACCGGTGAGGTTTGCCCTTGGGCCTCCCAGGTCTCTGATCCAGCAAGGAGAGCCTGTGGGAATGCAGCAGGACCGGCAGGAGGGGAAGAAAGAGTTAGGGAGCGCTTCAGCCGCTTCGGTATGCACCAGTACGTGGGACCAGACGGGCTGCGCTGGAGGGTGCGGAGGGAGCTGCCCCGTGTCACTGCGAGGCCGCTTTCATCTTTGGAAGGTCGTGGCAATTGGGGGAGGTTCCTGATGTCTGGAAAAAGGCAAATATCACATCCATCTTCAAAGAGAGCAAGAAGGAGGATGCGGGCAGGTTTTTAATGGGTGCACTAAGCAGGAAACAGGACGTGAGCTGGAGGCCACTGAAGATTTCTGTTGACTCAACAGGTTAACCGAACCAGCGTGTGGCTAACAGCAAAGCACAGATCACAGCACTAGCTCGCAAAGAGACTGCAGTCTCTGTGGACTGATGTGGGATATATTTGACAAAGGCACTGAACAGACACCCAGCAAATGGACAACTCAACGCCTGAGGTTAGGGTCTGGGGTGGCTTAGCCCTCCTGCAGCGGTCGGAGCACATTGAGAAGATGAGGTGATGCGACTCCATCCAGCGACAACCAGCACGGCTCTGCAGCTATTCCTTCAATCCATGAGGACACACAACATCTCCCATAGCCACAAGCTTTTGGGATTGACTGTACTGCATAACAATGTCTAGAAGAGCTTGGAGTAACAAGGTATGTAACCAGACAGGCACGAGGGACTGGAGAGCAAGCTGCTTGCAAAAAGAGGTCAAAAAAGACTTCTTTGTGTCTTTCATCCTTCCGTACACAGAGAAGTCTTATTAGTACCTTGTCTTTCCTCCAAAAGACTGCAAAAGTGAGTAAAGTGATTGCAGATTCTGTGCATATTCTGTGAGAAGGCAGTCCAACCTGCTATGCATTTTCAAGCAGGGAGTCCAAAGCGTACAGCAGCATTTTGTATGTACACACATGATGCATTCAAGTCTTCTCTGTGGCTGCATATATGACATTTCACATGTTATAATTTACTCATCATCTTGAATGAATTAAGACTTACTAAGATGATGATTATCTGAGATTGGATTACAGCCCTAGTTCTTTTAAAACACTTCCTTAATTAGTTTGGTCCTATGAAAAGCATTAAGACGATGCATAGAACTGAGAAAACAGCTATTTATGTCTTTTTTTCTCTTTCACCTTGGATGCCCAGCATTAAAAGCTAGATCCAAGAGGCCATGAAATCAACTCAGTGATTCTGGGCCAGTCAAGGAGGAACAACAAATTACACACAAAAGAATGAAAAGAGCAAACTGGGGCTTTTCTATCTGTTTCGGTTTGTCACTTGGCACGCGCAGCCCCAGCGGGTGGCACACTGCGAACCCACTGTTTAACGAGGGAGAGATTTGTGCCTATCACTGCAGAAAGTACAACTTTCTTATTACTGCATGAGCATATCCGACCAAAATCATATTTTGTCATCTAGAGACACTACATATAATTAGCAGCACCTCACTGTGGCCTTCCTCAGCAGAGTACTTGGGCTCGTGTGGTTCGAAGCCTGTGAACAATCCCACTGATCTGGAATTGAATTGGGGTTTGCAAATAATTCCGCTTGATGGTAAACGGTTGGAGCGTGAACTTTTAGCAGCCAGTTAATAATCTTCCACAGTAAGCGCTGAAGCAGTTTAACCAAGCAGAAACCCCACTGAGCAGAAAAACATCCCTTGTGCCAAATAAGGACCAGCGAGATTTTCTTAACAGTCCTGGGAAAGAAAACCCAAATGTAATCCTCCTTATCACCCACACCAGGAAAGGCACGCAAGGGACACGCTCTGTTTGCCTCTGTATTTATATCAGTGGTTGGTCTGTTTGGCTCTCAGAAGGGGGTCAGTGTATAGCTCCAGGAAAATACGGCACCTTCATTTGAGGTGTCGGGTGCAGGGCTGGGGGGACTGTGACTTCTGGAAGTGCCGTCAGGGCTTCTGGCACCTGAGTTCCCGCGACGTCCCCGCTTGCGCCTGGGCTGGGACACCAAGGGCAGGGTGCGGGGCACGGTCCCGGAGAGCAGTTCCAGCCCCTCCGGCTAAAAGTGCCTTTCTGCAAGTCGTTCTGGTGTGCGAGTTTCTTAAATGCCCCTCGTGTGAGTCTGAAGTTACGAACAAACGGAAAGGTGGATTTCTATAAGTCACAATCACATTTCTGCCCTCTTCTTCTATAAATAGCGCTCATGACATGTTCATTCTGTGAATATTTTCAAGGCTACCACGTATATGATCAGAAATCTCCTGTTTGGCTGCGCTAAATAATAACAGCGGTGGTATTGTCCTGGGTTTTTAGGGTTAAACCTTTAGGGGTTTTATCGAAAGACCTAAAGATCTAAACATGAATTAAGGAAAAAACTTGAAAGGGCCTTAGTGGGATACAGAGCAGACAGTTATATCCTAAAGTTTTTCTCTGTATTTTAGTCAGATGATATCAAGAATTCACAATATTCTGAGGAATATTAAAGGAATTTTCCTTTTGACATCTTCAAAATGAAAAAAAAAGCTTAAGCACAAAGCGTATTTCATTCAGGGCTGGAGGGAGACAAAGTGCTGAAAAGCAGATGCCATCAACTTAAAGCCTATCCGCCGCCCTGAAACAATCCTTAAGGAAGAAAAGGCAACAGGAAAATTGAGAACTAGCACCACTTGCTGGAAACTGCCTGGAAATATTTCTTCCTCATACAAATAGCTGCRCTCGAATATTCAATTTGAGCATGGCAGAAAAGATTTTAAAGGTGTATTTGAACTATTTTCATCCTTATCTTTCCCCACTAGGTTAGCAACATATGTTAACACTTAAATTTCTTGATACACACACTGAGGTGCATTTTTAAAGGCCAACAATATTTTAACTCTATTCTACTCTTTTATTTAGGTTATTGATTTTATACCTTCAGTGGACATTGCAAACATTTTAATAACAAATACATAGAATCATTGAATAATTTACGTTGGACCTCTGCAGGTCATCAAGTCCAATCTCTTGCTCAAAGCTAGCTCTGAAGTTAGATCCAGCTTCAAACTGGATATGACCCTGAGCAACCTGATCTAACTTTGAAGTTAGATCCAACTGAGTTATAAATATATCATTTTGAATATATGGTTGCTTAGAAACAAGTTCTCCAGCAAAAAGATCTCCTGCACAAAATCTTGCATGTCTCCAAAATCTTGCAAGTTCACRAGAGGCTTAACTCAATCCTCCTATGCGGTGCTACCAAAAAGGAAAGTCCCAGTGTTGGATCCCAGGTCTCTCCCCTCTGCCAGCTCTAGTATTGTGCAACCAGCCAGTCAGCTGCACCAAGGAGTGGATCCGGCTCTGATGTCACTGTGTTTTTGGTGGGGTTAAAGACCAGATGGATCAGCTTCCCAATTCGATTCACCACGCTGCTCTCTGAGTGCTGATGTTGGCACAAGGAAAGGGCAGGACCCGGCTCCATGGGACACAGGGAACAGCAGGACAGGCTGAGATGGGCTCCAGCTGGCAGCGGATCTGCACGCCAAAATCCTCTGTGTGACAATGTCACCCAGAGAGTCTGGCAGTAACAATACCTGCAGAACAGCTGTGTCCTGTTATCTGTTTCGATCTTCACTTTGCTACGATACTCTTCAGTTATTGCTTTGGTTTCTATCTATCTTGAATGTTTAATTTTCTCCCTGGCAAGATGATTTTGAAATTACCCTATGGATCTCATTGTGTTCTCCTGGGAACAGAGTTCAGCCATGGCCAACAGGCATGATGCCAAATTCGACTTTTGCCTAGCAAAATAAATCTCATATCGGCTGAGTCCACCACTAAAGATCCTGCTCCACTAATGCTATGCCTGTAGCAAGGACACACTGATGTGACTTTTTAAATTTTATTAATTAACTTCATTAATTAAGTGCTGCCATCTCATGGCCATAGTCTGGAAATTCATTCCTATGAACTGACTAGCTATCATATGTCATCCCTAGTGAAAATGGGGAGGGTTGCAATGTCAAGTTGTAGGCGATGTATCAGAGAGTTAAATAGACCAGGGGAGATGCCCCTTCCTCATTTCCCTCATATATATGTTGGGCAACTAATGCTGCCCTGATGGTCAGTGCCATGCCAGCTGGTTTGGCTTGACCCCATTTGAAGGCAAAGCTTGTGATGTGGGGGACCACTTAATGCTGCTCAGAGCAGGAGTAAGTCACTTCTGTCCCTGTGCTGCATTTGGGCTCTGGGATAGAGGTATGACYGACAGAGAAATGAAGGTCAACAGGGTATAGCAGGAACTAGAACATGGCACCTAGGAGGGTGACTCCAGGAAGACGCAATTAAAAGGATCGAGAATAGCAAAGCTCCCCATCCAGATGATGAAGCTGTAGAATTTCTTGAGCTGAAATAAGAGATACAATTAGACAAGATATATTCAATTGGTATAGACATCTGGGAAGCCGGACAAAACACCAATGTCTAGACAGGCTCAGCGTATGCTCTGAGGCCAAAGAATGGTCACAGAGAGACCTGTACCTACTCTTAGGCAATTCCTTTGGTATTGCCTGTGAGCAAAACCATTTTGAACCAGAAATACCAGTTGAACAAGTGGAATTCAGGACTGCGTGGGGCAAATCAGGGCAAAAATATCAGGATGAGTGAAACTTGAGAATTTGGGTAATGATTTTCTCTCTCTGCTTTTTTAGGCATTTGATTTGGTGTAGCRTAATTGGTGTGACACTATGGCTGACGATGGTCATGGTGTGAATGCATTCCCATTTTGTTTTGGGACTCAGCAAGCCCTGGCCCAGTCACAGCAACRCGGCCATATCAGGATGTTTGCAGGTAGCAGAAGTGCAAACGCATTTTCACCTAATCTTTGCAACTTTCTAGCAGAGAGGACAGAACTGGAAGGTTTTACAATTGAAAGGCTACCAGTTTCATGGCA
This sequence comes from Apteryx rowi, assembly GCF_003343035.1. Taxonomy (NCBI): domain Eukaryota; kingdom Metazoa; phylum Chordata; class Aves; order Apterygiformes; family Apterygidae; genus Apteryx; species Apteryx rowi. Next base: position 304,006 of record NW_020448530.1, on the reverse strand, counting down.
TATGAAGACAAAACCACGCATTTAAGGTGTATTGCTCTCAGCTGAAGTTTATCTCACACTGCTATAGCAGTATGCAACCTGGCTTGCTAGGTTTCTTGCTAAGAATTGCACAGCAGAGTGACGGGTTTTTGCACTGGGCTATAACATGCTGAGAAGGGAACTGTTGTCCTCTCTGCAATCCTGAAACATCTATGGGAAGAAAGCTTTGYTTTTTTTTAATTCCAGATTATAATTCTGAGAGGGAAGCCACAGTCCTTGGTACTCACCAACTGACCCTTTCTTTCCAGCATTTCATTGATGTTGAATGTTTAAGTCAGTGACACTGAATCCAATGAATAAGTAAGAACTTCCATAAAAAAGGTTGTTTGCGTTATAAATGAGGATTTGGGGGATCTGTCCTTATTTAAGCTGATCTCATTCATATCCTCACTCATAGAGCTGAATGGCTTGTAGCACCCATTTCTCCTGGAGGTGTTGCCACAGCAGCTGGGGCCTGGGTTTCTAAAGGAGGTTGCACAGAAGAAAGTTTACACTGGTACTTTTTACGAGTACTAGTGTTTTTATGAGACAGAATCCAGAATATCCTGAGGACAGAGGGAGAATATTCCACCGATGTTCACATTGCCTCGAGCAACCATGCTCGCTCCTTCATGTTGCAATCATTTGCCTCTCTGCCACAAGTTACTAAAACAGAGGAAAAACATGGCCAACAGAAAATGCTCTGAGTCTGGCCTAATTATGTTCTGCTGATGTTTTTGTTATTTCTTAGCTATTTCAGCAGGAGGAAACAGGTGGTCCTGTGTTCCAGTACCAGCAAGCATCAATAACCACGGAAACAAAGCAAAYGCTAGCAAAAACTAACGCTAGAGAAGCGTAGAAGAGTTACTTTTGCCTGACACTGAAATAATCAGAATAAAGGAGAAGAGCGTATCCTTGTGGTTACGTTGTTTTTCCTCCTTCATCAACGTTTCTTTGTGGACCTTCTCCAACCCCTTCTCCTCCCTGGTTTTCTGCTGTAGTTTCATACAGTGAGGTCTGGCAGGACTTGATTCAGATTAAACAAGCTCCAGAGTATTTCTGTGCCTGCTCTGTCCAGCTGGATGGTTTCAGAAGTGCATGAATTATTTGCTCAGCAAAAGTCAATCCTAAAACCTCTTTCAGATACAGCCCGAGGACAGAAACCTGGTTTTGCTTAGTTACATGATCCTTGCTTTTCCTCTCTAGCTAATACTGTAAAGATAAAAGCCTCAGATGAAGGCTGCTCAGTATAAACAGCCCTGGGAGAAAAGGCAAACGGTGAAGCAGCTGTGACATCTAGCGGTACCTGTGGCTGTTTCAGTACAGAGGAAATTACATACGGTAAGTTGTTTTAGACTCCGGAAAAAAACAGGCAAGCCTTGCTGACAACCACCAGTGCTAACGCAACTTCAGGAATGAATAGAAAAATATATATTAAACAATGTTAAGAATGTTGGAATAGGCACATTTAGTGAAATCTGATTCTGTGTGTGTCTCAAATAATAAATGAGAATTTGACTGAGGCTTTTAAGGGTAAAGAGCCAGGGGAATCTCAGAGAAGCCCCAAGGTCTGAAGTGCTGAAACTGTAGTGCCTTCTCTGCAAGTGCTCTGAATTTAACTGTAAGCATGAGAAATGAGGATTAGGCCCTGCGTATTTCATTTAAAGACATTCTGTGGACATTCAATTTTAGGTATCGATTCTGCAGCCAGGAATTTCAAAGGGACATCAGCTTAGTCTTGCAGAGCTTTGCACAGTCACATCGCTGAGTCTGGAATATTAAAGCGAAAGAAAAAAATCTCAAAGATATCCCTCACCTTACAAATAAACAACGTACATCTTATGTCCTCAGTTATTTTTGCAAAGGCAAAGGTGGCTTCAGGACAGAAAACTTGGACAAATTCTCCCATGGCACAAATCTCTGTTTATGTTTTATTCTGGGGTCATTAGGTTTCCACAAAAATAGTAGACAGAACTTCTATTTTTCTTCAAAAGGCAACTTTGGTATGAAGATGTTCAATGGGTGCATTTGTGAGGTTGCTGTAGCCAGCAGTGGAATTTCCAGATTTCAGTCCACCATTTCTTAAGGCTTCAACATAAATTCAGAATTAAACAAGACTTTCAACTGAGTTTCGCTTTGTGCTTTCATAATGAAGGTGTGTCCCCAGGTGAAGTTCACTGAAACTAGTAAGAATGTCCCCATGAGACTGCCAGAGAGAAAGCAATGCACTCGACACAGCATGGGATATTTGCCACTTGCATTCTCTCCCTGTGCAATCTCAGGGCTATTTCCACAGAGGTAGCACTAGAAAACAGTCATATTAAAAAGATAAGGTTTGATAACGATACAGGAGGCATAAAAAACCCCCTAAATTTCTTCCTCTATGGCCTGCCCCTCATTGCCTGGCACSAGAGGGATAGGAAAACTCCTTGCCTTTTGATGGGGAGTGTTGAATCCTTGAGTTTGAAATTTTTTCTTCAGCCCTTTTGGCTTGGACAAACTTTTGCAGAAGCTGAAGCTCTAGCAAATGTTACCTGGGTACCTGGAAACGTCTCAGGGAAAGGACCTAGAAGACTGAAATTTTCTCATTGTCGAAACAGAGTTTGGAAAGCTTGACAGCCTTGGGGCAGGACCACCAAACCTCTGTGTTTCTGTTTGAGGACCATCCGCTGCTGGATCCCTGGAAATGCAGCATCCTTGGCTGTGGACCAAACCAGGGAGCCTAGTGCAGGCTGGGTTGCTTTCTAGCCAAAAACAGTTCTTCAAGCCTCGTCAGCCCAGGAGTGCTAAGGCAGGAGAGAGGCGAGAGCTTGGCACTGCCCAGACCCAAGCAATCAGGTAACTGGGGAACCTGCACCCCGGGCTCCGAGGCTGCCTCACCAGCAGATATTACCTAAAGCTGGGGTAAAAACAGTCACAGCGGGGACCCAGGTGCCTCCTGGTGCTTTTTCCCAGTTCCAGCAGATCACTACCCAAGCCACAGCCTGCACATAGGGACTTGCACGGTCGAGGCAGTGAGCTTTGTCACACCACGTTGGCAAATGTCTTGCTAAGGTATTAAGCGAATGCTTTGCATGTGGACTCTCTGGCCCGTGCCTGTGGGCTCCTTGGTCTGTTCCTGATCAGCCTGCACAGGACGCTCAGACGGGGTTCCACTTCTCCTCGTACTCGTATTATGGATTTGCAGCATGGTTACAGCTGAGGTTACAGCTGTTACAATCACAGCTGTAAACAGCAGCTAAAACCTGTTGTGCAAAGTGCCATACAAACACAGAGCAGACTTTTTTTGGTGCTGTTAAGATGTCCGTGGCCACTTTCTGCCCACTCAAGTGGTGTCAGTGGGATTTTAAGAGGATGCAAAGGTACCAGCAGAGTGGTGTGACAGGGACCTCTTCAAAGTAACGAAGAAGCGGGGAGCAGTAATAAGTTCCCGTTGGTTATCTTACTAATAACTACTGTTCCAGTTATCTACAATTCTCAGTACAAGGTAATTAAAATATTCCTTCTCAAACCGCAAGCTYTGTTTGCTCCTTTCCCCATCTAACACGTACGTGTGGGACCCGGCCGCAGACGTTGCAGAGCAGCTTTTGATTGCTGCTGAGCCCCGAGTGTCARCAGGCTCCGTCCACGCCAGGGCAGAGCTGAGGGGGAAGGTGGAAACCCTGCTGTCACCAGCACGCTGTAACAAGCTGTTCTGTGCCTGAAGTCTTCAGCTGCTGTTTTAGAGTCCATGTGAGAGTCTGCATGTCCAAATGCTGTTTGGTGCCCTCCAGGTTTATCAGCCGGTCCTAATAAAAGCTACCAGCTCCCGCTCCTGCTGCAAGCCTTGCCTCRCTTCTGTTTTTTGACCTGGGGAGAATTGCATGAACTCACGTCCCACCGGGGACAGTGGCRCACTCTGTGCTGTCCACCTGGACTCTGCTCTCCTGCATCTCTCCCTCCACGCTTGCATGTGCTTGGGTGCCACCCCTGTGCTCCTGYCAAGGTGCTTTGTTCTGGTCCCACCAAGCGTGGCATCATTTATTTGAGAGGYAACACACTACATGAGCTCTTTTACCTCCTCTGGGAGGAACCGGAGAAAGACTAGCCAAGTCAACAGCCAGGACCACACAGCCCAGCCAAGTGGTCCTTCTGAAACTGTGCTAGCAACGTCCTGTTGATTTGAACAAATCCAGGCACACGGTCATGGACCAGTGTGTGTATGAGCATGTGTGTGTGTGTAAGAAAGAGCTTGCTTGACCACTGGGGATTTCAACCTCTTAGAGCTCCTCAGCTCTGCAGCCAACGTGAAGCTACTGTTGGCTGGGGATCCGTGTGAAAATGCCCATGTGGAGACGGGAGCAAGTYAAAATGAATCCAGTGCCCAACGCAGAAGGCAGTCAAAATGCTCTTTAGTCAGCTATTAGTAACCCAAGGTGTGAACACAGGTCACCTCTCATTGCCTCCTCTTTCTACTGTCCTCTTCTTCCTGCCCTTCCACTTTTGAGACTCACTGGACTCCTAAATAACACAGACTCTGTAACAGCAGATGATGAAAGTGATCTGGCAATAAGAGAAGATGGAAGTAGCTGGATCTGCTGCTGTGCACAGTGAAGGAGATCGCTCTGCGGMTCCTGCAATCCCTGGGGAACAGGGCAGGACCCAATCTGTTATATTTATAGGCAGTTAGATTTAACTAGGTTGAGACCCTCAYCTTTGATGTGTTTTTTGGGTGGGGAGGCAGGTTGCTACCCCTCCTTCCTACTCTCTTGTTTTGTAATGCTGAATTTCAGAAGTAAGATTTCTAAAACCCCAGAGAGATAAGAAATAAAATTATTCCATGCCTAATTATGCAGAGACAGAGGAACCAAAGTGTTTTGGGGCTGCTGAGGTCAAAGKGACTATGCTGTTTTCCACTGCTGCAGCTCTGGCCCTTAGACATCAGGGCTGTGTCGGCTTTCAGCTTGGCCGAAGCTGAGCTGCATGCCAGCATCCTGAAAAGCCAGCTTGACCTCCCAGGCAGGAATGCTACGCTGATTTATCATACAGGGATTGACTGTTATTCAGTGGCAGTCTCTTTGCAGGGCAAAGAGTCTAAGAGTCAGRCTAAACTCTTCTACTTCTGCAAAAGTGATGTGGCCAAGCCAAGAGGAGAGGCTTTTCTCTGTGTACGCATATCTCTTCCCTGCTTAAGAAAGACCTGCTTTCACTTGGTGTGCTGCCAACTTGATCTGAGTCAAAGCCTGGAATAAAAACCTCACCCTAGAAAAAGGTGGAGGTTMAAGTGGACCTGCCCTAACACCATGAGGACACCATGCTGTAACGTTCAGGGCAGAATTTGCCCCAAACTGCTGTTTTCTTTTGTGAACCTGCCCCATTTTCAGATCCGCTTGTGACCCTGTGACCAGCAGGGCAACTTGATCATGTGCAAGAGCAAGTCCCCAAAACTGTGCAAGTGAACATCTCCCAGGGCTGGGGGGCAGCCCCGGCCTGACACCTGTGTTTTTAATAAACTGGATCGCTGTGCTTGGCCAAGCCGTCTCCAGGAGGGAGAGAGGCGGTGGCATGTGTATGGCTGCTCCAGCTGSAACCCAGTGAACTGCTACAAAAGCCCATCAAATGTCAAGCTTTTCTTTAAGAGCCTGAGTTACTGAAGCATCTCTGGCAAAATTTACCGAATAAAACGAGAAAGCTTTGATAAGCCCCTGATAAGTGACAGAGCCAGACTTGCTTCAGATCACACAGCAAAGGGGAAAAAAACCATATCTGGAGGGAARATAGCTAGTGATCACAGCCCGTCAGGAGCATCTGCCTTCCTGGAGAAGAGCAAGCCCTGATGGATCTGAAAGGGTCAGTCCTGGGTGGGCCAGAAGGTAAAACCAYCCGGCTGCAGGTACGGACCCGGTGTCCCAGTTGGGGACTTCCCCCTCAAGCACTTCTGATGTCAGTGCTGTGACCCTGATTTGTGTCATGCTAAAATCTGACCCAATGCTTGTGAAGCCCCCAAAGTAATGTCAGGCTTTGTAGAAATACCAAGCCATGACACTACTTAGAAGAAGGGGGTGTCTGTGTGCTTATTTTCATTTGGCACTACTAATACTGAAAAATAAACAATGCTGAAATAACAACACTAATAGCAATACCAGGGAAGTTGGGATGGTGTTTCAGAAGCAAAGAACTGAATACCAAACTTTCAAAGTTTGCTGAGAACTCCACATGGATTACATAGAAAAGGAGCGAGTGATGCAACACCAGCAGTACCAACCTCTCCCTCTCTCGGTATAAACCCTCAAATGGTCCTAGTCTCTCTTATCTCTGCCATCTGGAGTTACATCAGAAGTTACAGCAAATCCATTTCTAACTAATTTCTTAGCAGATGCTCTCAACTGTAGCTCTAACACTGCAGCATCAGAAGCTGCAGGGAAAAAAATTCAGCGGGTTAAAGCACAAGTGTGGCTAATCCCTTCAGAAAGAATCTTCACCTCTGATTTCCTCCGTATTATTTGCGGATAACAGAGGAACGGTTCAGCTGTTCCTGGTGATTCTTGCAGGGTTGAGATGCTGAGACTGTATTTTGCTTGCAAAAGCACAGAAACCCACAAATGAGCCTGGTTTTAGAAGGGTCAGCAACTCTTCTTAGTTCTGGGCTTTATCCTCTTCAAATCACTCATGTCTTCTGTGGTTTATGTTGAGCTCYGGGCCAGATTTTACGGGCAGGTGTGTTAAGGGAAGAGTCTGTAGGAGCGAGAAGTTCCTGACCGGCATATTCTTCAGCTTAGAGATAAATGTTTACAATCCTGACACTTTATATTCCCAGGGAGCTGTGCTGCAGYGAACGTTGAACACACTGGGGTACAAGAGGCTTGTCCCYGTTTTGAGYTTCCTTTCTGGGAAGTGTYTGGAGGCTGACAGGGTCYTACAAACATCCCTACAAATCAATATTATAGAAAAAGATGGGAGGAGGAACTTCTGGACTAGAGCAAAGAAAAAGGCATCCTGCTTTCTACTGATCTCATATGATAACATTCARTAGAGACATGAATGTATTGACGGGCCAGCAAAGGAAGCAGCAACTACTGAAGCTGTCAGTCAACTGCAAGACTCATATCCCTAAGAAACCAGTGGCAGTGTTTAACCTCTGGCTGTGCATATTTAAATGTGAACAGCAAATAGCTGGGAGAYGGATTTTCCTGACATACTCAGCAGAGAAAGGACCCTTTTCCATCGTCACTCTCTGTCAAAGGAACAACAGGGCTCCAGGTCATTTCTCATTATCGTGGGCTAGCAAAAAGCATTAAAGGCTTTTTTGTGAAAAGCAATACATGCTTTAAGTTTCATGCTACAAAATACCACTTTGCATTGGGTGCAACAGAGCCTTCATATTATTCCAAAAGCTTTGAACTGAACCTCTCCCCTGCCACTGCTTTAAGCCCTGAGCAGCACGGATGTGAGCCTTGGGGCAGGGACCTGTCCCTGCCTCCYTTTATTTAGCAACACAGACGTGTCCCTTTCACTGACATCAAAATACTTTTGGGTGGGAGTCAGGTCCAGCTTCAAACCCCTTCAATTGCTCCATCCACCGTGTGGATGCCTCCAAGCGGGTGGGTGGCTAAGCTGCTGTCTCAGCCAGCGGAGATCTTCCCAACAGCGCAGTGCACAGAGAGTGCAATTCAGTCCTCTCCTTACAGCAGACACCTATGTACATCCCAGGAATCACCTTCTAGGCTCTGCTGAATGTATTGACTAGATCTCCACTGGTAACRATGGAGACACCCCACACGCACGTGCACAGCTACCACACAGACATCTTCAGGTGACTGAATCCGGACCTGAATTTCACCCTTAGCTGCATATTGTTCAGACAGCAAAGGCTCATCTCGGTTGCTTAAATGCAGGTGTCATCYGGGATACCCTAGGGTGTCTGAGACAGCTGCAGAGGACTGGCTAATAGGATACAGGACTCCAGGGAAACCTATGCTTTTTGGAGAGGCAGCTGGAAGCTGGATGGGGTGTTGTAGGGTGACTGAAGCTGCACTGTGGAATGAGATCAAATGTGGGTCCTGGGGCATAGACAGGACACCCGGAAAAATGATTGTCTTAAGTGTTTTTGCTGCTCTTAATGCTGGTAAATCCAGATGTTTAACAGGCTGGTGATTTATTTGCATTACACGCTTTTGGCTCACGATGCAAGGAGACACAGCATTATCGTTGCCTCCTCTTGTAGAGAGGAAACCAAGGCTGGGAGAGTTTGAGTCATTTATATGATGGCCCAGGGGAAGTGTGTAGCAGGGCCAGGCACCACACCCAGGCCTSTCAACTGCCCAGCTGGCGTGTAACAGATGGCAAGAAAAACATTTTGCCATTAGTTTCAAGGAAGTATCTAAGAAGTCGCATTTGGTGCATGCAGTGAATCTCCTTTTCATCTAAAGATCTAGCAAAGGGAAAATGTTAGGAGACAGTGCTGCTTTTATATTATGCTACCATGGAGTTCCCAAGCGGAGAAACATTAACATAAAGCTCCTTCGGGCCGTCTGCTATCTGAAGGTCAAGTTCTCTGTYGACTACTGCCAGGCAGAAAGTCCTGTGTTTAAAATCAGGAAGATCTGCTTACAAAGAAAATTAAAGTCAAACTATCAGTAAGAGAGTGAGAAGATTTGCAGTAGGATTCAGCTTGTCTCTAGGTGTGTGATTTTCAGAATGTTCAGGTCCAAGATCTGCCTTGCTTTTAAAATGAAGTCCCTTACTTAAAAATACATTAAGGATAGACCCCATCCCTTAGCTGACATTTGGGCTTTCCCCAATATTGTTCTCAGATTAAGTCCCACAGTCTTTCTTAATCCTTCGACTATTCACTCCCAAATGATCGTGTTGCATGTCTCTGAACTGAACTGGGTCTCTCCTAAACTTTCTAAGGGAGCCTCTGTAATTGCTACCTAATTGCTGTATCATTTCTCCCTAGACTGAATGGGATCTTTGTAGGCAGTTTATTAAATCAGCTAAATGAATGTTGGTGGGCCAGAGTGTTCTCTGACAGGAGCCAAATCACTGTGTTAAAACAAAAAAAAATGGGTTTATTTTTCTCACCTCCAGGTACGTCTGGCCAATTATATATTGTGCAGCTGAATGCAGCCTGGTTCCTGTACCCTGAAACTTTTACTCTTAGGCTGATAGTAACTTGCATGAATATTAAGAGATTCAAAAGACTCTATATGCACTTAGGTTTTGAATGCAAGTGACTAAAGAGAAGTTTCTGCTCCTGTGATTTGAAAAAATACCCAAACCCCAGTCTTTCATACTCCCACTAAAACCATTCAAAAGTTGCAGGTGTCCTTATTTTTGTTGCTTGACTTCATGCCTGAGTGTCATTTAAAATGCATTTGATACACAACAGGCAGACTTCCTTCTGACACTACATAGCTCAACACGAGAAAAAGAAAAAGAACGACCGACTATATGATTTAGCTGGGGTCAAATGCTCTTCATCTCACTGTTGCCAGGACTTGGACTGTTATGTGACTCTTGGAAGTGGGACAGTTCTGAATGTGACAGCTACCTATGAACCAAAATGAGGGGGATAACTTAGAAACAGCTGGGGTTCTCATTTTTCTGTTCATTTTTCTGCTATCCAGTCTCATTCATTTCTCTTGTCTACACAACATTTTCTTACTGTGTGTTATTCGGTAGATCAGCTTCTCTCTCTCCCATGGGAATAGTTTATACAGAAATTGCTAACATTGAAAGCTTCTTGTATACAGATTGATAATACAGTGGCATCTAACTCAAATTCAATAATTTCCGCAAGAATCGAAGTGAAAGTCCCAAATCAAGGACAGATTGATTTGGAAATGGATTCTGGTATAATATTTTTAGTAGTGAATGGATTTCTTATAAAATCAGTGTGCATGTGCAATCGAAGGGCATCATTTATACTTCRTAAGAATTTGAACATTTGGGTGCTTCATTTATTGTTTATGGCCTCATTCTGGCCTCAGTTACACGGACATGAAGTGAATGAAATAATCAAGGTGAAATCAGAGTAAAACTGCGTATGTTTATTCTTATCCTGAAAGAATGTTTTGACTCTTCTTGCCTCCCCTCAGACATGCATATGTCCACAGATACACAAATATGTGCACACATTGTTTCTGAGGGCAGCTCATGACATACCAGATAAACCAACCCATACCTGAAACTAATGTAAGTTAAAGCACTTCAAAACCCACTGTGGGAAATCTCATTGTAGAGTTAAGTGGTTTGAGATTTCTTTGGTTTCTAATGACTGTGGTCTAAGGTCAATGTACTCTGGTTGCAAGAACTGCATGTTCTTTAATGTATTAACTGACCTCATACCATTACCTTATTTTTCTAACTTGCCTACAAGTCCCAGGTGTAGACATACCCTCTATTTGCTCTGGACAGGTCTGTCTTGTCATCGCTGTCCCTGACGCATGGTCACCTTGTGAGTGGCTGCCTCAATTCCCTCTTCAAAAAACAGGAGCTGAGCCTTTCTTGTGGTTAATTAAGCCTTTTTTTTCTTTTTTTTTCTCTCAACAATGCTTTGCACTGCAGGATATTTTGCATGACAATACAAATTAATAAGAAACAGGGCTATTACCAATTAATATTATTACAAGTTAATAATACACAAGTATGCAGAGATATGTAGAGATCAACCGATTAAAGCGTATGTGGCTTATGCATCAGCTGCTCAAAAATACCACCTAAAAATGTTACTTTTTGTGCATCTTTACACCGTCACAGCTACAACCACAACAAATAAAGCACAATCCCTGTTTAAAACCCCCTTTGGCTTGTTAGGCAAAGCCTTTTTTCACTTCTCCTGACAACCCATAAAGGGTATGGCGGTCAATGGGGGGGCCATAACTGCTCCCAGCAGGCACCCATCCCAAACGTTACTTGTGGCCTGATTTTGGTAGAAGTTAGGCGTTATCGAGGCGGGTTTTCACCCTCCTCCCCATCGCGGGTGGCGCAGTTGGCGGCTGCCACAGTGCGGCCTACGCCGCCTCCCCCCCCGGAGGGGGCGGGCACTACAACTCCCACAATGCCCCGCGGCCACGGGGGCATTGATTGGCTGCCGCCACTGGGGGGCCTCCGAGACGGGCCAATCGGAGCGCGGGGCTGCCCGTCGCCGCGCCGGTAGTGGGCAGCTCTACAGGCGGCGCGCAGGGCCTCTCGCCCGCTGGCCGCGATCCGCCGGGGACGATGTCGCACTGCCGCGGCGCCGCCGCCCGCCTCCTGGGCCGCTTCCTCCGCCGTGAGTACCGGGCCGCTGCCGCCGCCGCGGGGCCCTGCCTCCTTCCCTCCCTCCCTCCCCGCTGCCTGGCAACGGCGCTGCGCCGCGGC
>NW_020448530.1:179092-292547 GCF_003343035.1 Apteryx rowi | reverse complement strand
CGCGGAGCCCCCGGCGGCCGCGGAGCCCCCGGCGCCCTCCCAGCCCGCCTCGCCTCGGCAAAGTTGTCGCTTTCGGTCGAGGATAAGGATACCCGCTTCTAACGAGCGAGGCCGCGAGCCACCCGCGACTCGTACTGCAGCTCGAAGTCTTCCACACGCGTTATTTTGAAGACCGTGAGAAGTGAAAATAAAGTGTTTGTTATTTTTTCCTCCCTCCAGCCTGCTTGTTTCGCCCAGGTAGCACGGTATCCTCTGCTGAAATCAGTATGGGTATGCCTAGGCACGAGAGCCGTTTCTTGGAGCGTTAGCCGAGGAGTTGGCGCATTCGCCCTAGATCTCGTAGCTCGCGTTGAATGGACTGCCTTAAACCTGACTGACTTCGCCACGTTCCTGTGCAAGCGAAGCTCTATGTCTTAGAGTGGTAACTTGCAGGTCAGGGGCTGGTAGTGGGGCCCTACAACAGTTTAAGCTGGTCAGGTTGTTCCTGAGGCAGGGCAGCCATCCCCCCAGCTATACATTCCTTCGTCTTTACTCATCCTCCATAAGCACGAGCGGGAAGCTCTACTTTTGTACTGTTGTGTTTATTTTTCACACTTCAGCTCTTTGAACTGGCTCCTGCTGGTCAGGTGAGAATTGGATCTGGTGGAGGGGAGCAGATGGGAATGTGGCATCTCCAGTTTAGATTAACTTATACTACCAGGAAAGCTAATCTTGGGTCCAGTTTCACACATTAAAAACCCACTTTTTTACCTTTAGAAATAGGAGTAAGAGATTCAGAGAAGATGCAAGAGTGCTGAAGGATGGAGAGGGAAGAGATAGACTAAGCGATTCAAGAGGTGCTCTGTTTTGCAACAGTATATAAAGTCTTTTTGAGAAAGACGGAATATTCCTTCATCTGAAAAATTTCTTTGTCTTGTTTAATATCCTTTGCAGAATGCAAAACAATTGCTGAAACCTTTAATTTGGACTTCGTATGTACAACACTGAGTCACGGATAATTAACATCTCCTTTTTTCAGTGATGATTCAAAATCACAAGTTTCTAATGGGTTTTTGTTGCAAAAGAGATGCAAGATCTGTTTTTGTTGGTGCTTTGCAAAAACAGGCACACAGGGTGGGCGTTACTCGAAGTCAATGAATTCAGGAAGTTGTGAAACAATACGAAGTATGTTAGAGAATGGTAAGTGCTTGCTCAAAGGTCAGATCAAAGCAGTGTTTGCATATGGACTGAGACAAGAAAGACTTATGCAGGTCTGCACTGCACTTTGAAGAGACAGTCTCTTGAGGCACCTTAACGGGGATCAGAGAGTCAGGGTTGGGACTCTTATGTTCCAGGCTTGCTAGAGGGCTTTGGAGAGCTCCTACGTTAAATGATTCAAGTAAATCATGTGAATAACTGTGCCAAAAATTTGCTACGCAAATAACAACGCAAACTGAAGAATTTGTTATTTATTTTTATGCAAACAGTGTGTGAGGGAGGAAAGCTTCCAGGCTTTGGCTGCGTGCATTCTTAATGGAGGGTGCCTGGGGAGAACAGTTGGTTATCCTACAAGAAATAGCTGGTGTGTGCTGAGATGAATGTACCCGTTTCTTGAAGGGCTGGCCATTTCTCTGAGATGCTTAACACTGTTTAAACTTAATGGACATGGGAGAAGGCTTTTCTTTCAAATGCCCTTGTCTCTCCTGTGACCCCATGTAGCTGGTAATGTATATTGCTGTGAGTGGGGATTTTTGATTAGGAAAGAGATGTGTTTTGAAAGAATTGAAATTTTTCTAGTTTTCATTTTGCCTGTTGGTTCTGTTTAATGTGATAGGCATAGCATAGTAATTGCATCTGTGCTTTACATATTGGTTAGTTTGCTTAATTTTTAAACTCCTCTGCCATTTACATAGCTTGAACTTTCTGTGGTTAACTGGAGTTTGTTTGGCAAGGGAAGGGTGAGAGAAGAGGCTGGGGGCTGATAGCTAGAAATCCTTCTCTGAGCACATAATCCTCTTTAAGACCAGGAGTAAGATACCTTGAGTAATCCCTCAATAGCATGAAAACTTTTTAGTCAGTAAGAACAGCTTTCTAATAGTGCAATTCATATCTTTAAAGGTGAATTCTATAGGCAGATTTAGGGGGAAAGAGGGAGTTTTCCAAAATGTTATTGTGTGTATGAGTATATGTATGACCTGATAATGGAGAACCACAAATAATAAAGGAATGGGATCAGAAACTGGGTGCTGAATATTCTGTAATATCAAGCCTCTAAGTCAGTAAACTGAAATTTGCTGCAGCACTTTGGTCTTTGCTAAACTTTTTTTTTTAAATTAAATGTTCATTCTCGTCTGTAATGTAAGAAGCTGTCCAGAACAGTTTCTATTATGGCCTCTGCAGGCCATGCATTTGTAGAGAGAGAGAGGGGAAAGAAATTGGGTCACTAAAAATGCAAATTAAATGGCATGTACAAAGTATTGAAAGTGCTTCTCAGAAACAAACTGAAGGTCTGTAACTAACAGAAAATAAGAGCACTGAAGTCTTTTTTCTTTTTTTCTTTTTAAAGCTTTTTGACTGCCTTTGTGTCTGAATCCCTCCCTGTCTATCCCCTTTGCTGAGCTCCCTTTTTATCCTTTGTATTGGAGCCCCTGTGCCTTCTGAAGATCCTTCTTTCCTTAAGTAGGTAATGGAAAGGAGAAGGAATATCTTCTTTCGTCTCCAAGCTGTTTGGATATTTCAAGGAGTAACAGAGGGAGAAATCCATGTATTACTTGTCAGTCTCCTGGCAATGTGGGTATCTGCTCAACCCAGCTAGAAAGGAATCACTGCTGTTTTACCTTGCTTCTGTATTGTGCTCGTTATGTAGTGAGTACCTTCAGTTGCTACCTTAGCTTCCAAACTTTTTTTTTTTTTTTAAATTGGTCCAGGATAAAATTGGGTAAGAGGGAGGCACTTTGTTTGGATTCCTGTCCATAGCTGTAAGGAATCTTGCAAGAAGTTCTGAAAATGACAAGTTTTCTACTCTCTAAAGTCTGAATATGGAAGAGATTTAGTATCCCCACTGTCTGCTGGCTCTTACAACCCAAATGAGCTGGGCTAATGTAGCTTGGGTTGTATCAGCTTAAATGAGGTTTGTGCTGTGGAAGTGTTGATGCTACAAGAGTGCCTGAAAGCTCAGTGTAAACAGGGTCTACATCTTGTGTGCTCTAAAATATCTTGCAAATGAGTTAATTTTACTTTTAACAGCTAAATTAAAGTTTGGACCTCATGAAAAGCAGTAGTGAATTTTTCTAGAAAGTTTTTTTTTTTTTTCCTCTTGTAATAAACAAGTGAATTTAAAGCCCTGTTCAAGGCTATATGTTACTCTTGCAACTTTTTTGGGGGGGGGGAAATGTAGCTGGGCTTTCCTGTTACTTGAACTGCAGAGACTTCTGGGGCTCAGTTGAGGCCTTGTTCTTCTGCAGATCCAAAAGTAACTAGCAGCAGGAAGCATGCTGGAGGTAGTTCTGTCTCTCGGTTTCTATTCCTACTCAGATTTCTTTACTGTAAAATGACTAATGTTTTATATACGTCCCTCTGCTACATTCAGACATCGCTTTTCAAATCTATCCTGCAGCAACAAGGTTTTAGTGGTTGAGTATTTTTCATACTTGGTTGTCCTGTACAGTAGACTAAAGTAGCTTCTTGCCACAATATGCATCTTTTTAGCTATGTCGAAGCTGAAGTACTGGAAAGCCAAAATAAATGCATCTTCTTATTTGCATAACTTTTTTTTTTTTAAACACAGATTATGCGAAACAGAATAGGGATGTGGCAGAAGCAAAAGGGATTGCCTGAGGAAGACTGTCCAGTCCTTAGCCTTATTTTTTAATACTCTTTTCTGAAGTTTTATTACAGGCCTTTGTTGGACACCCTAATGTTATGTTAGATCTTTGATTTGACAAAACACAGCATTTTCACTGTGTTTTTGGTAAGACTTGGAATTGGTAAGACTTGTTCTTTTACTCTAGGGTTTCACCTGGAGCCTGCACCTTTGTAATTTGTCTGTGAGTTAAAGGTGTGCATTAAAACCGCATCAACCGCGAGCTTGGCTTTTACTGCCTTGTGGTTGAAGCCTAGTAACAAGAAGGGCGAATAACTATTTTGTCCTGCCTTCTAAAAGGGACATGCATTTACCCTCAGACACRCTAATTTTGAAGCAGTACGAGCTTGTGAATGAAGATCCTCGTTGGAAATTGAGACTTGGTTTCTATTTCTGACTCTTACCTGCTGTGAACTCAGGCGTGCCGTTGCAGTTTTCCACCTGTTTCCTTCTCATCTTGTATCTGTCTTACTACTTAAATTGCCAGCTGTTTGCACCGGGGACTTGCTCTTTGTGCCACGTATAGCAAAACCTCGTCTTGACTGATGCCTCTACTGCTCCGACTGTGCTGATAACCAGGGGCAAGCTTTTCTACTTCAGACCAGGCTCTGGAGAGAAATATGGAGCTGTATCATATCAGTGTTTTTTTTTTTTTTTTTTTTAACTCTCTCTTGTACTAATCCAGCTTAGAAAATGCAAGGTGACTTTGTTCATTTCTTCCAAAATGTATAGCTCCCTACAGATGTGCCCGTGCCAAGCTGCTTGCATGAAGATAGCAAACTGCTCAAGCCTATAGATGGGCTTTTTTGAACCAACTGCCTTTTCTCTGAACCAGGGTTCTTCAGCTGTGTGAAAAGAACACATAGTTTTTCAGGAGTAAATCCATAAAAAGCTTGGAATTTAAGGTCCTTTTTAGTTATCAGTGCATAAAAATAAATCTCCTTTTTTTTTTTTTTTTTGGTACTTCAATAGCTTTAAAAAGGCTGAAAAGCCTCTTTTCCTTTAAGAATATCTTTATATATTCTTCTCAATATAACTGAGAAATGAAAAACTTAATCTTTCAAAAACATTTTTGTGAAAGCTTATAAATATCTGAAAATAGGTATGGAATGGACAGCTGAACTTGGACTGTAGAACTGCTTTTATGATATGAAGGTATAAGTGACTATTTGTCAAAGTTTTTTTCTTTTTCAAAATACTAAAATTGGTGAGCAGCTGTAAGATGGGCGACCTGTGTGCCTGGCAAATGGCGCACTCTCATTTTGCAGCTGAATTTGTCAATGCTGGAACAAAGATTGTGTATGTGAAACTTAGCTTTGAATTAGTTGAGTCTGTTTATTCTTTGCTCTTGAAGGGCCATCAGAGGCCTTTCAAAACATAGAGTACTTCTGAAAGTTCAGACCCTAAGCTCTTCTCTGCAAGGTATCACTGGTGGTTGGTCATGGATGTAACAGCTTCTTCAGCTGAGGATTTTTCTCCACTTTTCTCAGTGTTGTTTTATCCTAGTTGCATCCCGTGCCTGGGAGACATGGCCTGAGTGGCTGAGGTGCCACAGACTGATATGCTCTTCTAAGTAGCCGGCTGGCTGTTTTTTCCTGAATTTGTCTCCCCTTTGCTTGAGGTGGGCTATGCCAGTCTTGCTTTTGAGTACCTTGGTGTTGCAGTGCAGAGCTCACCTCCAGCCTTGGCCGGGAAAGCTAACCCCTTGGCAGAGCAGCCCTTTAAAGACCCTGCTCTGCTCTCTTTTGTGCCTGTGACACCGAAGAGCAAGACTTTTTAACCTTCTGCAGACAGCCTCATAACTGCGTTAATTAAATCTTGGTTTTTGTCCATTACTTCTCCTTTTTTCTGCTTTGCTTAAAAAGTTCTGTAACAGTATTTGTAATAATGYGTGTTGTATATGACTTCAGTAGATACCAGTCAATTAAAGATGTGATTTAGGTTAAAACCCTGAAGGCCCTTTTGACAGTTTTGTTGTAGTTTACGGTGTGCTGTAAATTTCTTTTTAAAATTTACTTGAATTATTGTGTGTTGGTTTGAACATCAGTTGCCGCCACAATTCCTTAGAGAACCATGGCGAGTGCTGCGAGTTGAAGCCCTGGGTTTCTGTCGGCACTTTCCTTGTCAGGACCTTAGGTTTACGAACACCGGTGATGTCCACAGGCTTCTTCTGGCATAGCTTTATTTTCCTCTTTGCTTTCTTTGAATAGAAGTAAAGCATAAACCATGGTCTGAGAAAGCTTGATTGTTTTGGGGCAGAATGAAACAAAATAGCTTAACCCCTTTATATCAGGCTTCAGGCTGTATTCTGAGCTAATCTGTTTACTCCACATTAAAATAGACCAGGAATGTTCACTGATTTTGTTACTCTATCCCAGGTTAGTAATGACGGCGTCTTCAACTGCAGCTCTTCCRCAAATGAATTTGCAGCTGGTCCATAAACCCACTTAAAATGGTTCTGATATTAAGTACCCCATATGGGAAATACATAGGCTGGTTCCTAGCAATCCGAATAATCACAGCGATCGACAGAGAGAACTAAAGATGTTTAATATCTCAGACTAACAAGTCATAAATACTTAAAAATTTCAGAGCTGCTTTTGAAAATATGAAATCCTGGATCAGTTAATCTTTTGGTGTAAGCCTAAATATGCACGTGCTTATTTCATAAGGCWTTTTGTAGCTTTGTTCATTAGTACCTGTAATGCCTTGTAGGAGGTCAAACTGCGAGTGTAGCAAAGCAGTAGATTAATGGTTTGGTCTCTTTCTTTCTGCAGTGCACCAGAATGGAGTACGACACTGCTCCTACTCAGCGTCAAGGAAAAATCTGTATATTAGCAAAAACACAAAGGTTATCTGCCAGGGTTTTACAGGCAAACAGGTATGTATGAGAATTATTTCTTCTATTGCCTTCTCAGTGCAGAAAGTTAATTGGCCAAAAGACATAATAACCTGTGAAAGGGATTATGGGCTGTTCTTGCCTGTGATGGTAGGAAACTGGACTCTGGGACCAGCAAGATCCCTTCAGCTCTGTGGTTTTCTGTTCTTTGGTCCAAACAGATTTTTTTTTTCTTCCCTTAAATTCAGTTAACCAGGTAACCCTGCCCCCCCCCCCCCCCGAGCGCTCAAGCTGAAAACTTGTTTTTGCATTCTCTCTATTATATTACTGTTTTTCTTTGTTTTTGGTCTTTAGCCTTTTTATTTTATATGACTAAAAGTATTTCTTTGTAAAGGAAGATGTCTTTAAAAAAAAAAAAACTACAAAAACCTTTCAATTTTAGATGTTCCTTTATTCAAATGCCTTTGAATAAAAAAGGAATGAGTGTCCTTCATTACTGAAGCAGATGGACGATGCTGAGGCTACCTTGTAGACCCATATGCTTGACTGGTGTCATTGGTTAGCATATATAT
The DNA here is from genome assembly GCF_003343035.1 of Apteryx rowi. Taxonomy (NCBI): domain Eukaryota; kingdom Metazoa; phylum Chordata; class Aves; order Apterygiformes; family Apterygidae; genus Apteryx; species Apteryx rowi. The sequence continues at coordinate 285,295 of NW_020448530.1, read as the reverse complement.
TTTCATTTTGTTCACCGATGTAAATATTAATTTGAGCTTTGTCCTCTAAATAAGAGGCTGCCACCTACAGTCATTCCCTATGCTTCATATTTTCAATTTTCTGCAGCAATTTGGAATGCCCTATTTACTAGTAAAGTTCATGTTCATATACTGTCAACAGGCTTTTTAGCTTCTTTAGTGTTTTGTTCACTGAAGTGCTGTTATCATTGCAATAATGTGTTGCTGTTACAGATTCCCTTTGAAAAAAATCTAGATTTGTAATTTCTGTTTTTATTTCAGTACATTTAATTGTTTTCTCACACTCACTCATTTACCCATTTGCATGGAGATAAGACTGCTTTTGCTGTAAGTATCAACTAGTCGTGGATGAGACTGCTAATTTCTTCTGCTTCATTATCATGTTTGTCATCTGCCAGAACTGATGTGGAAAATAGTGACTGCTATGTCTGGAGGTGTATTAGCAACACAGAACAAACTGTCATGTTTTAGTGTGCAGCCACAGTGCTTTGATTTAAAAGAAAAAGGCATAGCACATTCTGAATCCATTTAAAACTTGTTCATGCACTCTGCAAAATAGCTGATTGCATATCTACAGTAAAATCATATCTTTTCATCATAAATTTAAGTGACATAAATTGCCTTCAGAATTATAGATGTCATCAAAACTTTTGATATGCTTTATTTGTTATTGCACGTCTTTTAACTTTTCTACTTATCCTCTCTCATAGGGCACCTTTCACAGCCAGCAGGCATTAGACTATGGCACCAATCTAGTTGGAGGAATTTCTCCAGGAAAAGGCGGGAAAACTCATCTGGGTCTGCCTGTCTTTAATTCYGTGAAGGAGGTAATTTGCAGCAATGACTGGAGGTGCAGACACAGTTTATTCCAAGAACTAATGCTGCAGAAGGGCTCCTTTTTTTCACTTCTCGCACTTAAACAAATATTTGAAATATGAATATCACTATGTAAGAAATAGAATAGAGGCTCTGTAATACAGTGAACATTCGCTATGGTCAAGCATGAGTTTAGCTTCCACTGTAAAGTCTATGCAGAGACTGGATACTCAGTAACACAAATGACACCCCCCCCTCCCCCCGCCATTATATCCTTATGTTATGCATGTGACTAGTTTCTCACTGATTCTGGTGTGTATGATGAATTTTTAGCAAATTATTATCTAAGGGTGGCTTGGGAGGGAATCCTTTCTAGAGAGTGGTTAGGTCCTCAGTTCCCTAGTTGTACTGTGTGTGTCCATCTTCAGAGACTTAACGCTTGCTTTGTCTATAGTAAATGAATATATATCAATTTTACTTCATTTATGGCTATGGATGGACGTGTTTTGGGTGGCTACTTGTCACATGTTCTCTTTGGGCCCACTAAATGCTTGATACCTTTTTGTTATTGCCTCTTTTAGGCCAAGGAACAAACTGGTGCTTCTGCCACTGTTATATATGTACCTCCTCCGTTTGCTGCTGCTGCAATTAATGAAGCAATCGATGCAGAAATGCCATTAATTGTATGCATTACTGAAGGTATTCCCCAGCAGGACATGGTTCGGGTTAAACATAGACTGCTTCGACAAGATAAGACTCGACTAGTGGGCCCAAATTGCCCTGGAGTCATCAATGTAAGTGACTTCTGGATTTGCTCCAAGGCTGAACCATTCTTAGTGATGGTTTCAATGTTCCATCTGACTTCTCCCACTCTTTCTTTAGCCTGGAGAATGTAAAATTGGTATCATGCCTGGTCACATTCACAAGAAGGGAAGAATTGGTGAGTTTTTGAATACTTATGCATCATCTAAAACTCAAGTTTTGTACCTGATTGTTTTTACTCAGCAGTCTAGTCACATCCTACCCTGAAGACAGTTCATATGCTGTGTAACAGCTTATCTGTCCTTCAGTTTGTAAGTGAACTTAGCCCTTATCAATCCTGAAAGCTGAAGTCTGTCAGTCTACTGTAGCAATCACTGAATGTTAATGGTAGAAGTGCAGGTATTCGGAAGGATTCCTTAGGCAATGTGATGGACTTAGTTTCCTTGCATTCTTGTTGGAGTGTACTTCTTTTTATCTTGGGATTTGAGAGCACTAAGTTCCCAAATGCTAATCCTTCCGACAGCTTGGCTGCCAAGAACTGGGATCCCACATCTACAGTGAGCTTAGTATTATAGCAAAGAAAAGAGATTACAGACAAGTTTATAACATGAGAACTTAGGCAATTATACCATGGTGAATGGCAGTGACAAATATTACACCTGCTTCTTACAGAGTGAGAATTAGATCAGAAAGGCAGCGATGTGTCCGTGATCAGATGTTAATTACACACCCTGTTGCATGTAAGCCTTGAGTCCTGACTTCTATTGGTTACTTGTTCTAAACCATGGAAAGAACAACTTCATTATTTTTAAAGTAATGCAGTATAGGAACTGTAAAGAAAACTATTCCAAAACATGTCTTGGTAATTTAATAAGTAGCACTTCAGAAATATTGTTGTAGACAGGGTACTCCGCCAGTACCTCTCAGCAGCATACCCTGTTTAACTTAAATACCGTACTCTTTTTCACTGAAAAAATGATAATGTTGCAAAGTGGATTTGCTGTGGAGAAAGCTGTTCAGTGCACTAGAACTAAGGGGATTCAGTGCAGTTTTTCTAACAACAGAAACTGTCTTTGCTATTTGGCCACTTCTGACTTGAAAATAAGCTGTACCTACTGAATGCTAGACAAAAACATTAGTACTCAGGTCACACCTACAGCTTTCAAAAGTACCTATAAACCTGAAATTGAAAAGTCAAAGATGACTGCAATTATGCCATTTGTAGATACCATCAAGCCGGTACTCTGTGACTATAAAAGACAGCATTAACTGGCGTTGCCTTGAGCTCCCTTCCGAATCAAAATTCTGTTAAGAAAACGTTCTGAATGTCTAGAAGAAATGTCTTTTAGTCACAACATATTAGAATCCAAATGCAAGGCACATCAAGTGCAAAAGAATATTTTAAATCCTGAATCCACTTGCTCAGCTACTGCTGGTAGTTCTTCAGTGGTGGTSCAAGTATCAAGAAGTAAAAACACGAACTTTGCCATCCTCCCAGCTTCCTTTAAGGCTATGACCTTTGGTGATATGCTCCCTGGCTTTCTATTAATGTGAGGCCTCCAAGCATCATCTGATAATCTTGGGATGTAAGCTATAAAAATAGCCACAGTCTTTGGAGCTTTATCTGTAGCTTCTGTCAGGTAATCTGATCTTAATGGGAAACAGGAACTCCCTTGCAAACCTAGCAAAAAAAAAAAAAAAGGTATTTGCTACTAGACATCTGCGCTATTCAACAATGTGTAGCCTTGATAGAACTAAACTTGTTAGGACAATTGTACATTTTTTCTTCTGTTCATGCAGTGTATTAATTACATTGCATGTTAGATGGATTGAAACAGGTAAATGTGGAAACATCTTTTTTCTAGGAAGCTTCCTTTTGGTAGTATTAACAAAAAGCCTAACTTGGAAAACACATGTCAATATTCTCTCTACCCCTTCCCACCACTGCCTCTGTATTACTTTTTTTTCTCAATTTAAAACTATCCAATGCATAACTTACTTTGTATGAAATCTAGTACCGTGAGGCCTGGTAAAGGTTGTGGCCTCTGATAATACTGTAATGTAAACATTAAATATCTATCATAGAGCAATGAGCTGCAGCAACAAATGAGGTTGCTTGTGTCTATGTAGTGTCTTTCCATTCTGGAGTATCTCTCATGGGCCCAGCCGTACTGCAGATGTGATTAATACAGCATTCGTGCAACTGTGGAGCTGCTGCCATGTTTCAAGTACAGTGCATCAGCTACTTGTACACAAGATGAGAAGTATACTCTTCTAGCAATTTTTGTTTTCAGTTTTCTCGGTACAGCTATAGTGTGAGGAATGCCATCTCAGCCAGTATTACTGGCTTGCTGGGCAGCTGTGAACAACTGACAATCRAATGTCAAAAATGCCAGCCAAGAAATAGTACAGCTCTCATCTTATATGGAGTTCTCATGTTTTTGCAAGGATAGCTGGAAAACCTGGCAGCTCATGTTTAGTTTATTAAGGTGTTTTTCCTGAATATAAGAACAGCTGCCTATAGTCATGCGCTTAGCTGTGTTAGCGTTAAACTCTTCTCCCYTTCTTCCTTAAAGGTATTGTGTCAAGATCTGGCACCCTGACATATGAAGCTGTTCATCAGACAACGCAAGTTGGATTAGGGCAGTCTTTCTGCGTTGGTAGGTTTCCTCAGAAACAGCCTGTTGCACCTGGACTAATCTGCCTTTTGTTTACCAGAAGAAATCCAAAGTAATTTCTTTTTACAAGCCTAGAGAGTGCTGAATGACTTCTTATTCTGTTAAGAAATGAGATCCCTGTGTGCTGTGAAGAATATAACCATATAACCCTTCTGTTATCATTTCCATGTCAAATTAATAAAAGCTTAGAARAAAGGTTTTCATGGAGCGCTGTCAACAAACACGAAGTCAGTATGAAAAAAAAGTTGTCCTAAGAAGCTTAATATTATGTAAAGGGATATGCCATTCTTATACACTTAGCTGGGTATGTTGTGCAAGATGGCTCAGTCACATTAAATTTCTCACAGCAAAATTGTAGAGCTGGGGCCTTGGCCCTGCTGTATCTTGTGCAGAGCTTCTGAGAGGCTCTGTATAAGGCAAACAATTTGCTGATGGTCTGAAAGGTGGGTACTTGCAGACATTAACCTTTGATATCAAAGCCTTCTGTAAATGGTGGGGGAGGTGTTTGGAGTGGGAACTTGCACTCTCTCCAGACTTGGGGAGGAGCCTTCAGAGCTTTCCCTCTTATCAGTCTTTGGGAATATCCTTTGTGCRGAAGTATGCTTTGACAGCCTTAACATAAATGGAATATCATCAACTTGAGTTACTCATTTTTGTGTTTTTTATTTTTATTTTTTCAGGGATCGGAGGAGATCCCTTCAATGGAACTAATTTTATTGACTGCCTTGATGTCTTCCTGAAGGATCCTCATACTGAAGGTATCATATTGATTGGRGAAATTGGAGGAAATGCTGAAGAAGATGCAGCAACATTCTTGAAAGAAAATAATTCTGTAAGTCTTAGAGCCCGCTTTCTGCTTCCAGACACCTTGGTAGTTAGTCATCTTCTCTTGCCACGTCAAGGAAAATGTGGTTCAGTCTCTAATCTATATTTACACAAAAGCAAAAAATCATACTTTTATTCAAGAGAAAGAATTGAAATTAGGAGGGGCTTTAACCAGGTTAAGCTTAACTGGAGTGTTTTGTTATCTTTAGTTTCTTAGTCCTGTAATGACGTTTGTACTGAACACAGTGGTGTTACAGTGTGGGTATTTTTGTTCTTTTTTTGTAATATATGGATCTGTTCTGTAGAGAGATGTCTTAAAACCCGTGATTACTTCTGGTTTGTTTGGTTTATAATGAGAAGAAGTATTCCACACAGTGTTCCACCCAGACTCGTGGTTCTGCATTGTCTGAGGTTTCTAGTTGTCCGATATCTTTTCCTGGCTAGTTGATGTTTTTTAAAAAATCAGCCAGCTAGAATTACTTTTCTTCTCACTCTCCCCCATGTAACGCAGTATCTTTTCTTTCTCCGCAGGGTCCAAACGCCAAGCCGGTAGTGTCCTTCATAGCTGGGCTGACTGCTCCTCCAGGCAGGCGGATGGGTCATGCTGGAGCCATCATTGCTGGGGGGAAGGGTGGAGCYAAAGAGAAGATAGCCGCTCTTCAAAGCGCTGGTGTTGTGGTCAGCATGTCTCCTGCTCAGCTAGGTAGCACCATGTACAAGGTTAGTTACTTGGAAACGGTGGGATGTGTACTTGTATCCAGAGTAAGACATAGACGTTACTTTTTTGAGGGAAGAGGGGTTGGGAGTATGTCTTTTACCCAAATATCCTGTGGCTTTTAACTCAACTAAATGTAAGAGCTCTATCGACTGAACAGGCTGCAGTTTTTACTGCAGATATTACTTAGATGATATGCATGAGTAATTTTATGTAGTATTGCCTTTATAAGAAYGTAAACATAGCAAAAAGTGGAAGTGATTACATTTTGCTCTCAAAGGTATCAGCTATTGAATTGTGTTTTCTGGATGCTATCAGAGGAAGCAAAGAACCTGAATTAATTTTAAATGAGAAAACACTCTTTGCAAGTAGGATATTTGAGGGAGGAAAGCCTAGGCATATAGATATGTCTCTTAAGCACTAATTCAGAATCATGGCTGAATGCATACAGTTTGTAAACTTCTGTATGGAGTAGGATTTTTTTGATCTTTCTTAATTCTTCTCCCCCCCAAAAAAAAGGTATTTCTTCACAGCTAGAGAAAATGCAACTGTGCAAGTTATTTTCTTTTTTTCTTGTGGTGCCTCTATGGTACAGCATCCTCACAGGCTATTGTGGGAGTCGTCTTTTATGTTTTTTCCTGTACTGAAATGGAAATCCTAATGACTTCATTGCTTTCCTGGCTTGAATTCTTTACTGTAAGCATACTATTACAGTTCTTCTGCAGAATTAGTGTTTTTCAAGCCTGTTAGGATAAACAGTTACTTGACAGCACTGCAGTAGGAGGCAGTGCGATGATTGCAATATAGTGCTGCTGGTTCTTCATAGCCAGTGTGCTAATTAGAGGTGGGAAAATACTTTTCCTGCTTTCTCTCTAACTTTCACACAATGTGGGCTTTTTATTTTAAATTTTAATTCCAGTTTTTAATTCCTAAAGTCAAGAGTTCCTAAGAAATACAGTGTAGTTTAAAACATGACAGTAATAGAAGTGTATTATGTTCTTCCACCTGGAATGTCTGTGTGCTATTGCAGGAGTTTGAGAAGAGGAAATTGCTGTAAGAGAAGACACTCTGGAATACTGTCTCCAAAATATCAGTGAAGCACCTGGCCTCTGCTTGTCTTTTGTCTGCTAATCTTCAGTTACCCAAGTGACTGACACTGGTCTTTGAATTTGACTTTGAAGCCATAAACCTTTTGGCTAAACCTGTTTTGATGTCTCCTGGGTTCAGACATGATCACCTGATTGTAAATCACACCAAATTAATAAATCCACTACTAAACCTGATTCATCTTCCGAATTCCTGAAGCAGAGCCATTTCTTCAATCATCAGAAAGAAAATCAACCAACCTTGAAGGTTTGAATCTTTTGTAACTTAAGCACTGCCCTTTTTAAAGTTAAGTCACTTCTAGAGATGCTTTTAAGGGTCAGGGCACTGACTTTCTGCACATATCACACTTTGCTTTATTTTAAAAAAATAAAGTCCATCTTGTTCGTTGTTGGCAAGTACATCTGTTTGAACGATAGGCCAAAGTTTCCGTCYGTTAAACCAAAGCTGCTGGATCTGAAGGGATTGCTTGTTAATTCATGTAGCCGGATATGCCTGAAATCGAGCTGATGAGCCACGCACAGTGTAGTCCTCCACTGGCAAGGAATTCTGCTTCTTGTTGTGCGAAGAGATGGAATTTTCATTCATAAATCTGAGTCAAATTTCCCGTGCAAAAGTATATTCAAAATGATCTGTAACTATGAAAAGGATTTGGGCTTTTGCTTATATTACTTTAATTTCCCCTTTAACCTTAACTAGCACTCCATTGCTTGTGTGTTCTGCAGTCCTAAAAGCATTTGGTACATAATGGAGGAGAATAATTATTCTCAGGAAAGAATGTAATAAGGTGTCTTTCTTGTTAATCACTCCCAGCTCTGTAGTGGAAAGCCCTGTTTTACTCTGAAATAGCCCAAACACAGTGCCTATAAATGAGTGTTACAAGTTTTATCAGGATAGACTAAACCCTACATTGCTTTCTTAATATAGAGGACTGAAAATTAATTCATGTAGCCTGGCACTTGTCTAAAGCAAACTTTGTGTTCCATAAAGGTGCTGTTACAAAAACTTGTGTTGTTATTTGTTTAAAAGTGTTCTTAGTTTTCTCACTCAAACACTTTTGCAATTTATTTTCCTACTGCAAGCAATGAGCAGGTATCTTGATGCTGACATGTACAGTTCCCAGGTCTAAGCCCTGAAGAAATGCATAAAAGGACAGGTAATATCTTTGCTGCACTGAATATATATTAATATGCTTCATACACAGCAAGGCATCAGTCAGAGGATATAGGCCTGAGGACACAGAGACCAGATTATTCACCTTGGTATGATTTACCAAAACCTGATACCACGGCACTAGATGCTTAAAAGATGCATTGAGTGATAAATTATTTGATGAGGCCTATGGCAGCTAATAGGAATTTCTTACTAGATCTGTACAGCTTTCAAGTGGTGCCTGACTTAATCTGGAGAAAAAAGACCAAACTATGGCCTTTAACTAGAGAAACGCCAATGCTAAAAAGTCTGTCCGCTGAGACCGTGATTCTTTGCCAGTGTATGTCAGAATATTGCAGCTCCTCTTCTAATGAGCCTGCTAATCAAAGTAACTCACCGTGGTGGTGGGCTTCTCCACAGCATGTCTTTTGGGAAGGGGAGAGCTTGTTGATGAACTGCCTGAATTTCATCAGTGTCATCAGTGTTGTAATGGATGCCAGGACAGCTAAAGTGTAATAAGCTGCTGCTAGAGATTGCTCCATGGAAGCTTTTTTAGAGGCACCGGCTATATTAGAAGATAGTCGTAAAACAAAATGACTGTTGTCCCCTGGGAAAATGCTTCCTCATGTCTTGAAATCTGAGGATGGGTTTAAAAACATGACCTTGATTCTAATGCTTACATCAGTTTTCTGGTGCTGCACTGTAGCAGGTGGATGGTTCTGTTCAAGCCTGGTGAAGCAGTCTGTACTAGCCTGGAACTCGGTTTCACCTTATCTAATAAAGACTTAATTTTTGCAGCTTTTTGTTGCTGCCTGAAAATGTGCCCTTGACAAATATCATCAGAACCCCTTACATTGCTGATGAAAATATGTCTTTGGAAAATATATTTGCATCTATTCAATATCATATAGGCTTGTGAATAAATATTTCAAATAATCTGATCTGGAAAATTGCTTTTTTTTTTGTTTTTTTCCCTGAACATTATTAATGTTACTGCTCGATTTCTCAGAGTTTTATGAAGTAGTCCTTCTTTTCTTAAGGTCCTAATGTAGAGTTGGCAATGCTGTCGGTTCAAAAATTGCTTGCATCTTTGTAGGATAAATTCTAGATGCTCTTTTTGATCGGAGAAATTCATTGCAGCACTGATTTTTGTGGGTGAAAGAGTAGTGGATGCAGCTCTATTTTATTTTTTTCTCTTACTGAGATTTTTCTCTTACTTGTCTTTTAATGATGCTGGATTCCTCACTCAGATGTATTCCTTGTCCTTGGTGTTAATGCTGACTTTTTTTTTTTTTGAGGTTGATTAGTGGTCTGTCACACCTAATGAATACTATCTTTTTGTGTGTGTGTGTGGTTTTAGAATGTTAGTGCCTAATTTTTCTTCTGTGGTTATGCTGCTTTCCAGGATTAATACTGTGGTGTGTAATATTTTGGGGGAGGACAATGGTAAGTTATTCTCCATATCTCCGCACTTGAAAAGATGCTCTGACATTAGATTCTAGCAAAGGGATTTCTGAGATTTCCTTTACTGAAACTTGCTAATGAAAGCAAAAGGAAACATCAATGCCAGTTCATATGTGCTCCTTTGTGGACCGGAGGTGGAAAGGGAAGGAGAAGCTGCTGAAAGATGGAAAACTCTATATTCAGGTGTGAAAATGTTCTTAAAATTGTATGTGATTATTCAGGAAATGGTGGTGGATTTCTCAATAGCAATTGTGGCAGCTTCTGAGGTTCCCCCTAGTTCTTCAAGCTGCCGCATCTCTTCTGGATATGCTACTCTTCATCTTCTTGGCTGCCTGAGTCCCTTCATAGTGGACTGAAATCCTAGCAGGCCCTAGCAGCGTTCCAATTAAAACTGGACAGCTGCTGTACTGAGGTGCTCTAGAATGGTTTCACTTGAAGATGCAACTTAATTCCTTGCACATATAACAATAGATTTAAAGCTTTAAGGTGAAGAGAGGAGCACTCACTAATGGGCCTCCTGGGTAACAATTGGATCAAAAGTTATACTCTGGCAGAAGGGTGCTAATTTAGTAGTCTGAAAGTACCTGAAAAGTCGTGTTGTCCTTCAGCCTGGGGCAGCGACTGGCCTCTGCTCAGATTCTGCAGCTGTTGCCTGCAGGTCTAGTGATCGGATCCCCTGGTAGTGGCCAGCTGAGGGGCTGGGACAGATCAAATTGGCCCAGAAAATGCTGGGATCTGAGCACGGGTGCATACAGTGGTTTCAAGAAGAACCTTGGGGACTGATTTCTGTGCTTGTATCTTCAAAGCGGTAGCCAACTTCTGATGCCCAAGTAGTAAGCCCTTAAGTGTATTGAAACTGGAATTAAGTATTACCTACACCAGCACAATCATTTGCTCAGTTTAGTATCACCTTTGCTCTCCCTTACTATGTGACACTTACCAGGATTAAAGTTTTTCATAAAAGGGGCTATGTGCAAGTCAGATAATATGAGCGTGTTGGCAATTTCTCACGGCAGTGCTAGGAAGACTTATGCTGCTGTAGATGTGTGGTGGGCAGCAAACTTCCGGAGGGTTTACGCAGCAGGCTGTTTCTCCCGGAGYGTGAGTGTAGGGGGTTATGAGTGCTGAGGCAGACTCGGGCCAGATGGTGACTGGGAATAGCTGTGGGGAGGGGGCAAGTCCTTGTCAAGGTTTGACATTTTCTACAGAAATTCAAACACCAAAACAAAAAGAAATCCTCTGGAAATCAGCTTTCAGAACCTCATTAGCAGTTAAACAGGGTTATGCTAGGTGTCTTTGGCCAAATTGTTAAATAATAGTCTGGTTCTTCAGAATTATTTAATGAAGCGTTCAATTATATTCCTGTATCAAAGGTATATCCCAGGYGCTGGGTGGCACATTGGTCTCTTGAGGTTAAAGCATGTGAGTTGCTATAAGCAGCAGCACGTGTGGGTTTTGCTGTGATTAACTTGCATCTGGTCACCTTTGCTTTGTGCAGCCCAGAGCACTGAGGACGCATTTACAGAGGGTTAACTGAGAATGGCTGGTAGGGGAAGCTAAGTAAGGTAATTCACAATTCTGCGTAAGTCAGTCTTATTCTGGATTTACAGCAGTGTCTCACCTGTCTCTCCGCCCTCCAAATGTGCCTTTCCTGCCTAATCTGTATAACGAAGCATGAGAGTTGTGTGACTAGCTATGTTATGGAGGTAATTCAGGCAGGGGTTAAACCTTGATAGGTACCGTTTTTAGGGGGAAGGCTAATTCAATACGTCTCCTTTCCTCCTTTCTACGAAAATGTGGCTTAGTGTTGAACGGATTTGAAATCAAAACTTACAGTTTTGGAAATGTTTCTTAATTCAGAAATGCTGAAACGCTTTCCGTTTTCAGAAGAAAAATTCTATATGAAATGGCAACTTCTTCCACTTGAATTTGAGATGAAAACAGGACATTTTGCTAGAAGAAGAAAACTGAAAGTTTTGGTCCAGTTAAAAAACCTAGGCTTTCTGGCATGTGACATACTGGGCCTGGTGTTTGTCAGGCCTGCTGGGCACGTACAGTCACTAGCAGACTTCTCAGCCCCAGGTGCTTTGCCAGCACTTGGAGCACCCAAAGCTTATGGTAAAAACTGACTTGCTTTCTGCAACAGTTGTGTGATCTCAGAAAAGGAAAGAGATCAGTCTCAGTTTACACAAACCACATAAATTTGCAGCACTAGGGGGAAAAATGTCCCCCTGTCCTATAATCACTGAACCACATGCAGCATCATTTGTGCTGGGGATTGATGCAATAGCTTATAATGATGTCTGCGCTGTGCAGATACGTAATTAACGGTCTCTTAAAATCTGTTTTCTTGCTGTAAAAGATAGCACAGCAAATTTATAGTTTTTGGCATATCTGTAATGTTATGAGATAATTGCTTCTAAAAACAACCGACAAACCTCCTTCTTTTCGTTTGTGGTTTTGTTCTCTAGGTGGCAGTTTCTGACCCTAAAACATGGTTTTGGTTCCCACTCTGAGCTCAGGGGCTGAAATTGCACTAGAAAAATTAAAGATCAAAACAAGAACAACACGACTTCATTCTTTCTGGATGTTATATTGATTTGTGATCATATCCTTCTAGGTGAGCCAGGGAGGGGGGGTAAAGCTGCATTTTCTCCCTGTTGTTTTTCAAGCTGGTATGAGTGACCTTGTCTGAACTGTGCGGCTTGGGCAGTCAAATGGGACCTGGTGTCTGATGAACGCTGCCAAGCACTGGCTTAGAGAAATACCTGTCTCCATTTTAAAATGAACAAAAAACGTCTTAAACTGTTTCTTCAAGAGCTTAGCAATTCTGACTTTTTTCTTCATTCAGTTGTAGGGCAAGGCTGGAGGGCAGAAGAGGGTGGGAATGTGCAGGGATATTAGGGAGGCGAGAATGGAATTGTCAGGCCTGAATGGATTTTTTTTCATTTAAAAAACAAAACCCAACCAGTGCGTAATAAAAGTCACCAACTGCTCCCTAGAGACTCCCTAGAGAGAAGCAGGGGGAAATTGTACTCCTTGGAAGGAAAGCATCTTCCACCCTGTTAACGTACACTGGGCTGTATACTATGAATGTACCTAGGGCAATGGATAAGCAGTGCTGTAGGTATCCCGCTTCTCTGAGTGCGAGCTGTAAGGTGAGACCAATTCTGTTCCGTGCACTTCGATCCCCTTCACCTCCAGCACTCAGGGTCTTTGGTGTCAGCCCTTGCATGGAGGAGATCAGTTGCTCAGAAGGTATGTTAGGGGTCTTGTGGCCTAGGAACTGTGTTTGAAAACAGCTGCCATGTATGTAGAGGCAGATGCGCATGTGCACTTGCATGTAAAAGCATCTCTGAAGGATTCACAACATGAAGGACCATCTTGCTCAAGGTCATCTTCTCYGTATCTTTTCTTCTTCTGTGTTCAGACTGCAACAGTCATTAACTCACTGCAAACAGAAGTGATAGGTGGGAGAAGTCCCTTTTCAGTCATTTAACTGGATGAACTTTATTCATCTTTCTGCAGGCAACTGTTAGGTTAGTTCTAGACAGGCACTAAACTTTTTCTCCCACCATATAGACGAATCAGGAGTAAATCCAGCTGGAGTTTCATGGATGCCAACCAAGACTCTGTTCAGCCCTGTCCTGAAACACAAGAGGAATTTGGGCCAAGACCCATATCCATCTCCCAAAGTCTTCGCACATGAGTAAGAGCCCCAACTTCAGCCAGGGTATTGACATAGGACCCTTGCTGCAAGTGGGCCCATTTATGTGCATTTAGCAAAAGAGACCCAACGCTGGAACAGTCCTTTGGTTTTCTTTGCTTTTAAACAGTTGTGACCATCTGTGATCATGGTGGTTGTACAGAGTCAGAACTTCTATCTCCGACAACAGGCAGAAGTGGGTGCTTGGGAAAAGCATATGAGGAATAAAGCAAGTACTGAAATACCTTTTTGCTGCTAAGCGGTCCTAGCTTCTAGCAGTGAGCTGGATATTGGACCCAGACTGTAATGTCTAATAGCTACTGGTGGATTATTGCCTATGAGATACTGAAAACGCAACATTTGGTGGGGAAGGAGCAGATTCAGCTCAGATTAGGCAAGATGGGTGTCTAAGTTCCCATTAGATTCACTGGAAACCTAGGGCTTGGTTTTAGTTACCTAAACATTAACTAGTGCCATCTGAGATTCTTAAGGTGTTCTACCTCACCTCCAGCAAGAGGCTCATCTGCTGTGTCGTATCTGCTGGTTCTGTGCAGGTATCACAGATACCTGTTGGCCTCTCAGATATGCTTGTGTGTGGGCAACTGAACAGAGCCCTAGATAGTATAGTCAGTGGSGTCTGGATCAGTAAGTAGATGCGTTTGATCAGGTGAATTGTTCTCCAGACTCCACTGACTACATTGACTAGATCTCTGTTGATTATAAGAGGAACTTAGACACCGAAGGCATGTGTTCATATCTACATTTATACTGCGAGGACAAATAATTTCTCTCTATCTGGACCTGCACTCCTCTTCCCCATGACCCAACATCATGCTGAAAGTTTCTGCCAGCCCAGAAACCAAGCCAGCTCTCCTGAAGTCTGGTGTCACATTTCAAAAGTCACCTGAGTTTCCTTCCCAATTTCAAGTATATGTAGATTATACCCGGTAGGCATTATTATGTTATCCTTATTTCTGATGCACTGGAACACAACAGCAAATCTGTGTTTTTCAATTTGTCCTGATTATGGTACAGCCCATTTTTGTTGCAAAAACACTGTTAATAGTTTATTTAATGTGTCTTTTATAAATCATATGAGAACACCGAGATCTGATTCTTGTACAGGGAACAAAAAGCATACAGCATTAATCCATTCTTTCTTGCAATGATTGTGGCAATGATGGGAAACAATATAATTAAAAAGCATTCTTTCAGCCTGGAAATTGTAATTGGATTGTGAATTTTATGGCAGCAGCCTTCAAAAAATAAACAAGAACTTGTCAAGTAAAGAAAATGTGTTCAGTTTGTTTCCAGGGCTCTATTCTCTGGTGAACTTTGCTTTTTTCCCCCTTCTCTCGTCTTGGTAAGTAAGGCATTCTTAGAGATTGCTGAGCTTCTAACACTGATTTTGCCCTAGGGTGACCAGTTGCACTGCCTGTTATGGTGATACCTCAGTTTGAAGCAGGGCCCTGCAATCACTCTGTCCTCTTTGCTTTCCATCTTAGAGTTCATTCAGAGCATTTCTGGATGTATTAGTGCACCTGCTGGATCAGGTTTCCTTTGTGATTTGGTGGGGAAGCCAGTGTACCCCAAAGCTGGGTGATGTTGCAAGGGGTTAGAATAGGAAGGAAGGAGAACCCTCATGAAGTGGCAGTGTTTGAGAGCCTTAGAGGCAGAAGAGAGAAGTCAGCAGGGGAATGAGAGGGGAGGAAGTCAGTATTTACTACCCATCCATTTAACTCTGTGTTGGCTGAAGCACAGGAAGAAACGCTTGTCAAGCTATTCGTTAGCCTAAAAGGCTCTTCTCGTGGTAGGCAGGTAGAAGCCCTGTTGCATGAGGTGATAAATGAGGGCTGGGCGAAAAACAGGTTTTTCAGTCAGTGGGAGTTTCATTATAACCCTGCCAGCCCAAGAGTGAAAGGAGTCGGCCGGATCTACAAACAACGTAGGTGTGTCAGGATGTTCATAAATCCTCAGCTGTGTATAACTCTACAGGCAAAAAAAGGAGGACTTCAAAGTTCCTCTTGCACGTAAATTTTGGTGTCTTAGCAGCCCATGAACATGGGTGTTCTTCCTGACTAGGTACTTAAATCATGGCATTGCCTTATCATCCCTTCTGCCCCATTTTCCTTGGCAAGGTCCTCTCTAGCAGCTCCGCCCTGGGAAATATCCTGAGCAGGCTTTCCAGAACCAGCCCCGCAAAAGCACGCTGGTGATATCAATGCCCTGTCTCTGCTGTTACCCATTAACTAAGGGGGCTGCAGGCTTTATATGTCAGCTATCTCCCACCTGAATATCTCGGTCCCTCCTGTTGGAGTAGTTCTGCTTCTAGCAACATGCTTTGGATGACATAGAGTGGCAGCTAGATATGATGAAAGTGCTGCTTCTTTTTCTGACAGTTTTTTGGGGGTCTTTTCCCTCAGGTGCTCTCCAGGCAAAACTGCTCAAGGAAATTTGACCCAGCCTTGTAAAGCATTTCAGATTGGCTGGGACTACATTTTCCCAATGACATCAATATTTGCGATTACWATTGTGCTCAGCTTTAACTAAAATTAATGTTTCACTTGAAGGGAAGAAGAGTGTGGATGAACTTTTCTTCCACCCTCCTCTTCTATCCTTAACCTTGACCTCAGGGTTCCCAAGGGGAAAGCTGTTTCCACAGCTGTCAGGAAGTCAAGTATCTCTAATCTCCAGACTACTAAATACTRCATTGTCAGCTTATACAGCAAGAGCTTGTCCGAACCTTTGTCAGGCAGTGAAAAGTGAGGTTTYGTAAACACTGTGTATTCTTATGGAGACTTTGTTACCTTTAGTTATGGTTAAAATAAAACTGATAACAACACAGTTACTGCAAAGTYCTTGTACCCATAAATTTGAGATTCCCCCCCCTTGTCCTCCCAGCCAATGAAATTTTCCAATCCTGCTAGCTACATCGCTGTCCTATAGACAGCACTGGAGACCCTCCGCTAACAACTTTATGGCTGATGGCTGAAGAATGAAGTGTTACTCCTTGCAAATTATTTTCTAGATTACCACGAAAATATACATCATTGTGTCATGGAATGGCAAGTGTATTAAATCTGGTTGGATATTTAAGATGGGTTGCTGTCATACATCAGCCTTTGCCTGCCTTGTTGTGGTGGAAATGCAATCAATAGCTGTTGCAATGGTCTATACAGTTAAAAAAATTCCCTTTTTCAAAACAAATTTTTAATACTTCTCCAATTCATTAACATCCTGTCTATTTGCTGCTTCAAAAAATCATACATGACATCTTCTTGGAAATCTGCACTGTCACTTCAATAATGCATCAGTCCGAACATTTGGAAGTTGTTAAAAAGAGGAATTATTTCATCATGAGAATAAAAGAAGAATGAGAACAACTCAGCTGAAAAGATTGCATTGTCAGTTCTGATTTAATGTGTGAATAATACTAGCAGTATGGGGAGAATGTGTTCTCCTGGATAGATTGTTTTTATGTTGTTAGAGTCTGTGTGCTGGGATTTACAGCTCGAAACTATTTTTTCAGTGGATGGTTGTAATAAACTGGGTTTTGTTTCATTTCTCTCTTGAATATGAGGATTACCTGAATGTTAGTCATGCAGAAGCTTCAAGATGGTTTAGTTTAAAGGAAGTCATCCTTAAGTTTAGACCAAAAGCAAATTGCCATCTCTGAAGGTCTTGTTGTGTGTCTTGTCTTCTTAACTCTGTTCCTTAAATGCCCCAGGAGTGAAGTGTTCCTGTGAGAATGCCAGCCTATTTTAATACCTATATCATTATTAGGAGTGGAAGCTTGGTATTTCTTGCCTCAGGGCTGTGGAGAAAAGCTTGAAAATATGACTTGCCTACAACCTAAGAGCGCAGAAACTGAAACCAGGGGAATGACATCTACTCTGGAGGTGGTTGTAGTCATAAAATCCTTTCAGAACAGTTCCTTTGGCAAAAAAGCATAAGCAAGGAGGCAATTTTTGTAGTATTAAAGACCAGGAGACTGGAGGATCCTTCTACCCCCAACAGCAGTTTCAAGTCTTTGAAGGCTATAGCATTAAGTAACCCAGCAGGAGTCCCCAGAAAGGCTCTGAACGTAGAAGAAACAGAAAAGTTATTTCCTCACCAAATCTCTTCAATCAATGCGAGCCAGCTACATCAGGTCTGAGAGGTTATCCGATGGCAAGAAATAATTTCCAAGTGGTCTGGATAGAGGAGAGTGGAGAGCTGCATGTAACTAAAGTCTAACCTACAGAGCCTGCACTGCAACGGGGGAAAGGGAGTAGCCCACAGCCATCCCTCTGCACAAAGACAGCACTGCAAATTTGAAACCTTTTCTCCTTCTCATGTATTTAACTTGATAGAACATGAAGCTTAGGGCTCGTAGTGSTCGTCTATACCAGTGAGCTAACAAGGGCCAGACAGGGGTTCAAACACTGTTCCACAGTCATGCATGCAGTTTTRTTGTTAGCATGCTTCCTGTCACAGCTTTTGACTTCAGGAGAGTCTGGATTTTAGCAGAGCAGGCTTTGATTTATTCAGGGAATTGCTAGGCAAAATCCCCTGGGAAGCTGCCTTGAGGAGGAAAAGGTGCCCAGGAGAGCTGGTTAATATGTAAACGAGACTTACTAAGGGCCTAAGAACAAACCACCCTGTTGTGCAGGAGGACGAGGAGTTTCTGCAGAAGGCCAGCTTGTCTGAGCTAGGAGCTTCCTGATGAGCTGAAATGCAAAAAGGGAGCRTGCAAGAGGTAGAGACAAGGATAGGAAACAAAGGAGAAATATGAAAGTATTGCTCAGATGTGAAGGGACAGAACCAGGAATGCTCAAGCCTGGCTGGCGACAAGACTAGTGAGAGATGTTAAGGGTCACAAGTAACTAGGAGGTATGGTAACTGCAAAAGGAAGTTCAGGGAAAACGTGGGTCAGCATAGTGAGTGTATTATCGTCCTGTGCTTGGTGCTCTTGAGGCTGCATCTGGAAAACTATTCAATTTTGGGCCCACTGGTTCAAGAGGGAAGTGAAGAAACTGGAGAGGACCTAGTGGAGGACTTGCAAGATAGTCAGGACCTAGAGCATGTGACCCACAAGGAAYTGTGAAGGGAGCTGGGCTKGTTTAGTCTGGGCAAGCGGAGATCTAATAGCAGCCTACAGCTACTTGAAGGGGAATGACAAAGGTGACAGAGCCAAACTCTCTCTTGGTAGTGTGAGATGATATAACAGTTACGAATTGTGACTTGGGGGGTTCAGGATGGACTGTAGGAAAATGTATTTCACCCAGGGGTTAGTGCAGGAYGGGGGCAGGTACCCAGTGAGGATGCAGAATCAGTGTATGAGGAGGTGTTCAAGACTTGCCTGGACAAAGCCATCTGCCCTGGTATTGATGACAGTCCCACTTCAAGCAGGAGGTTGGACTGGAGACCAGTGGAGGTCCCATCCAACCAGTATTTCTATTATTTGGTCATCCTATGGTAAAACAGTGCTACGACTGCACAGCAGCAGGGAACTGCTGTTTGAATACCCATGAGTCACGGGGGACTGATCCTTAGCTGAGCTTCTGACTCTTTCTTCGCAGGTTGCTTCTGGGCTAATGGTACTGGTGGCCTTGCAGTGGTCTTCTGTTCTCCCATCCTCTAATGCTAGATTTCTCCTAACCTGCATCRATCTCCCACAAATCAAGAGTAGCCTTCTGAAGGATGCTTAGTGGGAAATTTCCTAGGGAGGGAAAGAAGAGGTGGGGCTCTTTTTGGCYGTGAGTGAATGAGAAAAGCACAGTCAATCTTCTGGCTCCTTGCAGGCCTACAGAAAGACCCTGTTCCCAGGTGGCTGCAGACATACGCGACAGTATGTGCCCTGTGAGCTCAGGCTTTTGGAGATTATACAAAGTTTGTGCAGCCTGGACTCTCTTCAATCAGAACATTATTTGACTTAGCTAAATGAACCAGGTGATTAAAGAGAGGGTGAGATTAGCAGTTTGTTGGCATTTGTTTTGCGAATATTTTTATCCTGTTCACTTATTTGTTTTATGCATCTCTTTTTCTGGTTAGGGAARTGAATTCCAGCCTTGGGATTCGAAAATGATGTTCTCCACAGATGTGGCTCTAAAGAACAGGTAATAAATGCCAATTATCCCAGGCAGTGGATGGTCCCTCAAGGGCAGGAGGCTACAAAGTGTGATGACTCATTTGAGCTGTGGATGACCTCTAGTTCACCTACTGTTTGCAGCTGAGCATTAAACTAYCCCTGCTCTGTTTCTTCTGGCCTGGCTAAGCCCTCTCATGCAAAGTATTAAAAAAACAGTCCTAAATTTGAACCACTTCTGTCATTGATGGGACAATTTACGTCCTGCTCATCACTAATGAGGATATGGGTATCCTGGTTATTAATGACTTWTCTAATCTTTGGATTTCTTACCCTAAAGAGCAGGAAATCCTTTAGAATGTAACAAACTAGCAAGTAGTTCCTTAAAGAGGATTTCAGGAGCTGGTAAAATGGAGCCACTCCTGAGTGCAACGCACCAGCTGTCTAATGGTGTGAACAGCAGACACAGAAGGGGAAGAGAAAGGTCAAGCTAGAACTGATTTCCAGGTTGGGACTCAGCTCCAGRTTCAGGCACCTATATTTAGCTTTTGCCACATGCAGGAGTGGGATTCAGCTTCCCAGATAGAGATGCCAATTAGCCAAAACTTCCACATGGAACTTGTGAATATGATACAGCATCTGTGGAAGACCCATCACCTGCTAGAGAGACRTATAGAGGCCAGAGAGTATAGCCTGCGACATCCAAACTGGCATTAGCTGGTTGCTAAATTGACTCTTAGATCTCTATTGAGGGTATGGCAGCTTAGACAACTAACTCACACCTACATCTGGATACCAAAATATAGGTGCCTCTGGAGCTGAATCCCATTCTTAACACTGCTGAATAAAAAATAAATAAAAGGTGTATGTGGGAAGGAATTATGACATGGAGAAGGATATGGTCATCAGCCAACTTCCTCCTTTGTGACTGTGTCTGTCTGTCTGTCTGTCTAGCTGCCTGTCTGACCAAAGTGACCAGCATCTGAGTTTCTGTTGATGAGGTCTGTACTGCCAGACCAGTGTGGTCAGTTTGTCTTTGCTGTAACATGAATCCAAACACTCAACTGTTAACAYGTTTCTTCCACTGACAAAATATTAGAAGTGTTTTCAAATTCCTCCTGAGCCTGAGATACAAAGGGCATATTGTGTCCCTTTTYGTTATCCAAATATTTAAGAAGATATTTGAGGCTGAGCCAATCTTTCAGCCATTTTCAGTTTTATGTTAGCTCCAGACCCAGACTTAACCACAGGTTGTGAGCCCAGTGGAGAGAACAGGGATGGTTAGAGGAGAAAAATACTTTTCACTGAGGTCCTAAATCTCAGTTGRGGCCTCCTTCTTCCTTTTATGGCTAACAAGTAAGCACCCAGGTCTGAAAGGATTTCAGTGCCTCGTTCCTGTGCTAACATCCTCTTAAGGAGTTAAGTCTTTAAGGTGTCTCAACTTCTGAAGATGTTTGTATGCTTCTGCATTTATGAGCAAAATGATCACTGCAAAGAGGTGTTTGCTACAGATCCTTAGCTAAAWACTCATATATATGGCTTATATATTCAGGAGTCAGACTCAATGGCCATGATGGTTCTTTCTGGCCTTAAATGTTCACACATGTATGAAATAATTTCCATTCTGCTGGCTTCARTATGTCACTGAGGGCTCCCTCCTAATGCGCTTCTTGTTTTTTCTGCCTGCAAAACATGCTAAGCAGTGCCCTGGATTTGTTAGGTGGATAACTGTTCTTAGGGGGCTTGAACAAAAGCCTTCCAATGCCTTATCACAGGGAAACTCCAGTACAAAACTCAGATTACAGGAGGTGAGTGACCTGTGTATCATAGGATCATTGGATAATTCAGTCTGGGAAGGGACCTCGGAAGGTCTCTAGCCCARTCTCCTGCTCAAAGCAGGGTCAGCTACAAGGTCACTGCAGCAAACCCCAGCTGGCAGCAGCATTTGTTTCAGAAAGTTGTTATTCTAAAGCATAGCTGTTCTTCTCTGTTCTACAGCTCCACTATAATCCTACCCTTCAGTTTCCTATTTGCAGCCTGATTCTGCAGCACCCCCAGTAGATTTAGGTAATTTAAGCTATTTGTCTATATGGACACTTGAATTGTCTGTTTTGTAGAGCCTGATTGTTCTTCAGGACTCCTCACCTGGTTTAGACGTGGAGCCACTCGTCTTCAAGCTGTCAAAAGAAAAGAAAAGAAAAATTATACTGCTCTTGCCCATCACCATTAATATGAAAGTTGTGCTTCTGTTTCAGGATCAGTTTTACCCATCCTCTATGAAGGTGACACTTGAAAAAATATGCCCAGTGGATCTCTTGGCTTTCCTTTTGTTCTGTTGGCTGCACAACTCAGGAAGATATAAAAGTGAGGTATTAAAAAGTTTGTCACTTTCCCTGTAGTTTTTATACACTGCAATGCTTCATAAAGCAAGCTCTTCAAATGGGGAATGAAAGGGACCAAAGAACATTGATGTTATTGATGTTAAATTGATGTTACTTCAGTGGTTTGGGGGATCAGGTCCACAGCTAGACTGGACCAGAACTACGTGAATGTATTTCTTTGTTTGCCTCTTTTTTATAAGTGCAACCAATTCAGCAATCTGTCAGATAATCATGCTTCGTTAAGGCTCAGGTAATTTTAGGGCTTTAAGTTCTTTTCATTGCCTGTGAGCTCTGCATATGTTCTGGGCTCACACTGAAATAACACCACTCGCCAGAAAAGCTATTTCCCATGGTTGATTGGTAAGGACTGTGGTCACTTCTTTCCAGGTTAACTTATCTGAAGGGATCCATCCCTTCAGAGCCTGGTGGCTGGAGTCCTGCAAAGCTGTCTGTGTCAAGCTCTCTGGAAAAGGGGCTTCTATGTTTCAGCTCATTTCCTAAGTGTGAGAGACTGGTAAAATCTTACTATACTTGCTATCTGCTGAAACACCTTATTGTTCATTTGTGAATTGGTGCAGGGGACTTGGTTATCTTCCAAACTCCAAGTAAGTGAGGACACATTTATCTTTGTGGACACCTGCAAGACTGGTACAGCAACAAGGGACTTTGCAGCAAATAAAGCATAAGAAGCAGGCACTGTAGGATAACTGGATGGCCATGGGCTGTGGTGGGTTGTTAAAATTTCTTTGAAGAGTTCACCTTTCTTTTCTCTGGGAGAGCCTGCACCAGTGTTCTCCTTCCTGTCTTGGATAAGGACTTTGTATTCCTGTCAAATTCATGCAGGCTTTGGACCAGTGTGGTGTAAAGGTTTCTGTTCCTCATCAATCCCATGCTGCCATCTTGCCTTTTGATGAGTATTATTCAGTCATTGCCTACTGGGAAGCTGTGTAGCCTCATATGAGACACAACAAGTATCTTCTCAATGGGGTTGGTTACTAGAGCTGCTCTGTCTTTCCTGCTCATTCCTTTTCACAACCTGTTTCTTTTAGGAGAACATTACCAGGGTAACTTCTTTAAGTAGGTGCTCCTCCCAGCAGCGAGGGCTGCAGTAAGACAGTCATATTTATTCAGGGCTGGATCCATCTGTACTGTCAGTTTTCAGGGAGCAAGGACTGTTCACGTGTACCACCATGTCATGAGACATGAAGTAGATGTGCCACAATAGGTCATACTAATGAGAAGCCACAAAGCTCTTCATCTCCTCGCATCACCCTGGTACTTCTGCACCTGATTTATTTGTTGCTATGTCTCCATTTTTGAATAGTTTAGCTGGGCACCTAACTTGGAAGCAAGGAAACTTACCCATATGCCAGTATTAAGAAACTCATAGAGCAAATGGATGCTGATAAATATTGTCTAAATCATAACCATGTTGTAAAGACAAGTCTTCACTGTCTGAATGAAAATGATGTTCCTTGCTGGATGATGCAGCCATAAAGAGGACATGTATTCCCAAGCTGTATTCCCAGGAGAAGAGTATGGTGAGTCCTTATCCTGATTAAAGTATATAGCTCAGCTTCAGAAGGAGCTGACTTTAAAATGGAAGACATGTAGAAAATGTCAGCGAGGATGGCTGGAGAAATGGAGAATGGGTTGTCTCCAAGGAGGCCAAAAGAGTTTGGTTTAGAACAGCAAGTATTTGAGAGAGGATATGATGTCTGAGTGATATCACCTAGGGAAAAGCTTTCGAACTGCCAGTCCGCAGAGCATGACTGGCCTACACGCACAGAGCACAAGGCCTACAGAATCGTTTGCAGAGAAACATTCAAAGAATTGTCCATTACAAGCGTGAGGATGGAGGTGAGTGTTTGTCTATGAAAAAAACCCTGGCCTTGACTATGGGCTGTTGTTCCAAACTGTTTGGAGATCACTAACACTGATGGGAAAGGAAGGAAAAGAGCTTCTCGAGTGACAATAGTGATTCTAGGATAGCTGGATACAGACTGGATGTGGTTATACTGCAACTAGAAATAAAAAGAGATAAGTGATGATCTGGGTCACTCTACAAAGGGAAATGAGAGAGGAGGGCCAAGAAACCTAAATAGCATGATGTACTTGTGCAAGGTAGTATGAAATACAGTTCGGCCACCCTGATGGGTCCTTCTGTCCCATATTCCATCTGCCTGGGACCCATGTCATCATCTTTGTTGTTGCAAAATACTTCAGCATTTTCTGTAAATAGCCTGGCTATTTTGGGCCATATTTATGATTCTCAAAGGAAAAAAGAGGGAGGCAGTGAGACAAAAGAGATCGGCAGTGAAAAGTTCATTAGTATTCTCTTTCCTTTTAGTTATCTCTTTCTTCTTTTATCCCTCCTTTTTTTCCTCCTTTGATGTGTTCCTGGTTGTCCCTCCACAAGATTAGTTGGTTGAATGGAAGAAGTGCCACTTTAAGGTAATTGTGAATGATTACATCCATGATCATTGCAAAAGTGCTGAGGTGTTAAATTTAAAAATGTTGCATTCACGGAACCAGATTCTGATCCTCTGGGCTATCCATGCTGGAAAGAGCCATTTGAGCTATTCACAGACAGTGAAGGGCTTTAAAGCAGCAGCAACCAGTTGGGGAAAAAACCTTTGTCATCATTTTTGACAGCTCTGTGAAAACCCCATACTTAATGCAAAACAAAGGGCCACAAAGCAAACAAGATGGTAGATTATATTAAGAATGGATTTGCAAATCTCACAGCGCTGTGTGTATTTCCCACCTGTACCTTGAAACCAGTCTAACTCTGATCACCTTGTTGGAGAAAGCACAGGACAGCAATAGAAAGAGCTCAGAGAAGCGAGATGAAAATAATCAGCACCATCGAAAAGCTTCTATTGAAAGAAATGAATACAAGATGATGCTGTAAAGGGTCAATTTATCACTCAGGCTTTCTGTGTAATACTACAGCAAGGAACCTCCTAATGAAACACATTTTAAAGTGTTGAAAGCAAACGCCTCTGAACAAAGACAGAACTACCTGTAGAAACCCCAGCCACGAGGAGAGCTCCGTGAATTAAAGGCAGGAACTGATCCTTTTAAGGACAGCAAAATTTCAGTCATTTCTCTGGCCTGAAAATAGAAAGAAGGACCATGTTTCCAAATGAAAGCTGCCCATCTGCCATCCAGCCCAGTCTGCTTTAGGCCAAGTGTTTTCTAGAAAATATGTCATGACTTGTCAAGTTCTCCCTGCACGTGGATCAATAACTCTAGAAGAGCTGTTTCCCTTTGAGACTCCCTGCAGCACCTTGTGTTCCACACCTGGTCATTCAATCTCTGAAACCAGCTCACTGAGAAGGGAGGTGAAACCTGAGTGCAAAATAGCTTTATAAACCAGATGATTTTCTCTCATTTGTAAGAACAACTCCTTATATAATTCCATTTTGAGGCTCTTTCCACCCATATGTTTTGCCCTCTCTGTCTGTCTTAAGATTTCCTTGCATTTCCATTCCCTTAATCCAGTTTCATCTTTCTTTAAATGCTCTACCATGTGCTGTCATTTTGCTGACATGGTAAGTTTTTCATTTTCCACTGAGAAATGACT
Organism: Apteryx rowi; assembly: GCF_003343035.1. Lineage (NCBI taxonomy): Eukaryota > Metazoa > Chordata > Aves > Apterygiformes > Apterygidae > Apteryx > Apteryx rowi. The sequence continues at coordinate 260,018 of NW_020448530.1, read as the reverse complement.
CATTTATTACAGTAGGGGTTCCAGCTCTTCACCAACTGCTTACAAACACCATTTGAATTGAGCTTTGAATGGGCTTCATGAATAATAATACAAAAATAACCCAGTGATGTGATTTGACTTCAGCTCTTTGAAACCCATAAATCATCCTAAGCACCATCAGTTAAAAAGTCCACTGTGGGGAACAGCATGCATTTGCCAAGTCAGAAATAGGCTCTGTGCAACCTGTTTCCAAGGCTTTTAGAGCCAGGCAAGTGGGGAAAGTAGGACATTTTGGTCTCATGTAGAGACTCGGACAGGGCATCCATTGCTTTGAGAGCTCAGAGACATCATATCAATGCTGTGAAGATGTCGCAGTCCAGATGGCTCCTGCCCAGCGGGGAATTGCGCAGCTCAGAGGCAGAGGGTAYTGATGGATACCAGGCAGTCCTAGGCACAGGCTGCAGACGTCTTCTCTCCCAGTGTGCAAGACCATCAGTGCGGGGTCACACGACAGACGTACATCTGGAGTGCTGCGCCATGTAGCAGGATGAGCAGGTTGTCTCCGGCTGCAGCAGCATGTCAAGATCTCTTTCCCATTTCAGGTGGCCATGGGCGGTAGGTGGAGAATCATGGTGGTGGTTGGCCTGCAGGGGTTRGCACATGGGGCCACAGAACAGGAGGCAGCGATGTGCTGCCGCCTTGTAACATAGGCCAAACTGTAGGGGAGTGAGGAGAAGAAAGGCCCAACGGTCTTGGCCTTTCTTCTTTTCCCCAGCCTTGCTTAGACCTCACGCCCAGAGGAGCAGGAAGGAATTACTTCTGACTCAGAGCTTGTGGATGCACATGATGATGGGAAGAAGAAGAGAATAAGTTTGATTCACAGAATTTGCTCTGGGCAATGCAGCTGTGTGCCATTACATGCAACTTATTTGCAGGCAACACTGTAGTCTCACTGGGCACATCCTCAAAGGTGTCTGAATGCTTTGGGGAATCCAGGMATGAATTTACCAGGTGTGGAATCGACTGTACCAGCGTCTCCTTCGTCAAGGTATCATGGGTCAAACTGCGTAAAAGTCTTTGGCTGAATCTTCCAAGGGATCATATTCCTCAGATAAGATATCTTTTGGTGCAATTTAAGGGCAGCATGTGGAAGTGGAACCCCCAAACAGAGTTAGAAAACATGAAAAAAGTTGCTGAAAAATAGCCATTTCTTTTGCACAGTAAAATGAAAGACTTATTAATGTAAAGTGTTTTGGCGGGAATTTTTGAGGGGTTAATTTTCCTCCTCCTCCTTCTACCCTATTATTCATCAATGACTACTAGACAATGAAGTAGTTCTGGTATGTTTTTGCTTTTTGTTCTTTTATWTCCCTCTTTSTTTCTCTCTCTTTTCTTTAAACCATTCTGTTCCTTTTGAAACTTCTCTAGTTTCTAGGCAGTTCCTGATTGGATCCATTTCTTCTTTGAAAGTATTTACCAAGAAGGAAATGAGTTGCTGATAAATGCCAAGCCCAGTAACGAGTCAATAACTCTTTTGACAAAATAAACATATAAATAAAATATTGAACAGTATCCAGATGATTTGGATTTCTTTTTCAGGGAGAGGGGGAGATCCTTCTTTTTCAGAGATACTCTTTTGTGAGAATAGTCTGACCATAGCTCTGTTTGTATGAGTGCAATTATAGCTGCAATTCCAGTAGTCCCTTCCAGGCTGGGAAAGTCCAGTGTTATCATGGGCTAATGATGGACATGGTGACATCATTGCTATAGGAAGAAATGCCAAATTGCTTTTCTTCCTCTCTGAGGACTTGGTCTGATACCCATATGAAGCTAGTGGCAGTGCTGGATAAAGCCCAGAGAAGTGGACTGGGAGGAGTGTTTCATACCTCGGCCAGCTGCGAGATGCAATTAAGTCAGCTCAGTAGGAGTAGGATCAGAGGCCGAGGCCTCAGTTACACCAGTGTTAGTGGAGACAGGTGCAATCGAGGCCCAGGCAGGATGGGTGTCTCAAATAGCAGTTTTAGTCCCAACTGCTTAACCTGCGTTAAAATTTCAGCTGCACCTGAAGCTGATCCTGAAGGAGCTCTGCTTTGCTGGTGGGCTGATTTAAGAGTTTGAGGCCGCAGCAGTTATTTGGTTATCTAGTAATGTGCTCCAAATATTCTCTCTGACCTATATGAGCTCCTCTCTGAAGTGCTATGTTAACCTTGCCAGATGAGAGGGGAGTGGCAGAAGAGCATTCTTCAGCAGTTAAAGGTATATTTTTTTCACTCTTTTTGGTGTCTGGTGACTATTTGTTCCACCAGGGAAGAATGGTGTAAATAGCCAAGCAGCGTCTTACCCGTAGGAAGGAGCGAGTGAGCCCTTCCCTGCTCCCTCTGGAACTAGTTGCTGTTGTTTGGCAGCATCTTTGGGAGTGAATGTCTTTTTGGCTGATCTGGCACTACTGGATCCTATTACTACAAAACTTAATTTTTCTTTTTGGCTCTCAAGTACTAATTCTTAGGAGCTTTACTGGATCCATATGTGTGAAACAGGACAATGAAATTTGCTAGATAAACTAGATTTGAACCATTGTTGCTGCAAATTCAAAGACTGCTTACAGTCCTTTCCTTCATGGCTTGGTGAACACAGTAATGTTTGATGGTGACTGCAGATAAATTATGGAGAATACAGATGTACAGTAATGGGCTGGTTGCATCTCTGCCAATGTCGTAAATCAAATTCGGTTCAGTGTTTCAGTATTTTGCTTAAATTGATATCCTGAAATATTGTGTCTGCTAATTGTGACTTAAATACTTGAACTCAGTGGAAACTTTGGCAGTTGACCATGATTAATTGTGATATTTTGGTACTGTTGAAGCTATGGATCATAAAGTTTGTTTTAACAGAATGGCAGCTAAAGGGAAAGATAAATACATTAAAAGGCAGAGATGGCAAAATTATTTGGGCAGAACCCTAATCTAGGGACTGGCATTTTCTCTTGTTCTGTTGTTGAGTAGCTACAATAAATTTTCTGAGTCTTTCTTTGTCTACTTCAGCTATAACTTGCTCAGGAAAGGGACTGTCTCTTCAAGCCCGTCTGTACAGTGCCTTATGAAATGGGGCTATAAATACTGCAGCAAGCCTCCGTACTCTTGTAGTAGAAGTAATGGTAATTCAGTCTCCCCACAAACATGTTTGAAATATGGCTATACTTTGGAGCACATGCCAGTCTTGCAGGCTGAGGTGGAAGAAAAACCAACTGTGGAAGGCCACAGATGAGGCTGGAAGAGATAAGGGGTATTTCCATGGTGACCTGAGCAAAATGAGAGTCCTCAGCAGGATGGTGAGAGTGTTGGGACTGACCACTGTCTGAAGCACCAGAGGGAAGAGGGTCACTGGCAGAGATGTGATGGAGCTAGGCTAATCCTTGTGACGAAGCAGAGGGACCTGCCCAGGTCTTGTTCACTTGTGCGGCCCTCAGCTAAATTAGGGACTGCTCCTGCTCCCACTCGATCGCATCAACGGGCTGCCCAGGCAGTGACAGCGGGGCTTGCTTTCCCCGTGCTGAAATGGTTATGAGTTGCTTTCTTGTGTCCTGAACCATGGAGAGAAGTGACTGCTTCATCATGAGCTCAATGCAGCCTCTCAGAGGAGACCTAGACCCTGCCCCTGACTTCTGCTCTTGCATGGACTTATTTTTGTTGTCTTCCTGACAGCTAGCCAATGCATGGGGCTAGTTCCCTCTGTTTCTTCTTACGTCAAGCTCAAAACTGCTTCCTYGGCACCTGTGTCTCTACTTGTTTCAAGATATGGCTTTCTTTTTGGCAGAGCCAGTTTAGGAGCACTTATTCTGGACATTTGTTCCTCTGTGCTGCTGCAGCTCACTGCTCCATCAGTGAGATGGCTCAGATTAAAAAAGCTTTATTTCCATGGCATCTTTAGGGCAACGAGGACGTTAATTCTTCCTTTTGGCAAGAGGAGAATGCTTGGAAAACCCATTGGTTTTACTGAAATCTGGGACTGTGTCTGGACACCAAATCTCCTCCAGGATCCCGCTCAGCATACTTCTATAAAGGAGGTTATTTCTGGCTAATATCACTTCCTCCCTTTGTGCAGAGATGTAAAAATGGCAGGGACAAATATGCAAGACAGTTTGACCCTGTTAATGCTCTGTGCCATATTCTTAGTGTTATTTACTTATGTTGATCTTGGGAATTAAAGATACTGATCTTATCTAACCAGAAAGTTTGAGCAAAATCTGCAGAAACTGTGCAGTTATTTAACAGGCTTTAGTTTTCACATGACATATCACTGAAGGTTGAATCACGCTTTAGAGCGGAAAGGGAAGCAGGCTGTGAAGACGGCATTGCTGAAGGCTAGAGAATCTGTTAACTGCCAGTATCCTTTAAATGTCTCAGAGCAGGTCCTAGCGAACAGCGGAGAAGGTGTACGAGGGAGCGTGGGCAGCCCTGCACTGATGAGAGCAGGATCAGCAGTTCCTCAGGGCAGAGATGGGCACTGTCAGGACAGTGTGCCGTGGTCCAGGAGACATCGCATCATCAGCAGGAGCTTGGGTAAGGTCTAAAGCTAAATTAGCATTTTCAGCATGTGGCAAACCAAACTTTAAGTATGTTTGAAGGTATTTCTGTTGTCCAAACCCACCTTTGTGGAAGAAATGTGGCCCTGACTATGGCATGAATTTAGAAGACATTGGTCAAGGAGAAGCCAGTGTTAACAGGTGTTTGCATTAATTCTTCATTTGCATTGTTATATTTTATTGTATTAGTGTCTTCTCAAGAGGCTGTTCCTTCAGACACTGACCTCGTGCAGTAGCATAAGGGAAGTCCTTCACCAAGCCTGGCTAAGGAGGTCAGTTCCTTTGGCTCCCCTTTCTGTCCTTGGGGAAAAAACATTGTCAGAGCTGTGCAGAGTGATCTGACCGCTGCACACCCGTGTCCCTTCCTGCCAGGGCCAGTCTGTCCTGAGAGGTGGGCGCAGAGGGCGGTTTGAAGTGATGGCTTATTTTTATTGTGGTTGATGAAAGACAGGTGTGATCTCTCTCCACTTCCCCTGTCCCAAATCCCCAGAGGTTGTTAGTGAGACCCAGGAAAATGCCCTGGTCATGGTTCAGTGACTTTACAAGAGGCACCAGCTGCTGTCTGAGATGCCCCAGCTGTCCTGTCCACGGTCATGTAGGTCCTGTGTGTGGTTTGTGCCTGCCCTAGGTGGTTGTCTGATATCCCAGTGCTTCCCAGAGGACACTAATACCCAACAGTGCACATCAAGCTGTGCCTGTGTGCCTCTTCTTCATCTTCTGTACCTGGGATGGGGAGTCTGTGCTCAGCTTTGCATTAATCAATTTGTGAACTAGATAGACCCATCAAATGCTGTGTCCAGTGCTCGTTAAAGCAGCTTCTGTTTCATTATAACAGAGTCCTCTCTCTTCTCTATTGCAGCAGTTTTAATGTTTTTTCAGGGTAATTGAGACAGGCTCTCTATATGTGCTTTTTCAAGAAAGGACACAAGTTCCTCATTTAAATGTAATCTCATCAGTTCAGTGCTTAGTAGAATGCCATTAAGTATGTCAGAAGCATATATTTTAGCTGTAGGAAGTCCTTAGCGCAAGATCTTAGGCAGTATGACTGCTTAAATAATTTCTAAAAGCCCTGTATTTCTATTTTCATTGTTATTGTGTCTTCCTCCTGGTTGTTTTACAGAAAATTTTTAGGAGAAAATTGGCAATTAATTACAATAACAATAATGATTATTATTAACTGTAATAAGAATAATAATAGAACAGAGTTTACCATCCACATAAAATGCCACCAGATCTACATGAATAAAAACAGTACAGAAAATATATAGGTATTAAATTCATAAAGTAATTTCCTTCAATGTTACCATGATATCTTCTAGTGTAATCCAAGAAAATAGATGCTCACAACACAGCTATAAATATTCATCTGTGCAACAAGCTTTTGTCTCTCATCTCCTGCTATTGGTTTTTCATCGTCCGTAATGGCATTACATTATTTCTCTCAAAGTCGAGCATGAGAAGGCATCAGGTGCACAATAGCAAAATTAGAGATAAAGCTTACTGAAATTAAATTCCCTCCCACTGAATCCTGATAAATTTTTCTTATCTCTAAAGTCACTCTTGTGAAGAAATGTTTCATAATCTATTTGGCCATTAAGAGGAATAAAAGTGCTCGCGGGGCTGTTGCATGCTGGTATAAAGGATGTATACATGTGTGTTGCCCTGTGCAAGGGGACCCTGATCTTCRATGATGGTTCCTTGTTCCTCAGTTAATGCAACCAATAGTATGTTTCCTAGAGGAGTTTTATGGTTAGAAAGAGTTATATGGTCATAAGAGTTATATAGGAGCAATGCACCTGGGCTATATAAAATGCTCAAATTGCAGACCTTTCAAGGAAGTTATCATTGGAAGCAGGTATAAATATATGTGAAAAGGAATTGAGGACAGAAGAGAAAAGTCAGCTGAAATTTTCTGTCCGAGTTTCCCTTCCCCACAACTGTGAAATCCAAAGTTATATCAAAATCTATTAAAGTAACCCAAAGCCCTTGTATAACAGAGCAACACTGTTTTATGAGAAAACATAATCCTGGTAAGAAGTCTTGGCCATATAAAATGAACCCTCTTCTCTCTCAAAATAAATGACCTTAACCAAATCTATAAACACAGCTCTACACACACAACTATATTTCATTTTTCTTCTCAAGAAAAATGTCAGAATCCTATTGATGTTGCTTTAATTCATTCATTATGTAGTTATTTTCTAACCCTGTGAAGAAAATATTGAAGTAAAACAAAATGCATGTGTAGTTTTGATTTTAAAGCAAAAATTGTTATTTTCATTCAATTTCTGCTTTCATTCTCCAATTTTTTCTTTGGAAGCCAAAAGGGGTTTAAATATTTGCTTTATTTGGAAATTTCCTGCTGAAAAAGGATTTAAAGGTTACTACTGAAGCCAAGATTTCCTTGTAGAAAATAAAGCGGACAAAAATGTTTTCCAGCAAAAAACATGTGTAGTCACTCTCCAAACATCACAGTCCAGTTGTTAATCTTTCACTTAAAGATGATTTCAGAGATGAATTTTCCCAACAATTCCAAAAGAAATAACAAAGATTAAGACCCTCACAAAAGCCCTAGTAGGATCTAAGGGGAAACAACCAGGCAGGAACAAAACACACTTTTTAAAGTCCTGGTACATATGAATMTGAGTGATCTACATAAAAATAAGCATGTAAATCTGCCTGCCTAAAGGTACAGAGGTGGTGGTTGTGAAGAGGTAGGGTTTTCTATGTCATTCATCTGAATTATGTTCAAATTACTTTTTTTTTTTTTAATTTAAAAATTCCTTATCAAAGGGAAAAATAACAAATCACAACAATTTCCCTTTAGGATTAATTTTATATTGTACTTTCTAATGGTTTTCAAGGTACATGGCATTAGTGAGCTGAATATAGTATCTGATATTCTGCCTCTTCTCAAGTTTCCTAATGTATATGGAAGACAGTTTTTCAAAGACGGATGAGATATGCCTATATGAGGTATTTTTACCAGGAAAGAAGAGGGAAGGCAGCTGTACAYATAAGGCTTGCTGCTTGCAAAACTGGTTTTATACCTATTAATGCTAATTGTTTTAATATGAATGACTTTATTTTCTAGCTTTTTATTAATGTGTGTATGTGAGCTGTTTTCCTTCTCTTTCTGAAAAGAAAACAGCTTCAAACTGTTTTGCGAAGTTAAAAATGTGTTTGTTAAGCTGGTAGCTTTGTTCGGTTCATCCCTTTAAACTGACACACGTGAAGTTATTCCAGGGAGTTGTGCTTGCACGGTGACAAAACAAGCAAAATTTCAAACTACCTATTTTTACTGCTACAATCAAAGTCTGTTTCAACATCCTCAAAAGCCTGGCAGGGTGGATGCAAGATGAATGACAGGTATTACAATGCAGCCTTGAGGAGCAACTCCAGACAGCCATTCTTAACAACCCTTTTACCTCTAAACCAGGTAATGTAATATCCATGAATTATCTATTTATGCTGTATGTATCTCTGCAGTAAATTTGAGTTACCATGGTCTATTGATTTAGTATAACCACACTCACATTTATGGTGCAAGGTGTTGAATTATAATGGCATGTTTAACCTTGCATATTGATTTCTAACATTTTCAAGTCAAAAGAGGTTGTCTCATGAACTGGCCAAGAGTTGTAGGTGTCAAAAGAGTTTTCTTTTTGATAAGAACTATTCAAGATTTAACCAATAAATACATCTCAAGGCTTTTTACCCTGTTGCCTAATTAACGAAAGCCCAAACATCTGTGGAAGGCAAGTATTCATATCCTGCTATCCATACCTACCACCAAAGCTTTTGATTTGCCTTCTTTTTGTATAAGGTGCTCCAGGCACTGCAGCAGCCTTTTGGGATGTTGACAGTGGTTGTGGGATCTCTGTGCAACGCTACTTGGACCATAAGGCTGGCAGCGACGTGGTGCCAGTGTGCACACTTCTGTGGSATTTATCCAGGACAAAGCACAGAGGGTGTGCGGCAGACTGATGTCGGAGCACCTCGGGAGCTATCCTTGCGGTTGCCAGGCTCCACACAACTCTACTTTTGCTTCATGGGCCTGTGTTTTTTATGGTTGAACTTCTCAGCGGTCCTGGTGGGTGATTGAGGGGAGGATTTTTTTTATGATTTCTAGGGCAACAGGTTCTTTCCCTCTCTTTGCTTCTTGTAGTCAGCCCGTTTTCCTTTTGAGAAGGAGCAGCAGKGCTAAYAGTTGATCGGGGAAGATAGCATTGCCTGGCAAGACTGATGCTTAGGTTTTGTAACCTGGTGCCTTGCTATCCTGSCAGAGAGTGCTTTGTGCATTAGTCAAGTGCATCATTAGTTAGAGAACAACAGAAAACAAGAAATAAAGCAAGCTGCCTGGAGGGGRARAAGGGATATTGCTCTTCCGTACAGTTATGTATCTTCCCATCTTGAGAAACTGAGTTGATTTGCAGAAGCTTCTTTTAGCACTTTGGAAAAACCCATCCCACTTGCTTTTATGGCCAGGACAGGGTCTGTGAGCTTGTTAGAGCAGCGCTTACAGATATTAATTGATGGCAAGATCACGTTGTAGTGGCCAGGCTCAGACCTCAAGTGGTGGTGCTGGCCCTGTTCCRAAGGACCTGTGATCCAAAGGCATGGAGCAAAGGGACAAGAAACAGAAGATGAGCCCTGGGTCACAGTCAGTCTTGGCAGAACTGGAAACAGGAACCAGCTCTCTGGCCTCCCACACTTGCATGTCTCAACAGAAAGGTCATCAGTGTAATGAATTTGTCAGGCTTGGCTGCAGGCCAGCCTTGGGAGCCCTATGCCAGTGTCATTCTTCCCTCACCTCTGCATCCACTGGCAGGGCTTCCCAGCCATTTGTCTCTCTTATTGCTTCTTGGATGGAGTACAGCTCCGTGCCGGCTGCAGTAAGGGGAGAAGAGGAGGGAGGTATCTGGGACGGTGCAGGACATGTCTGTGTAGACAGGAAAGCGCGAGGAGAGAGGGAAGGAGCTTGAACTTCTTCCTCCTGTCCATGGTGTGGAGCTCACCAGCTGGTTGAGCTGGGAGGAAGAGATACCTTGCAGCAACTTCAGTACAACAAAGAGGCAAAAGGTCTCAGCCTCTTGTTTGCCTAATGTAGAGCCAAAATTAAAATAGCTGGGCAGGGAAATGTGAAAGGAAACTTCCTGTTTTACATTTGTCTGCATGAGAGTTTCTTCTGTTCCTAAACTRCACCTGATCTATTTTTATTGGACCAAGTTGTAAAAGCTAAATTCTATTGCAGTCATGATTTCTGACCCRCTAAAGTGTTACTGAGAATTATCTCTTGAGACAGAGCAACTACTTGGTACTGCATATCCCTTGCGTTCAGTCACAAAAGCTGCCTACAGGGCCTAGCATTTCGAGACTGAGTGATGATCTATTGCTAATTGCACTCTTTAGACAGACATGGGGAACAGACATATGGTTAGAAGAAAGGCTCTATTTATTTTTATTTTTATTTTTATTTTTATTTTTCACCTTCCACTGCTTTGGTTGCTTACTGCTAAGTACAGCACTTCTGCTGTTTCCAGGCCCTGAAAAATGTAGAATCTGAAGAAGTCGGAGGAAAAAAAAAAATTTGCAAACAGCATCTTCCCTTGTCAGAACCACTGTTTGCCCCATCATTTTAAGGTTCTTTTATGCCAGGCAGCCAAGCTCAATAGTGGAGAAGTCATTAAAATTGGCCTGGACAAAGCAGTGGAAAATATACGTTTGGGAGAATCTTGCATTGGCCCTGAGATAGACTTAATGACCTAATCAGTCTTTTAAAGCAGTGGTGATAGCTACAAAGAGAGCATTTATCTTGCAGCAAGAAGAACAATCTCTGCTGGATAGGAACAGGGATTTTTTTTTTTCCCTCTTTCTTTTAAATGCTGTAGCAACCTGCTTATGGAAAGTGTTTGAATGTCATAACTATTTGTGGGCACATGGTGCAGGAAGGGATTGYCTGAGCTGTGAATCCAGCTCTCCGCTTTCATAGGCACCTGAATCGGTTAATCCCTTCAGAAACTTGCCAATGTCTAAATTCAAGCTCTGCTTTTTGCCTCCACTGGCCCTRCTAGGTAGGTGCTCTGTTATGTGGCTACACCTAATTTCCAGCCTAAGTTTATACAGAAAACAATGTATACTGCTTTACCTTTGTACCTTAGGCTTAAATAACTCTTTCCACTCCCCGAATCTCATCTCCTGTAACCTTGTAAACAAGAGGCTTAAATACAGCCCCTACATCTTGAGGAATCCCAGTGTATTTGTAAGGATTCTGTCGATCTCAGCAAAATTCTGAGCATATCAGTAATGCAGGATAGGCCCTTTAAGGTGCAAATGAGTGGGTGTTTAATGCAAATTAATAACATTATGGACAAGATAAGCGTGCAGCCATAAAAAGCAAGACTACTGGAGAGATTGTCGTATTTGTCTTCCTTGCCTTAAGGCTGGGTTAACAAAACCTCAACCTTTGCAGAGATGTYTGCTTCAGGAATGCAGGCAGGGAATTCAGACAGGGAACGTGCTTAGGATTAGGAGGACAGGCTTCATCTCACGGGAATGTAATGTCTACAGTGTGGATGCTTGTTGCTGAGCTACCCATCCAAGACTGTGCTTATAGGCAATGGAGAGAAATAGGAATGTCTAAATGGTGGATAGTTTACCAGATCTATTCAGGAGATCAACATCAAGATGAAAAGACTTGTACCTCCAAGTCCTTCTTTTTCTCCACTATGAAGGGCCTAGGGAGATGGGCTGAGATGGTGGTGCCTTTGGTGTAGATATCTGTATTTAGTAGGATGAAACCTGCTTGAAACAAATATCAGAAGGCCTCTTTTGTCTGAACCCCTGGGGACTGCAGGTGTATGTCATGTCTCTTAGGTGGGCCAAATCATCTGCTGAAGATGCTTGACTCTCACCATTGGACAACTCAGCTTCCTAGTCATTGCAGTTAATTTTCTAAAGTTTGGGGCATTCAGGAAGGCCTTTCTCAATGTCTCAGTTCCCATGCCAGGCCTTTCTTCACTTTTTTGAGGTATGGACGGTCTCTGAGCAATGTGTGGGTGTACATTACCTACTAAAGTCAGGTCCTGAGGCATGATAGTTGTATGTATAGTATCAGCATATCTGATCCCAGCTGAGTTGTTTATTAGAGAGTGTGAACTATAATAGCGTTGCTTGTCTGGTAGCTACTCACCACAGTGAAGAGTAATGGCAAAAGCCGTTGTATTAAAAGGGTAAAGCTTCAAGTCTGTGATCTATGTGCGTAATACTTCACACTGAAAAGAGCTCCGAAGACTTGCCCAAGACTTTTGCTACAAGGGGGCTTGCAAATTCCCTGCTAATTATGAATGCTCAGGTACTTTTAAATCCTCCTGGTGCTTTTACTTTGAGGTCTGAGTACTTTCATGACCTAGTTTAATGCAAAGAAAAATCTGTAACTAATATGTGTGTGAACCTACAAAGTCTGTGCGTAAAGCTTTATACTCAGAGTGTGTTGTAGCTGTAACGGCTTTGTAACTACTGCTGGACAAATATTTTGAGGCATCATCAACTCAGTTCCCCGTGGGCAAGATTATGGCAGTCTCCCGAAGTTTAAGTTGTCTTCTGAAGTTGTTGCCAGTGAAATGCAGTAAAGGGTAAAAGGTGAGAAAGAGGTTAATTGGTGTGGATAAGGGATGTTGCACAGTTAGTCCCCCAGCAAGGGAAAGTTATTTTTCTCCCAAATCTGGTTTGACTGGAGATGTGCACAACTATGTGAATGTACAGAGCAGCAGAACCCAATTTAAGGTCCATGAACTGCTGGTTGTCCATGAAGCCTTGGAAAGCTGCTTGCCACTGGTCAGCAGTGTGCACRGAGCTTCACACTCAAAAGTTTAATGCAAAAGTTAAAAAAAAAACTTCAAGAAACTGCTCAGACTCTCATTGTGGTGGCCTCTTCCCTGCTGCAAGATCTTGCAGACCATCTGCTTCTTCCTGTGTGATGCATGACCTGTAATTGGAGTTATTTCTCAAAGGTGGCCTTTATGACAGGGACCTGCTTTTATAGAAGCTTAATAATGAGGATGTGGTTGTCTAGTGTTGATGGTGTCTACGATGTCTATGACGGCGTTTGATCTGCTACATGTAGATACCAATTAAAAGATTATAAACAGGTGTTTGGATTGGGGAAATGCATTTAATTATGAAAAATATACTTGCTGACTGGCAGTTCTGCAGTTCTGCTGTCATGATCCTGAACTGGAAACCCCCCCCACACACCCCAAACACTTAATATTCATTAGAAGTGTTACAAAGATATATGCTAATATTGGAACAACACATTTACAGACTGCACAGCTAGAAAGAATGATTGTGGATTGTTCAGAATTCCTCTCTGAGCTAGAATTGCTTCTCTGAGGGAGGGGGGGAAAAACCCTTCCAATCTGACAAAATACCATGGATAGCAACTGATCTGCAAATAACAACTGGAAGGTCTGATTGATATTTGGCCTGATGGCAGAATGGGTGGATTAGATGCAAAACCAAGCCACAGGGGCCCAACAAGTGAGCTCTGCATCCTGGAGAGCAGATGTTTCAAGATGCTAATCCTTCTGCCTGTCCACTCCATCCAAGGGTTACCAACCCTGGCGACGGAGTGGCTGAACAGAATGCATGGCTCTACCTCCTCCCTTCCAAATCAATGTCTGGAGTAGCTGCCTACTCTTTGGCAGAGGAATAGAAAGCTATGGAGTGATATCCTCTTAAGCCACCACAGATGGCTACCTAGTAAATATGAGTCAATGCCTTAGCTCACAGTCATCCTCTGCTCTTCAAAAAGCCTCACTGGCAGCTTGCTTCTCCACTGGGCATTGCTCTGCTCATCAGGCATCTATGAGACGTATAGGATCTGCCTCCCTCTGACTCTGTGTCACCTTGGCAGTGCTGGTCCATTTGACACTCCTTTCCCATCCCCCCCTTTTTTTTTCCCCTATACCACAGGATAATGCATGTGTGGGGTTTTTTTTGTTTGTTTGTTTTGTTTTTTTGCTCCTGGGTTGTGCTGGCAGCTGCCACAACTCTAGAATCAGCACTTCACAGCACAGCCAAGCTGCAGTCTGGAGCAGTGTGACTTACTTGGTTGTGCATGTGGGGAAACGAAAGAAGAAAGAACCAGAGGAAATGGCTAAAGATGAGACAACTGTGCAGGCTTGAGTATGAAGGGGAGCTTGCAGGAAATGACAGCACTATGATGCATGACAGAACCAGTTTCCACTAAACTGTGGCTAATCTGTAAATGCAACTCAACTGCAGCCAGAAGAACTACCTTGGTGCAGAACTGAAAGGGCCTTTCCTCCTGGTTTCTACCCCCCACTGGATATGGTCTTAATTTGTGAATCTTCTCCTGTATGCTGGGACTTGGTGGCTCTGAGAGATCTGGGTCTCCCCTTAGTTTTTCCATGCTTCTTCCTTCCAGCCCTGCTCTTTGGGTAGCTCTGATGCCCAAGAAACCTGAGACATGCTTTTCCATTATCGGAAGGAAATAATCACCTAAGTTTTCAGACCCAGGAGGGTTCACAAAAATGGTGGTGGGTGGAAGAGTGGGAAAAAATGGATATAAGCCTCTAGAATCAGTCCCTCCAACTGAAATTCAATCAATAGTGAGGGGGGGAAAAAGATCCTGGGAGCTGAAGTGGAAATGTCTGATTTAACTTTTAATCACTGTAAAGTGTACTTTGCTCCGAAGAGCTTTGCTGGGGTGGATTCAGCATCAAAAAGGCAGCCGCAACCCCTCCTTTCGAATCTGTTCAGATGGCCGAATAACAGTCAGCAGTGACTCACACAGACTGCCTATAAGGAAAAGCAGCAGCACCTGGATTAGGAAGCTAGAGGGACTTGAGTAATCACAGTTTAGGACTGAGTTAAAGGGTTTCATGGGCAGTGGGAGTAGGGTGGGAAGGGTTGCCACCCTTTTGGGACTCTTATTGGGGGGTAAAAGGTTGTAACAGCTGGAGTTTTTCTTAAACAGGACATTATTAGAGAGGCAACCACCACCATAGTGGGCTTGTTCACGTGGCGCTTTGCGGGACAGTCTTGCAGGGGCTTGCAGCTTGTTTTCCCTTTATGAATGGATTTTCTAGCGTGAGAGCCTGTGGCTTGGATGGCTGAGGCTGGCAGCGCTGGCCTAGCTAAATCTGAATTTCTTTTCAGACAGTGTAACCGCAAGACAAAAATCAATACAACAACAACGTCAGCGAATCTGAGCAGCCTGATTTATACTGTGGCTTGTCCTTGGGTTAGGTGGGCTGATGACTTTCTTTATGGCAGCGTCTCCATCCTTTGCGCATATTCAGCTGTTGCGATCTAGCAGAGTTGACCTGATTCATCTGTTCACCCTCCTGCTCTCTCTGCCTCCGAAACAAGCAGTGTTTGTTGTCTGTGTCTCCTCGTGCTGCTTCCCCACGCCGCATCATTCTCCTCCCTGGCAGCCTTGCCAAGTTAAGAGTTAAGGACCGAAAAGAAGCAAAAACCTATCTAGCAAAGACAAATAAATGAATAACACACATGAAAATGACTTGCCTTGAAACTTAAATTGCTTGCTAACTTTCTTCTGGTTTTGGCAGGGAAACAGATTATTTCCAGTGCCCCAGCCTTAGGAACTTGGCTGCTTTTCAATCTCTGACTAGGGCTTCAGTGCTGGGAATTTTATTGTCTTCAACACCTGCAAAGGCAAAGCTAATAAGTGACTGAAGTTTCAAGGTAGAGTTTGACACTGCTGGGTTTGTTAATTGAATTTTTAGCCTGATTCCCTAAGGAAACAAGGCTTGATCTCTGTCTAGCTAGCTAGCTCTGTGCATGTGTCTCATGATTAAATTTTAAACCCCAAATTGACAGGGGAGTTGAAGTCCCAAAGAGGTATCATCCCAAGTAGTGGCATAAGAAGTAGTGCCCAGTTAAGTGATGAAAGACCTTATTTGTAGTCCTCAGATGGGAAGAAAAGCAACAGTGGGGGCTTCTTTGAGTATCTCTGGGAGAATTCACACTGGAGATATACTGCCCACCTGCCCCAGCCTGCCAGAACACCTTTGTCCTGATCTTGCACTATATCCTGCTGCTCTGCGGCAGCTTTGTGAAGCTCCAGTTTCTCAGGTGTTTCTGGTGAAAGCTGGGAGCTAAGATCTACTTAAACTCTCCTCCTGCTTCTGTAGCTCATCATTTCTGATCAGTGTATTGTTTTACATCTACTGAGTAATTAAAATAAATATTTTTGCCTGCTTTGTTCCATGCATCAAACAATTTTTTTATCTAGTAAGAGGGAGAGATAATTACATAAAAAAATGAAACTATAACCCAATTTGACACCAGCTTGTTAGCAATCTTTCCTGCCTTGTATAACCAAAATATCCTCATAAAATCAGCAATGTTACATGAAAGAAATTGATTCCCACAAGGAATGTATACCAGACACTGAGTTTACTAGGGACTTTGCAGTTTCTATTTACTTCATATATAAGGTGTTGGGCTGTTAATATACAGAGGTTAGGATGAAAGAGAGTTGGACAGAAGAAGTTTATTTCAGCCATTCAAGAAATTTAGAAAGAAATATCCAGCAAGTTCTTCCAAGCAGGGTCTCACAAAGAGTAGTTGTTCAGTTGCTTTTACTCTTGTGAACACAGTCCTGAACCAATGAAGACTTATGCATGTAGCTTTGCACTGAGGCTTTGCAAACTGAGTAAACTTCCATTGCCCATGCACTTAAAGCATATTTGCCTTCAGGGGGACTTTGCTCAGAGCGCAGAGTTAATCACATGTCACTGAAGCTTTGCAAGAATAGGTCTAACTAGGGGTGGTTGCAATAGCCAAGGAGGAACTGAAATTGGAGAGATGATATCTCAGAACGTGCCAAGTTGAAATCACCCTTCCTTCAGCACCACTCATTCTTCTGAGATGTCCCTTATGTGCATCCAGGCAAATTTTGAGGATTGCTAGAGAAATAGAAATACAGATCTTGCCTTCTGGTCTTGTTCAGCAATAGTTATCTTTCTCTTTCTAGGAAAGAGAAGCCAGTGAAATACCTTGCTCTGGTTGAGACTTGATTCTGTGTCCAGGGAAATGTGGGGAGGGGGAAGTAATAAGGAAGCAGGTCATTGAGATATATATATATATATATAAATTTAATGGGTGTGAAAAATAGAAATCTATTAAACAGCTGACCAATATACTGAACTATGCAAGTTTTCTCAGTCCCTATATGGTCAGTGCTAGCATAGTTAAGAATAATGACTGTAAAGGGACTTAGCAATCAAAAGATATTAACACATTGATGTCTTCCTCTGCATATATTATCAGCATGAGCCTTGCAGGCTAGACGGGTGGGCTAGACTCAGCTCTGGAGTTGTTTTTATTCCTTCCCATCCCTGCCAAAAGCTTGTGGATGGTTCCTGGGGGATGGGAGGAGTTGGTGTCATTTGGTTTAGTAGCAGTGTTGGAAAGGGAGGGGAGAGGGGAGATTGGAAAACAATTCCAGCATTTCATTTCCACAGGAATATCCGTGACTGTTCTGCCTGGATCCCTTTCTGAGTGCGAGGAGGCAGACGTGGGATGCTCCRCAGGTCACAACACAGAGGGGATGTGTGCGGGCAGGTCTCCCCTTATGCCCGAGGAAGAAGATCCCTTTCTCTTTTCCTTGCCCTCGCTCTGGTGGGTGGGTGTGCTCAGTAGTGCTTCCACCCTGCCTAAACTTCTCCGCACGATAAAAAAAGGGAGCGTGAAGAGACCCAGAGTAACGAGCAGAGACCTGGGATAAATGAGTCCATCAATGCTGACTCTTTGACAGATTAAAACAAGCGAGTCTGTGAGGGTGGGAACCAGAATTGCCAATTTTCGATGCTCTTCAAACCGTCATCACCTCCCTATCTGCTGGAATGAAGCTGCTGCTTTTGTAGTAGACGTGATGACCTTTCAATTCTCGTGCTGCAGCATAAGTGGTGGAGTGACTGAATAAACAATTTGGAAACGTGTTTTGGAAATATTGCTGTCTGAGGCTCCATTAACCTCTTAACAAAACTCTTCTTCTTCAGAAARTCTTTCGCCTTAATTTCTGCGCAGAACAAATTCTAGTTCAGTGCAGATGCAGGAAGAAATCTCAAAGTTCAGTCTGGATCCAGATGAGGTGATGCCTTTTAAATGAATGCAGTTATGAACAGCCATGTCACAAGCAGAGAGGCAAGCTGCCCCTTCCTTTATATTGCGGTAATTAATAAAGCTCGTTGAGTTTAATGCTAAGATTAACACCAAACACCAGGTCTCTCCTGTAGCGCTCTGAAGTACAAAACCACTGATGCTGCATTGTAATGAACGCCTGTGAGCACCAGAGGGTGGTGTATTACACAGAAAAAGCTCCCATCAGGGT
This sequence comes from Apteryx rowi, assembly GCF_003343035.1. Classification (NCBI taxonomy): domain Eukaryota; kingdom Metazoa; phylum Chordata; class Aves; order Apterygiformes; family Apterygidae; genus Apteryx; species Apteryx rowi. Next base: position 242,070 of record NW_020448530.1, on the reverse strand, counting down.
AGCGCAAGCTATTTTTGTGAGTGTTGTTTGGAAACAGATTGATAGGAAGCATTTAAACTGAAAGCATCGTTGGCCCCTCCCCGCCGCAGTCCGTGTGTGGCACTGTTTACTGTGCGCGAGCATTAGTTGCCGCATTGTTTAAAGATGATTTAATGGCTATATTGTTTGTTTGGGTGCAGAAGAACGTTTGTCTGAGATTAAATGCTCAGAACACTTCTCCGCTGCACCAAGGCATAATGCTGTGTCATAAGTTWAATTTCCAGGTGCCCAAGCAGCGCGTAAGCTGTCAGACCAAAGTTTTCCAGGGTCTGACCTCTCGTGCGTCTCAACCATGTCCCCTACTTCACGCTGGGGACAGATCTGACTATGCCCCATCCTCCTCCTCTCCTACACACCTCACTGATTTCCTAATGAAGGAAATCTGGCTGAAGGGGAGCCACAACCCCCTTGGCAGGGACCCCAGTCTGGGTCACCAGGGCATGGGGCTCATGGCAAAGTATGTCCTCTGCCCAGGGTGAAGGTAGCTTTAAATAGGTCGGCAATGTGGTGTATACAAAAACATTGATAGCTGGATACAGTCTGGCTCAGATGTTGTGAGCGTATCAATGTTACCTAGCTCTTGAATAGTATTTTCGACCACTAGATGTCTTTCCAAGGAAATCTGTTTCTTTTTCCTCTCATTGCAGGCTTCAAAACTGAGGCGTGAGCAGCTGAAATGACTTGCTTGAGTTCGCCTTGCTTTCCTGAAGCTTGAGCTGGTGCTTTAACCACTCTGCATCATCTCACACATGAACACTTTTTTTTAAAGAAATGCTATCTTTGATCTGCTCTGACACGTACACATTCTACGCTGGCTCCACTTAATGCCTGGCTGCTGTTATTCAGGCAACCTCCAGCGAATCGGCTGCAGGAGCTGGACATTGGAGAAGGAGTGGTCCATTAGCTTCAGGGCCGTAGGGCAAGGTGGCACTCGCACTCTCCAGGAGCAGATCACACGTGGGATCGGGACTCTGAGGTTCACATCCTAGATCCTTTTCTCTCATTACATCTCTGGTGAGATGACTTGTCCCAGTGCTGCAGACGAAATATGTATGGAATATTTGTTAACAGGTACAGAGGGATGTTGTTAGAAAACAGCTGTGTTAGTTGAGATTATATATGTATATTTGCATATTAATATTTACAGATATTCTTAAATTCCTACTTTTGCCTTAAGACAATGAAGTTCTTATGGTTTGTTTAGCGTCTGTTATATAATAACATAGGCAAACACACAGGGCTTCTTAAGGATGCTGGGAAGAATAGCAGATCCCTCATCACCTGCTTTCTCCCTTTGACTGGTGCATCACCCTAAATCTCACACCGGGAGGCATTCCTAAACAGGATGGTCTTTCTTGTGTCTGCTTTTAGATGAATGAGGTCAATGAACTCTTCCCCCGTGCAATGACTTTCAGAGAGGCTGTCTCAAATGTCCCTTTCTGTCAATGTGCAACCCGCAGATGGATCTTTGTAGAGCTCAGCACAATCCTTCATGGTCCAGACTTYCTGGGGAAAATGAGGCATGACTGTAATTTTTAGTTCAGCTTTTTCCTCTCCTATCTTAAAAGATGAACAGGTAAATAAGGAGAAGGACACAAAGACAATCCACCCAGTCTAAATGAGAAAGTCCTTGGCACTGGCGTATGCCAGTGACAGTCACAGATGGCCATTCTTGAGCTTTCTGGTTGTTTCTCATTTTGCTTCCAGCTTGCACTAGTCATCTCCTGGCTAGCATGCCTTCACTCATCTGCTGTCTGTCATGTGCTGAAGGTGCCTGCTGTTAATCGCTCCTCCGTTTGTCTTAAACTGCTGCGCAAAGTGAGCAGACCCCACCTGGTAAGCACCTAAAATGCAGCCCAGAGATGGGCAGAGAGACAACCAGGCTTCTCCGCATTTGGTCCCGTTTGGATTACAGTGACTTCAGTTCCCAGCAGGCAGGGAAGGGGTCTGTGCCTTTCATGGAATGACTGGTTTTTACAGCCCTTTTCCGGAGAGTGAAGGAGAGTCTGGAGTCCTCTCAGCCCGGAGGAGTATCTTTACTATTTCCATCACTGGAGTACTTTGTAAGGGGGTACATTGCCCCTGGATTTGAGTCAGTAAGCAGAAAAGGCTCATAAAATATTTGGGACCAGTGAATAAGGACTATGGAAGCCATGCTCTGTACCTATTCATGTAGACATGGGTTGGGTGCCCTGATCTATGTTATCACTGTCAAGAGCTATCTATGCATCTCRCACTGGGGAGTTGTGGAATAAATATAAAAGTTAATTTTAGAGGCAGAGAGGCCAAGAGGTTTGTTTCAGTTGAAATGTTTTGTTTTGGTCACTCTGGAAACGTCTTTTTGCTCAAATTTCATTCATTTCCCCCCCATCGCCTTTTTTATTCCATCTTGGGTAATTAGAGTGAACATAGGTTTCTAAAGAGAAGTAATTTCAAATTAGAAAATTCGAATGCCTATTTAAGATTTTTGGAAAAAATGTTTCATGGAAATTAACTCTATCTCTCCTACACAGACACACCTTGAATTTGAATGAACTTACATTTTGTGACATGGTGGTTATTCAGAAAATCCTTGCCTCCTTCTACAGGTGAGTGATGAAATCCTTACGAGTGGTCAAAAGGAAAATGAAGTCAAAGAAAAGCTAAGAGCTGCTGCAGCAGCCATGTAGGAGGGGGCATACAAAGACTGGAATCACTCCTGGGCAGAAAGACTGTGTCTAGGTGGATTATAGTCAGTTAAAACAATGTCCCTCTCTGCTGGTGACTTTCCCTCTGACATATTAAATTCAAAGCAACCTGATCTTTTGCACTTAATAAAGTGGATTTGTGGCTCCTGTTTCCTAATGAACTTCCTGAACACCTGCCAAGATGCTCATAACAAGAAATGTTATGAAAGCCATTTCCTAAATGGTTTGGAGCTTAATTTGGTCCTTATGGCCCTGGATAAGTTAAAGACTTTTGATCAGCTTAATCACAGTTATTTGTTTTATGGTCTGAGGCCTTTGGGTTCTGCGGCAGTCATTCATTTCTTGTGTTAAAATGCTACATTCTGTCCTTAATTGTCGTCTTGGTGATAAAGGTGATTTATAACTTTGCTTTTTCCTGTTCAGAACAGGATATGACAGCTACAATCTCTCAGGTATACTGCATCCTCCATTGAGCAAACCATTAATTCTAACACAGCAAAGGCATCTACCTTGCTGGTTTGGAGGTCCTGAGACACATGTATCTCCCCTCAGATAAATGAAGTCAATTAAATCTCCCATTAAGATTTTTTAGCTTCCACAGATGGTCTTTCTTTTTCTCCTATGATAATCATATTAAAATTGCATGCAGAGCCATTTGTACATTTTAACGTTAGCATTCGCTGTTCCAAATCAGCTGGGGGAAGAGGGAATTGTCGCAGTTTTCATCAGCCTCCTTTGCTGTCACTGTAATCCCTTCAAAGGGAGCCACTGCAGCCTGAGTCATTATCAGCTAAAAACGTGTTTGCACTAGCAGGTGAAAAAATTAAAATGGCTAATCCAGGACTTTCCTGGGAGCCCATTGTAAAGTGGAAACATATTTTCTGAGAAATTATTTCCAAAGAAATGAGCAGGGCCAGGGAATGCTGTGCCCAGCTGGCTCTTTGCTGAATCTGTTGAGCCAATACTTTCATCTCCAGCAATTGAGAAAAGCAAATTCAAGTCTTAGAGCTCCTTGTTGCATTGGGATCTAGGACTGATCGGTGCTGAGTGCCCTCAATTTCCACTTGTAATGYTGAAGGCAATGTCAGTGTTTGAGAATACAGTAGCATAAGATTGAAAGGGGTCTCCTGGGTCAGCGTGTCGAGCTGCCTGCAATCAAAGGCAGCACCTCACATCCTCCTTTCCAGACAGTGTGAAGCTCCATCTTAAACAGCCAGATTTTCCTCTTTTCTTTCAGCTCCAGCTGGGAGCTGATTTAAGGGAACTTGTTTCTAATTGCCAGTTTAAATATATTAATGGCCAATTTTACACCAATTTTTCTTTTTGTCAGTGTTTTCCTTCAGCTTTAAAGCACTTCTCTCTCTCTCTCTCTCTCTCTCTCTCTCTCTCTCTGTTGTACAAACCAAGAGGAATTGGATCCCCCTCAGCTCTCTTTGCCAGGTTGGGCAAGCCTCATTTCAGAAAACATGTTCTCCCCTCCCATCTCATCCTCAGAATGGTTTTCTACCACTTTTCCCATTTTAGTGTCACCCACTTGAACAAGAATGATCATAGTTTCGTTCATGTGTACAATGGCTTTACCATATATTTCTCCAGCCAGAAATACGTGGTTGCCTCTTTGAAGTCAGGAGACAGGAACTCTATTTCACTGAAGAGCCTAGAGGTGGATATTGGGCTGGGATACATCTCATCTAACTTTAACTGTTTAAGAGTTAAGCCTCCAGTCCCAGGTCTCTTTCTAGAATAATGGAAGATATCTTCCTAAGATATTTAGATCGGACGGAGTATGAACAATTGGATTCATTATGAAAATACCTTTCTCTTTTGTTAACAATGAGGAGCTGAGATGACCATCTTTGTCTAGATGTCTGGCTGTTAGATGGCTAAGTGAGATGTATCGCATACTTTGGGGTTAATATTAGATGCTAGCTATTGACTATTTGGGCACAGCTCTTCCTTAGTTCTCCTGCCACCACCATCACTCTTACTTGACAGTATTGAGCACACTTATTTCATCCTTATGCATCCAAGGCCTCCTGGGTTTGGCAATCTGGAGGAGGAGTGCCCTGGATTTAGAGATCAAGGATGGAATCTTCATCAAATTTAATGAAGAATTAATTTTAATTCCCATGTATTTTACTTTAAAACATTTGCGGACAGTAAGCTTTACTGCTTTAATGAAATATCTCTTGTTACAGACCTGTCAAATCTGCTACAAAAAGAAACGGATTATTTTTTCCTGTACATGGCAAGGGGATTTTATTCATTTTTGTGATCACCTATTTATAGTTTATGTCATAGATTTCAAAGCAAGTAAAAAAAGAGGCTATTCTATTTACACTGGCTCGTTTATGGCAAAAAGGGCCACACAATAATAATATATTAATATTAACCTTGATTTCTCTTTTCAGTGGTGGAGAGGGAGGTACTTAATGCTCTATAACTGTTGTTTGTAATCTAGTCTAAACATATGACTAGAAATGAGGAAAACAGAGTCTTGTAATCCTTCTTCATAGTCTTGGGCAAATGGTTTCACCAGTGTGAGTCTCTTTCCTCATTTATGAATGGAGAGCATAACAGAAATGCAATACTGTGCAAGAAAGTTTGGCTTTAAAATTAATATTGATAAAACTGAGGAATATATAGACAGTGCTTCAGCCACTTATGAAACAGAGTTCTCACTGGAAAAGGGTGCAATAGGAATTCAATGGAGTTTGATACCACATGATATGACAAGACTATACAGCAGTTTGGGACAGCAGATAAAGGTGGAGTTTAGAAGACTGAGCTAGATACCTACTTTCTCTGTAGAGTGAACAGGGAAAATGATGCACTTTGAAATGATATTCATAAAAACCCAGCAGGCTGATAGGTAATAGGAAATGCTGAAAAGCCATCTGAACCATCTACCTGACTTTGGTGTCTACCTACAGGTGTTGGTTAGCTGCCTGTTGGAAGGGAGATTCACTAGATAAAAACATAGCTTCCATCTAGGCTTTTAATTCTTCTTCGTGAGCATGTAAGACTTACTGTTTTTTCCTTTAAAAAGAAGACAAGTGACAAGTGTCTTCCCACTACGTAGGAACCTAATGGTAAGAGTATTTGGTCCAGAAACAGTAAACCGGTATGTAGTCATTTGCTCTTCAGCCTCAGAGGTTTAATTCCACATCTTCTTGCTTCCTGAGCTCCTCCAGCTGCATGCTATTGCAGAGCACTCCTGGGTCACCATGCAGCCAAGAGGTCAAGTCACGGATCAACAAGGAAAGGACAAATGACTTTCTAGCCTCGTGCCTAAGCGAACTGGTAAAGAGAGCCCTGGCTTGCGCTCTGCTCCTCACATTAGTTTGGTTTTTTATCTAGCAACAGTCTCCTACAGAGTGCGCCAACAGTTCAGGACGCAGAGCCCAGTGTACCCTTTCTGGCAGAAGGATTTCGATCTTTTCTGCTACGTGGTCATGGGGCAGCGCCTTGCACAGCCTTATCACGTGAGCCCTGGTGCACAAGAGGAAATGGGACAGCTAACCCCTGTGATGGCCAAGTCTTTCCTCTTCATACCCTGGAGTCTGGATCTGGTGCGTTGCCAGCACATGCAGTAACAACGGCCCTTGTTTGAAATCACCGTGAGGCCTTCCACTGGTTTCAGGTGCTTTTCGCATTGAGTGTGTTAAGAGAAATGAAGTTTCTGACCCGAATGATGCAGGAGGTTCTGGAGGGTGTCTCCGGTCTGTCTATGCACTGTAAGCTTGAACAACCCTTCACAGATGTTGGGGTGACATTTCCCTGTGGAAGAGTGACTCTAACAAAGTCCACAGCTCTTTTCTGCCTTTGAGGTACACAAGCTAAAATCTCAGAAGCGGCTTTTGATTTGAGACTTGGAGCTGAAGGATTGATGTAAGTTAGGGCTAAACATTGCAGTACAATTGACTGGCTTCCTGTGTGCTAACAAAATGCTGCTACTGTGATGACAAATAATAGTAATGACAGCCATCATCATTACGGCTTTTGGTGTAAAGACTTAATGGAKAGATTTGAAGAACTTAAATGTCAATAAACGTAATATAGTTTCATAAGTGCTGAAGTTCTGTCTTCCAAAGGAAATATGCCCAGTGTTAATCTGACTATCAAAAGTAATAAGGAGCTTCTAAGGTAAGGATAGCCTTCCTCAGCTGTTGGAGCAGATCTCATGTGGCTTACATGCTCAGCTTCGCAGCTACAAACTTGGTAGGGAGTCTGCACAGGCAGTGTKACATTTTTTTATTTTCTTCTCTCTGCGCTATGCCTTACTGCTGTGTGTGTCCTGTTCCACGCTGAGTATGCCAGGCTAATGCTGTAAATTACACCATTGTGTAATTGTTCATAAAAGGCCCATCAAGCCGCACGTCCCTGCAAATGACACCAGAATGCCTGCTGAAGTGGCACATAAGTCAATGATGACTGTCAGGTCCAAACTAAAATCTCAGTGCATAGAAAATAATTACTGATACTTACAATCTTACCTCCAGACCTTATTGTTTCCATGTCTTMTTTCCAGAGCAAGTAGAAGACAATTACCAGTGCTTTCATGTGGCTATAAAGTAAGAGTTATTATCCACTGATTATAGTGCTGCACCACTCAGCTCGGATATTCTTTTTCAATAGAAAATTAAAAGAAAATAATTAAAAAAAATAAAAKAAAAAATGTAATGTAACTTGGAAACATGTGCCATTTGAGTAGGATGTATTCTCTGTCCTACTACTGAGATTGTGCCTTTTGTAAAGTCAACTTATAGAGGCAGGAGGAATCCCAAGATGACTAGAGAACTACTCCTTTGTAAGGTAAATTATGGCTGGCATAAAGCTGGAAATGATGCTTGTTTTGCATTACCTGAGGATGAACTGCTTATTAGAGAACAAGGAGTGTATCAGGGACAAAGAAGAAAGAGAGGAAAAAATATTGGATCTGCATGAAATCTGTTGAAGCACAGCTCATTTACATGTGCAGATGTTCAGAAATAACTTTTCATTCAGATCCTCATGCAATCAGAATTAACTTTCTCCAGCTGATCAATGATTTGCCTATTTCTGTAGACAAATGGTGGTAAGCACCTCTCCCAAGAAGTCCAGAGGAGGGGAACTGGAACGGGAATAGAACCAAACCTCCCATGAGTCTATGAATCCTATTTGTACATCAGCTTAGGGTGTGTTAGTATCTCTGTAAATCACCATGGTCTTATCTAATGTGTTTGAATTCTCAGCTGGGGCAAATGAGGGACTGGGTTGGTTATTGCAGCTCAGCTGATARGTGGTAACTTGGCGGTGGCAGAGCAGTGACGCAGGTCACACGATGAAGCGTGTGAAGCAAACCTGCCCTCTCTGTTCCCCATCACCTTYAGGAAGAGGGCTCCCAGAGCTCTCCCACCAGTGCTGGGTTAGATATGCCAGGTCTCCCCTGACTGTGGGAGCAAGGCAGGCAGAAGTGCGATGGAAATGGCAGCTTGTATCCTGCTCCAGACTGTGGTGATCAAGCACAGGGCTGCTTGGCAAGGACACCCAAACAACCCTGATAACATGGTAACAGGAGGTATGGAGCAAGCGTTATATYGCTCCATTTATTTCTGTTCTGACTGGCCTCGTCTCTTTGAGGTTTCTCTGTTTTGGAAGTTAACTCTTCTATCTTATATTCTGTTAAAACGTAGCCTTTGGGGTTTAAAGCCTTTTTGGTCTCTTTGAGGAAACTATATGCAAAAGGTCTAGATGCATCCCTCTCAAAGCTCTCTTTCTAACAAGTCCTTTGTCTTGTTTCTGGAGACCGTTTGTGATTCAAGTCTCAGTACTCTGTTTTGGTTTCTCCCTGGAAAACACTTCTGATGGGAGAGGCTTATCCTAAATTCCTCCAAGAGAAGTTATTCTTTTGGAGAGCATGTCCACATTTGGAAGGATCCAGGAGGGACCAGTTGGTCAGATCACTTGCCACTCATTGACGTCCAGGATAAGGCTTTGCAGCTCAGACTTGTTAATTCTCAAATGAGACTGAGCAATGCCTTAGGGAGGATGTTAAGCTTGGTCTGCCAGTGGTTTGTTCTGCAGCAACATAACCTCTGCTGCTTTAGAAACAAATAGGAGTAGGAAGAGCGCCTAATAATTCTTCACTGACTGCTTGCTTTGGCAGAAGTACAAATATTTAAAATGAAGAAGTGCTTGGTCATTACTTGTGTCTTATTCAGCTCTTACTTAGGGCCGAGAATTTTGCTGGCGAAAGGAATGAAGGAACAATCTTGCAAACCATATTTCAATTATCTTCCCTCCCCCCTCCCCCTTCTTCTGTCAAAATAGCTCCATGACCTTCCTAACAGTGGTTATGTAAGTCAGGAATACCCACGTGTGACAAACGTTCCAGGCTGAAACTTTTTAGCAAAAAAAAAGAAGGAAAAAAAGGGATTTTATCTATTGAGTTCAAGGAGAGCAGATCAGACCTAAGCTGGAGGGAAAATTAAAAAAAGAGTTGTATCTGTGTTAAAAATAAATACAAAAAGGAAGCAGAATTCCCCAAGTCACAGTGATTACTAGAAATTAATTCAGTGAACTGAGGTTACTCCATAAATTCAGTTTCAGTGAAAGGATAATTCAGTAATAGGTGGATACATGCCAAATGGTGGTTCCCTATAGGTAGGGGCCGTTACAGCTAGTCTATGAAAACAAATAAAGCTTGGCTATCCATAAGTGTAGCTGGAAAGCATCCATCATTATTACTTATATCATGCAGCCTCATTAACATTCAGTTCACASAAGCTAATTGCAAAAAAATTGATGTTGCTAGATGAGGAGAATGGGAAGGAAGGAGTCTTTCCCTCAGGGTGTTTGGAAGAGAGCTGTTTTTACCTTGAAACATCATTGTCCAGAGGGGTTAAAAATAAAATAAATAGAAAAAAATAAAAAAGACACGGAAAGCAAAAGAAATAAATTCCTATTATAAGCTATGAGCAGCAGGCTTTGAAATGCTGTTCTGGTCTGTATTATTACGGAGAAATAAGAAAAAATGGAAGAGGCTTTCTCTAACCTTCTGATTTGGCAAGAAATGAGTATTGTAGTCTGGGTGGGCCAGAACTTCTCACTAAAAGCCCGTCCTAGAGGGTGACAGAGGTTTAACAGTCACAAYGACGTGATGCGTTTTCTAGCTAAGCTGATGCCTTTTTCTCTTCTCTTTTTCTTTTGCCAGACTACTTTGGCAACAGTCACCCGTTTTGTTCCAGTTATTCTTTGGAGTCGAGAAGATATCCTCTGAATTTAGGGCCCAACAAACATGGCAGAGCCACTTAGCAGAAATCAGCCTGTGTTGCACTGATTGCAAGGATGCCATAAAGRCATAAACTTCTAGCATTAAGTGGCAAGGTTTTTGGACAGGGCTGTGCACCCCCGGTGAAGTGATGCTGTACAGTTGGTCACATCTGTCTATATGAACTGCAATAACATCTTCTAACGTCCAATCTAATCACATCTCAGTGCAAGAAGCTGGCCAAGATCCTTCTAGACAACAGGGAGAGATCAGCACTTCTGTAGAATAATTCATTGCAGCTTTTTTATTATGGTATGGATTGCCCTCTAAATTACATGCCTAGTTAATATGCCTGACTTTTAGTGGTTAAAAATAGGTGAGATTGTTCTGGGCTTAGGTGACTTGTATCTCTTAAGAAGTCTGAAAGAGAAYAAATTTTAAGTTCTTCATATTTATTCAGTATTTGAAGCCCAAGGGAGTAAGGATTCTCATCAACTCATTAGCAGGACATAGTGTCTCAGAGAAACAAGTTGTATTACGGCTCATTTGGGACCTTCAAGCTTTTGTGTGACTTATTCTTTCAMTGTCCTGAACTTTGCTAAGATTCAAACTTTTTTGACACATTTTTCATGAAGCAGAGCCAAAAAGGAGGAAATGATTTTGTAGCCACAGTCATGAAGGTTGGGGGGGGAAAAAAAAAGAAAGCAAGGTGTGCAAGATTTATACTGACTTTTTCCTCTGAGTGTCTTTAAAGTAATTTGGGAGGAATTCAGTTTCAGGTATAAATGTGCTGTGATGAATTACATTGCAATTTAAATATTATCTGTGCAACCTGGAGGTGGGTTCAGAGATCACATAGAGGCTTCTGAATGGTAGAAACGGAGCTAGTTAAAATTCTGATGCGTTTTCTGCATGAGTCAACGCAAGACTGAGATGGTAGGTGTTTGAATATCTGCACACCTCTTATATTATAGATAATGTAATTATATTCTCACTTCGGCTCACCTATAAAAAGAACTCAAATYTGCACTAAAAAGATCTTTACCCCTTTTGTGCTGATCACTGCTTAGCAAACTATTTCACAAGAGAGGTTTGTTATCTTTAATAGCACTAAAATTACTTTAAGCAATTACCTGCATCATTTTAAAGTCTACAGAGGTTATTAAAATATTCTYGTGGCAACTATAAAGAAATATGAAAATAAGTAAAGACTAAATTGCATCCTGTTGCAAAAAGTTATTTGCCTGAAGCATAMTGGTCTTCAGTTTCTCAACAGGTAGCCTTACTTCCTGAACTGAATACCTTCTTCATATGTTTGACCTTCCACATTCCAATATCAGAGGTGCACCTGAACTTAAAATAACCATTTCATTTTCTGGACAAATGAAAAAAAAGCCCAAGTATTGCAAAAAGCTGCAAAGCARCCCAACAATGACAGCCTTGGATAGAAACAAATCTGAGCTCTGGAAATTTGCTGTTTAGGCTTTTCTTACTTTAATGTGAAGTATCAGAAATTAACTGCTTAAAAGAAGACTTGATGTCAGCTCCTGCTTGCAGCTCTGATTTTTTTTTTTCCACTCTCTTTTGGAAGAAATTTCTTATAACATCCAGCGATGCTGGGTAAGCCCAGGAAGAGCTTTCTGCTAACGTGGCTTATTAGTGGGTGGTATAGGCTCCTACAGGGCAGGACGGAATTATGCAGCAATCTGGAAATATCAGGAAACTGTGTTGGTTAAAGCCCTAGAGAACAATCCTCTGTTGRCAAGGAAAAGTCTAGTAAGGCCATTTCACCGGTAAACGGTGATGCATCCCATATACTGACATTCTTGTGATTTCCATCTCCCACATCAATGTACCAGAGCAATGTTGAGCTGAAGGTGTGGCTTTTTATATAATAATGATGTGGAAGGAAATTAGCATTGTCCTAATTATAGGATGAAAAGAGAAATTAATTTAGAGCATTTTGATTTCGATGCCTGAGACATTACCCCAGTGGACCTCCTGGAGCAGGGCAGGAGCATGTTCAAAGCATTACATTGCAGCATGACAATAGCATGAGTGAACATGAAAGTGAAATTAATTAAAATTATGGAAAAGCTAAAGCAATTATGTTCCCATTTCATTTATTTTTACAAGTACTGTTGAGATAGCGAGTTTGTAATATCTCCTGCAATTAATAATCTCTTGCTGCATAGTTGTTATTAAACCAAGTGGTTATCTTTCTTCTACTATTTTTCCTCCACCGAAGAGCCCAGTACTAGAAAACTTGGAGCCAGCACTTCTCCAAACTTTATGCAAAGTCCAAGGTTAGATGGCAGTTTGGTCATGACATGGTGTTTTTCCTCTGTTAAACTGTGAGTTGAAATCAATTACAATCACAGTGGAAGAGCTAAGAGTTGCTGATTCAAGCAGGCTTTTTTTCTGGCAATTTTGCACTTAATGCTTCCTTCCCTCCCACCTCCACAGATAAAAGCTGGAATCAGAGATTAAAACTCCTTCAGGTTGTTAAGCTTCTGGTCTCTGCAAAGCCCAGAGTTCAGAGACCATGTCAAAATCATTACCTGCATTAAATGAGAACCATTTCTTTTTGTTCACAGTCATACTGGCAAGTCCTTTTTCTGTCATTTTCATAGGGTTTCATGGAGTTTGAGGCTAGAAGATCAGATCAGGTGYTTAGATCATCCAATCTGACTTGCTGTGTATTGCAAGTCATTGAATTCTACCCAGCTTCTCCAAAGTGACTTTGAACGGAAGCGTTTGACTCCGTAGGCAACTAAACTGTTGGGAAACCAAAGCAGGGAAGAGGAGAAATGGAAATACCCCGAATGTCTGAGACTCATGCACTGACAGAGAACTCATAATGCTGCATAAGTCCACATGAGCATCTGACTCTTTGTCCCAGGGCTCCAGCAAAAACCAAAATCCAAATGAACTAACCAACCCAACAGTTCTTAAAGTCTGGGAGAGTGCAGCTGGGGGGAGAGGTTTCTCGCCTATCAGCGAGCTTCGATCCTCTCCCTCTGCTGTCCCGCTCTTAATGTTGGCCTGTATCAGAAAGCAAGGAAGTCTGGGTATACTTGGCCAGGTGAGCATGTGAAGGGCTCATGGAGCAGCTGGACCCCTGAAGTACAGAGTTTCTTTAGAGCTTGTGTCTTATTATTTGCTAATATCGTGGATGTTCAGACAATCATTTTYTTGCCTGAGCAGAGGTAAGAGGTAACCAGGTAGATCACAGTTGTTAAGCTTGGAAGAGATTATCATAGGGCCATACTGCCCAAAGSTTGCTTGAAGCCTGCCTTCTCCAGAGATACCCTTTATAAACTTGCAAGCAGTTATGGCTGCACCATCTTCCCTGGTTATGTTTGCTGCTAGGAAACATCAACCCTATTTCAAAGCTGAACTAATTTAATTCAGCCTTCCTGCCTTTAGATCTTCGTAAATTTATGCCAGTGACACTGAAGTTCCTCCACCCGCTTTCCCCCGTGTTACTAGCTCTGATTTTCATTTTCACTTCTCCAAGTCTCAAAAGATTAATGGTGGGTTTCAATGTAGATGCACAGCAGTATTTGAACTCTTTTAGGGTACCCCACATGCAACTGCTCCAGAAGAGTGAAGGTCTCCTGTGGGCCTTCTSTCATATCTGCCAGCCCTATGCTCTCTGAGATACCCTAGAGCATCTCAGAGGGCATGAGATGCCTATGTTTTAGGCAGATGAATCTTGCTCTAGACTTCATACAATAGGACGTATATTATAGGTGTATCACATGTAATGATGGGAATTGGCCAGCTCTTAAACACATAAATGGTATTCAATATTATCTTCTATATAAAAACACRTTAATCAGATATGTAAGTGCAGGTCTAGAAGATTAACAGAATTAAATCAGGAGACCAGTAAGTCTGCATCCCAGAATCCAGACAAAACTGGCACATGAACTTGCATGGCTASGGTAGGCTTGACAAAGGTAATGCTATCCACTTGTCAAATAACAAACCTTACACATTAAAATGAAAAAAAAAAAAGGGGGGTTGAGTAAATACAGACTTTCTAGCCTGATTGTAATAGTAGAGAAGTCTTCAAATTTTCAGAGGGATAGAATAATTGAAAACACGGAGATAAATGGAGCAAAATGAAAACAGGAATTTATTACAAATTACATTACTATATAGCTTACCTTATTTGATAAAGTAATAGTTTTTTTAGACTTTGAAATGATAACATTTTTAATCTCTCTGGACTTCAATGAACACTTTTAACAGTACCATATGGAGAAGTTGGGGATTAGTACAGGAATCATACAGTAGATAAGGATCTGCACAGAGGAGAAGTAATAATGTGTTTGGCTGAAAACTGAACTATTGAGCAGGAGGGATGTTACTATTGGAGCTCTACAAAGACATATTTTTAGATCAAGTGTATTTAACTTTTAATCCATTTTCCTAGAACTAAAGGGGCTAAAGAGGATATGCCGGTGAAGCTGACTGATCGCATAAAGCAAGGAGGAGTGTCAGAAAAGAGGAGGATAAGGTATCATAAGGGAGGAACTGGATGACAGTGAGGAGGAGAGCAATAGCAATTGAATGAAATTCAGTGCGACAAAGTGCAATATCGTTCACTCAGGAACTAATAACAAGAATTTCTGCTGTAGGCTTGGAAATTGTTGCTTAGAAATAGAGAAGAAGGAAGACCTGGCTGTACTTGTTGGTCACAGGATGGCTCTGAGCCTTCAAGATAACGGTGTGAAAAGGAAATGGGATATGAGGGTATCTCAGAGAAGGCATTTCCAGTAGACACTGGGAATTATATGGTGCTGTAAGATGTCACTTAGAATAATGAAATACAATCCTATTCACACGTATTCAGGAGGGATGAACCCAGACTTGAAATAGATGCTGGAGACTGTAGAATACATCTTACTAAAAAAAGCTGAAATAGCTCTGCTTATTTAACCCAGAAAACTATAATTTAGGAGGGAATGAGACTATATAGCTTCAGTTATGAAAAGAAAGAGTTTGTAACTACATCAGGAGCATTAATACAAAAGGAAGATGTTTAAGGTAAACACCTATCCTGGCAGAAGAGCAAATATCTTTAAAAGGACCATGGTTACATTTTGTCTGGCTGTTTGAAGAAAGTTAATAACCTGCAGAAGGCTGTAGTTCTGGAAAGACTTTTAAATAGAAATAATAGGAGTAAAAACAACTTTTACATGGAGTCTAATGCATCTGGGACTGTAATTCCAGCATGCTGTTGCCTGAAATTTTGGGGAATGGAATGTATGRCTGAAGAAATTTCTCTCCTTTTTATGTCCTACATTCAAAAGTATAATTTTTGCCTCTGATCAAACTAACCTGTGATTTGTGTGTGTGTGTTTTTTTTAAACTTTTCATTCCACAACACGCTTAGAATCGATTTGGTCTTTTCTATTTATATTCCTGGAGTTGATGACAATTGATGTTCTTTCATTTGGGTTTCAAAGGCATAAGCCACATGATCAGTTTATGTCTTGCCACAACTCACCTCGGGATACGATATGTACCTGGCATCTCGTTCCTGTGTAACAGATCTTTAGGACAGCTTAATGACTGATGCAGCTGTGCAAGTGGTGATGATGAAAGAAAAATCCATATTTCAGCTTTCACTCAAAATAGGGGACATTCAATCAGTAATTCCTAGGGTGGACAAAGGCAGAAATGCGAGAGATTTTGGCCTCTGCTTGTTTTTATAGCTGTCAATAGAAATAGTTTATGTTTACTGTTAGATTTACTCAAAAACAGGGGCAGATGGGCTGTTCATCATTAAAAAGTGCATTTTAATGCAAGCTTGACGAAGTCTGAGATGTCATCATTTGGAAACACTATAAAATGTCACTGACCTTTCTTTATGGAAGTTTGATGTTCAGAGATAAAATGAAGACAAAACCCGCATGCATGTCAGATCCATGGCAAGGAAAATGTGGAAATTAGAGAAACAGTTTTGAGGTCTATGGCTCCAGTTCACCAAGTTTTATGCACATGTTTRACTTCAAGCATGTAAATGACTCACAGAATCACATAAAACTACTCACAAGTTGCTTAAGTTGGCCCTATTTTTAAACTCCAGAATGAGACCTAAAAAAGATAAATATTTTTTTCTAGGCAATTACTGTTAATTTACAAAACTTGCTGTTATTCACTGTTACTTAAAAATAGTCAACAAGGGTTTCAGATCTGCAATAAAGCTCGGACCCCTGTCCCCTCTGTGACACAGCTTGTGTTTAGGAAATGGTCAGCTGAATCAAAAAAGGCAGAGGAGTGGACCATTTTAAGTAAAGTACTTTTTTAAAACCCATAATGTGTTAAGTTCTCCATCTGAAATGAAATCTGCCTCAGTAGGCAAGTAGGCAACAGTGAAATTCCAAATAAACTGTGAAACTCCAGTTAAACAGTCTGTTCAGGGTTTGCTTAGGACTTGGGTAGCTAAGTTTTGTGCTGATTCTGCATCCAGGAGTGTTTTTCGCACTTGATTCTACATTGCAGTGTAGAAGAGAGTTGGAAGATGCAACTGAAAGAAAAGACTGTATCAAAGTCATTAGAGCAGTGGGGTATGAAGAGAGGACAGTGAGAAGGGAGATAACCCAGGTAAACGTCACCTATCGAGAGAATGATGGTAAAAAAAATCTACAGCTTGGTCTGAAATTGGGAGATGTTTCACCTCTCTTTTAGGCAAGGAAAATCAGGGCAGCAGTGCTGTGATATGGGTAGAAAACATATCAGAAAACGTATTCAGAAATGAAAGGATGCTTCAAGCAGAAAATGGTGAGAGGTTGGGCAAGCTTTGGGATAAAGATAGGAGGGACTGGTCGGAGGCATCTGGCACATCACTCCGAGGAGAGCTGCTGCTGGAGCAGGGCTCACAGGTGCCGTTAGTGGTTTGATGGTGACCACGGGAGGACAGGATAAAGCAAATGAACTAGCCACCATCCACAGCGACCCCCTCGCAATTAGCATGTGTGCGCAGCCATAGGTGGCTGAAAAGTTGATGTTTCCCTGCTCTCCTATCTATCTACATTATTAAACCGCTACACCCCRTGTGTAGGTAATTGGACTCTGATGCCTTTTCTTTGAGCTGTTTGCTGGAGTACCGGAGGATTTTGTTGGATGTTTTATCTTTTATGTATCATTCACATCATTTTGGCGGTTTTCCCAAAATAACAATGATGCTTTTTGAACCTGTTTCTAGTTTTTAATCTTTTTTTTAATAATAATAATAATAATAATAAAAAAAGCATGCTCCCTGCTGGAACAGGATTAGGAGCAGCTCTTCATTTAAGCTGCTTAGAGCTGAATTTAAAGGGGCAGAAAGGGAAGGAGAGGAGGGAATTACACCTGACTTCATGAGGCAAAGTAAAGGGCAGTATTACCATTTTCCTGTTTATAACGTTGGAACAGTTTATTCAGGCCGGTGATCTATGCCTGGGAGGGAGATCACCTCTTTCCCAAAGAGACATGGTAAGTGGTAAGGAAGAAATGGAAATATTGTCCTCATATTTTTGTGAAAAACACAGCTCATTCTGCAAGGAGAAAAGAAGAGGAAGCAGCGAAACACTTGCTGTTCGCAGGCAGAGGAGTGAAAATGGGATTGCTTGGCCAGGAGCTTGACAGACATTTAAGGAAATACACCATCAGGAAACGGGCGCTGTGCTCGGTTTTAAAGCAGGGCATGAAACAGGGCGACACATAGCAGCACTTGTGCCAAGAGTTATACAAACCTCTTTGTCTTCCCCGCAGAGACATCTCCATGGCACAGACCCATGGCTGCTCTCAGCCAGTGCAGCGTCAGCTTTTGCGGCACCGAAAGCTTGTAGGCTAGCTCAGTCTCCACAGATGTTTCAGACTGCTGGGTGCTGAGATACTTTCATTTCAGGAATCACTAGGAAATCAAGCTCTACACTGCAGCTTTGGAATACTCTGAGAAAATCCATTAAGGCAGATCTAATTCAGCTGTAGGATGGGGTCGGCAGGCAGCACAGTGAGGAGAGCAGGAGACTCTAATTTACGCAAACTAGCTACCATGAACAAACACACCAGGAGTGACATTTAAATGGTGTCTTCACTCCAGCTGTGTTACTGAAACCAACCATATAAAAAAAAGAAAAAAAAGAAAAGAAAAAAGCAATATGTGGATGATACTAAACTACAGGGAATGTCTGACATGACAAATGGTAGAGCAGCAGTCCAGAGGGAGCTTGATAAACTTGAAGGTGGGGCTAACGGAAACCTTGTGAAGTTTGGCAAGGAAGAYGCAAAGCTCTGCGCTGGGGGTGCAGAAACCCCAGGCATCGGCTCAGGCTGGGAGTCGAAAGCCTGAAATGCAGCTCCCCCGGGAAGGACCYGAGGGCAATGGTGGGTGGTAGGCTAAACAAGAGCCAGAAGCGTGCTCGTGCTGTGATAAACCATGTACTGGGCCGTGTCAGGAGGCAACGGCCAGTGTAGTGCAGGAAGCTCTTCTCCTCTGTGGTTGGTGCTGGTGAGGCTGCACCTGGAAAACCACATCCAGTTGGGGGCCCACCAGTTCAAGAGGGAYGCGGAGAAGATCCAGCAAAGGGCCACTGTCCAGCCAGGGCCAGAGCACATGGGCTGTGGGGAGAGCTGAGGGAGCTGGGCTTGTTAGGTCTGGTAAAACCAGCAGCAGCCTACAGCTACTGGAGGGGAGCTACAAAGACACCTGAAGAGAAAGAAACGCTGTCTGGGCAGTGGCAGGTGAGATAACAGGGGGCACAAAGTGCAGTTTGGGGGGCTCAGGTTGCGTTTTGTGTAAACGAGGCAAGTGGTGGAGCTCTGGGATGGCTACGCAGAGAGGCAGTGATATCTGTGTCTGAGGAGCTTTCCAGACAGAGCAAGACCACGGCCCAGCTCATCTGTGTTGATGATGGTCCAGCTTTAAGCATGAAGCTGGACTAAGGTCTCCAGAGACCTCTTCCAGCAAATATTTCTGTGATGCTATGAAGAAACCAGAAAAACTGTAAATTTTGTGATCTGCAAGTTTTATCCTGAGTGACACTACGAAGTGTTATACTAACAAATTTTAAAATTTATATAATAATGCCAAGGCCCAGGGCTTTTCCTGGGGATTACTGATCGGCTGGGAGAGTTGATGGCCTGAAGCAAGACTGCAGGGCATTAAGAGAAATGGTCATCAATTTTCCAAGAAATGCCTAAGAGTGGTGTTGTTACTGTGGTTTTAAGAGCATCTTTTAAAGGACACTAAGTTATAGGGTTTTTGCTCTTTTTTATTTTCTTCTTTGCTGTGAAATAATTCCTGAGGAAATGAAGAGGGAAGAATGAAAATGATTTCTCAAAACTGGCAGGAAGCATAACAGGGAAGTGGAAATGCCTCAAATGGTTAATATTAGAAATTGCTGGAAGTGATTTGGGGAGGATTTGAAGAGATTTCTGCATGCTAACTGCAAGAGGTCATCTAATATGAATGGGGCTGTAGCAAAATTTTAAAAGGCCAGACAAATGCAGCCATTAATAACTTGAAGTGACTATGAAATGTTTTTTGCAGGAATTTATCCTGAGTTTTCTTTATTTATTCATAAGCAGATTTTGCTTATTTTTTTTAATTGTTTTGCTTGGCACTCAAAATTATTCAATGATGTTTTCTGTGAGAAGACTTTTTGTGGTGCACAGAGGTTTATTGCTATAGTAGCTTTCAAGATTCCCACTTCTGAATTTCCCGCTTATGTTTTGTCTGTCTTTTTCCTTGAGAATTCTTTAGTGTGAACATGAGCCTAGCAGAAGGCCTGCAGAAAATTACTAATTGGCTTTGTAAAACCTGCCCAGCGGGTTCGTGTTTTTATTCTAATAAGCATTTGAGAAGACTTGGTAAGCTGCAAAAAGAGGAGGCTTACACGAAGGGAGACAAATAAGGCRATCGTAGCCCCTGTTATCTCTTTCTGGTACAACGGTTGTATTCTGGGTCCCATTACGGAGCATGGACTGCATGGCCATATGCTCTTTTTCTGTCTTCCTGCCCTCCATCCCTCATTTCTGGATCAGGATTGCATCTGGCCTAGGAAATGTTTCGCTAGGAGTAATAGGGGTAGTCAACATCTTTCCAGCCTCACTTACATAAATTATAGTGTTGCTTTACCCAGTGTGCCAAATACTGTGTTTTGCTGGATTATCTGGGATTTGTCTGTGAGCTGTCTATATACAAAAATAAAGTGTGACTGATTGTATACTGGAGTTGTCCAAAGACATGCTCTGTAACTATAGGTTCAAGCTGGCTTTCCAGGGAGTGGACCTGGGGTTTGAAGGGAGAATCCAGGTTCCCAGAGCTGTGGCTCAAAAAAGATCCATCTTAGAGGTCCTGAAGCTAACTGAGTCTAGAGAAAATGTAGAAATTTGGCTCTACATTTTGGGAACCCAAACACAGCAGCATAGCAAGTTTTTTGGTTCACAGTTGCATTAGCTGGTGATGGAGCCCAGTGGATGTGTTTCTCCAGCCAATTATGCTGCAATACGAATCAGTAATACTTTAGTGAGCTGCTTCATCTGCAAACTGGAGGGGTCCCTCCCAACATCTTAGTTTGCTGTGGTGCTGTAGTCACAAAAGAGGGACCTGGGCAGTACAACAAGGAGCTGAAGGCTCCTGCGTTCAGCATTCGCTCTCCCCTTCCACCTTAGCAAACGAGACCTGAAACATATTTCCAAACTTGTTCTCTGTTGCTGCCTATCAAGGCAGAACRCCCCTGCATAGCTTTCCTTCCAATTATGGCATTTCAACACTGCCAGATACATTGCACACGGGTTTCTTTTCTCTTTTCTTTAGCAACATAATGTGCTGACCACTTCTGGAGGCAAAGTCTTGACTTGATGGACTAGTGATCCAATCTGATCTGACACAGTCTTGGTCCCCATTATTTCTTCCTGATACTGTTTCTCTCACAGAAATATATCATTTGTCATTTTTTGAAAATCTACACGTTTGTCATAAGAAGTTTGAAGCTGGCTGTGGTTTCCCTGCAGCTGTCTAGAAGTCATCCTTTATGCTCTCCATGGAGTTTCATTTTATTACTAAGCTAAACTTTGGGAAGATTAAACCTTCATCTTTCCCCCTTCTTTTTAATTCTACAGGACAGATACAGCTGCAAAGGATCCTCTCATCCTGCTTTGTTTTTGTGCTATTACCTTGTATAAGACGAACATCTGGATAGGTACATGGGATTTACTGTAGCAAGTCAGTGCATTTGTTCATTCAGTCTCCAGAGGAATATGAAACCTTCTGAAATGCACACGTCTCTTTCAGTTTTTTGGGGTGCAGGGAGACATTTAATAATTTGATAGCTTAGTCTACATCTAAGTCAAGAACAGAGTTCATGCCACTATGATCAAACTCTAGGATGTATGGAAACAGGACAGTAACTCTTAAATAGTCTACGAGGCTTCCCATAGAAAACCTTATGGCCCAGAGGAGCCGTCCTCATGTTCTGATCCCTTACCTTGTTTGTGATACTGCTTCCCTCTGCTTGAGTATCGGAGGATGTCAGTCCTTCTTTTCTATTTGCTTCTTAAGTCTTTCTTCTGTGAATATTCTGGATGGATATCTTCAAGCCGGACTCTACCTCTTTTCTCTGTATGAGCTCAATTAGAAATTCCACCTGCTGTTAGACAAGATGTGGAATTTTACTTTGGTAACAGTATGTGGCATGGAAAACAAACCCATAAACATATACATGCACATCCACAAATATAACACCTTGTTTCTACTAAAATTGGCGTGTTCTGTTCTGGAAATAAATATGGGAGTCTGTGGACAGATTAATGGACAGGTTAATGCCATGTTTCTGCTTGCTCAGCAGTGGGGTCACCCATCTTGGCTTTCCCTGCAGTGTGAGCGTGTTTCCTTCCCAACACGGGCCCTGCCTAACTGCTCAGTGTATCTCTCTGTGGTATTCAGTGTTGTGGATATTATGCAGACGTTTGCAGGTGATCATTTGCAGGTCAAAATGATGGCTTTGAAAAATCCTAGAGAGAAAGCAAGATCCTATGAGTATTGAATTTTCAAAGTCTTTTCTATCCTTTTTAGCAGCCCTTTGGAAGCACAGGTCCTCTTCACAGAGGCACAGGGGAATACTTCATCCCAGGAGACCCTGTCCTCAGTACCCCTGAATGAATCTTTCTTAATGACAGCAGAGGAATACCATGCTTATGTGTACAAGGACTCCCATTTTCACTCTAAATCCTCAAGTGTCTTCTAGACAGTCTTGTATGACACAGACTGGGAACAAACAGGAGAGGTCAAAGCAGCACAGCCCTGTCAGCTAGATGAGCCGGGGTTTTGTTCAAAACCCTTCTATCTCCTTTGTGTTAGTAATTTAAATAATTGCAGGCAACGGCTTAAGAGCAGGGAGCAAAGCACAGTGTTGTGCTAGAGTGATACAAGGGTGTGGGTTCAAGCAGCTGTTGCATGTGCATACATATACACTCAAGTTTCAAAGATGTAAAATCCATCCTCTGGCTAAAAAACCCTGACAAGTGGATGGTTATACTTTCTCTTTCAAAAATTACTTTATTATGTCAAGTTGCAAGATGTTATATGAAAGACAGACATGGAGAAGTACCCTCTATACAGGCCTAGAGTAACAAATTAACAAGCTATAAACAGCAAAATGATCATGAACACTGTTCTGGGGATCTGAGACCAAAAGCCTGGTTCTTCAACTCTGAAAACACCAGCCTCAAGCTCTTGAGCTAAAGGCAAAATTCTGCAACACATTCAAGCAGCAGGTCTCCTCTCCTTGCTTTCAGCCACATCACACTCGAGGGAAACATCACATTAAGAGCCAGGAACTCTCATAAAGTTTCAAAGGCGATATAAACCCTGCTGCCTGCATGTAAAAACCACAATGTGAGCATAGTCCCCTGCTAACATACGGCCTGGGAGACTAGTAATAGAGCCTCTTCTTTACTGTGGCAGGGCTTTTAGGTTTCTTCTTTGCTTTGACTCCCTGTTGTGAAAAGGGGTGAGTTTTTCCACCCTGCAGGGCTCTTGTGAGCAGAAGTATGTTTAAGGCTTTCAACACTGTCTCCCATAACATCCTCATAGACAAGCTCAGGAAGTGTGGGCTAGATGAGAGGACAGTGAGATGGATTGAGAACTGGCTGAATGGCAGAGCTCAGAGGGTTGTGATCAGYGGTGCAGAGTCTAGTTGGAGGCCTGTAGCTAGCGGTGTCCCCCAGGGGTCAGTACTGGGTCCAGTCTTGTTCAACTTCTTCATCAATGACCTGGATGAAGGCACAGAGTGCACCCTCAGCAAGTTTGCTGACGATACAAAACTGGGAGGAGTGGCCGATACACCAGAGGGCTGTGCTGCCATTCAAAGAGACTTGGACAGGCTGGAGAGGTGGGCGGAGAGGAACCTCATGAAATTCAACAAAGGCAAGTGCAGGGTCCTGCACCTGGGGAGGAATAACCCCAKGCAGCAGTACAGGTTGGGGGTTGACCTGCTGGAAAGCAGCTCTGCDGAGAAGGACCTGGGAGTGCTGGTGGACACCAAGTTAAGTATGAGGCAGCAACGTGCCCTTGTGGCCAAGAAGGCCAATGGTCTCCTGGGGTGCATCAGGAAGAGTGTTGCCAGCAGGTCGAGGGAGGTGATTCTCCCCCTCTACTCAGCCCTGCTGAGGCCACATCTGGAGTACTGCGTCCAGTTCTGGGCTCCCCAGTACAAGAGGGATGTGGCACTACTGGAGCAAGTCCAGCGAAGGGCCACTAAGATGATTAGGGGACTGGAGCATCTCTCTTATGAGGAAAGGCTGAGAGAGCTGGGCCTGTTTAGCCTGCAGAAGAGAAGGCTGAGAGGRGATCTTATCAACGTGTACAAGTATCTGAAGGGAGGGTTTCGAGAGGATGGAGCCAGACTCTTTTCAGTGGTGCCCAGCGACAGGACGCGAGGCAACGGGCACAAACTGAAACACAGACACTTCCATCTGAACATGAGGAAAAACTTTTTCACTGTGAGGGTGACAGAGCCCTGGAACAGGTTGCCCGAGAGGTGGTGGAGTCTCCTTCTCTGGAGATATTCAAAACCCGCCTGGCCATGATCCTGTGCAACGTGCTCCAGGTGACCCTGCTTGAGCAGGGGGGTTGGACTAGATGATCTCCAGAGGTCCCTGCCTACAACAACCGTTCTGTGATTCTGTTACAGTCTATGAGGAGGTCATGGTCTGAGGGCTGGGGAGGGATATATAAATATGGTAATGCAGAACCTGTAAATATTGTGAAGTGAGGTGAGACATCCCCAGGGAACAGCACAYGTCCTAGTGCATGTGCTTGTACCTACCTCTGAAGTGACCTGGACTTGATCTTATTACAGCAGACATATTACACTAGCTGGACCGCTGACATGATGCCTTAGGACATCTTTCTGTGCTTTAGCAGGTCATTTAATCAATCTTCCCACACAGTTTCCCCCATATTACTGCTCTGTGGCTACCTCAGAGGCTATCAGCTGGAGTAATTAGTTCATGTTAGCTTAGGAGGCTGAATAGGTAAGGAGCTCTCATTTTGATTGCTTCTGATTCATTAAGTTGAATTTTGAAATTAAGCTTTCTTTTCTCCCATCTCCCTAAAGTTGTTAGTGCAAAGAGCAGTGCATTGCATGTGAACCATTGTACGGATGTGCAGAGGAGTCACTAAAAGTTCAATTTTTCTAAAAGGCCAGTGACTGGGTCTTGGAATTTCTCTGGCAAATATACACATTTTCCCTCAAGACATTTGCAGAAGAGAGAGGGCAACCAGATCCAAAGCGACAGCACTGCTTTTATCCCAAGCAGGCAGTGTCACTGAACTTTAGTCTTACCCAAGTCTGAAAATACAACTGTAACCTTGCAGAAGAAAGCAAAAGACGGTTTTTGCCCCAGATGCCTCAGTCAAGAGCTTTGGATGAGAAAGCCTTTATTCACCATGTGCCTTAGCTGGGAGTGTCAGTCTGGTCTGATGAGAATTTACCTCCTGGATCTTCCTCAGATTACACGGATGTTACTTTAACTGACAGGAGCAAAAGCAAAGCTTCAGCTGGCAATCCAACAGGCATTTCTTTCTCTCCCGACAGTTCATGGTGGTGGTGATTGTGGCACTTACTGAAGGAAAAAACCCACTTCTCTTCATTTGTCACCTTCCACGCAGGGTCCCTCAAAGCTGCTGATTTTGTTCAGTTAGGACAACGCAGCTCCTTGGAAAGCTACAGCACTTGGCACGATCTTGCATGGAAGGAAGGATTGTTTCTGCAACCACAAGTACAAAACCTTGGGCATTTAAACCCACTCGCTGCAGGGCATTTTCAGTCATCTGCAAAGAACTTGTTCTTTGATTTCCTTTCCCCCCCTCTCGCTCAGGCATTGTTGTCAGGAGACTCTGCAAATGTCAAAACCATTATCAGTGGCGGGCAAGCAGCCTCTTAATTGAACTTTTATTCTCCTGTATAACTTGCTGCGCTCCAAAGAAAAGGCTAGAGTGCTGGCAAGGAAATGGCCTTTTAGGAGTCACTGACTGTTAAAAGTAAATTATCTAAAAATAAGATATTTATTAATATTTTTCCTCATTCAGACCTTTCTTTGATTTTTATTTATGCATACATATAAACTGGTAGATCTTTGTATATTCATAGAATTTGTGTGTATTTTCATGCATATGTAAAAATAAAAGAAACATCTAAATGTTTGAATACATTTTGCCCTTGTAACTCACTCAGGCATCTAGTATCTTGCAGCCCATCAAGTATACTGTTGCCTTGTGACAGGAGCTCACAGAAAATAAATAAAAAATAGGGGAAAAAAAAAGAAAAGTGTGAAATAAGTCTTGTTTGCCACTTTGTACTGTCTCCATCCTTCTTTTTCATCCTTTGTTCACATTGCTTCCCTTCTTCATCTATTTTGATCAAGATATGACAGGCAGACCTGAAATTCAGCTGCCTTAGTCCATAAATGTCTCTTCGGATAATGCTGTGTTCCAAGCAAAATTCAGAGCAATTGGAACAAATATCCTGAGTCCATCATTAGCCTTCCTGAATTGTTAGGACATTTTTTTCCCCCCCCCTTTATGTCTCCAAAAGTGGTTAGGTCTGCTTTGGCTTCAGGAATCTTCATTTTGGTGGAGGGGAATTCTGCTGGATGGAAAATATTATTTTGCCATTACTCACCCAAGGGGCTCCAAGCCATTAGAGCTTTTTCTGATTTATTTCTGGCGTACAGTCTGACTGCTCAAACTGTGCTTTTGTGGTGCCTTACAAAGAAAGAACATAATCCTGACCAGTTTGCAATGCTAAAGCCGGGTCTGTTACAGCACACAGATATTTGCAGGATCCTAATATCTCTGAGTGCCAGCTCTGGACTAGGATGCACCAATTTCTTCCCTGCTCCGCTGCTGTTGGACATACAAAACATTTACACAAGGAAAAAGCAATTGGCAAAGGATCTGGGAAGTCTTCCCATAAGGTATCAGAATGCATCACAATATTTAATGCTCAAGTGAGAAAGGGCAATGCCAGTTTTATAATTAAGGATTTCATGCAAACTGCAATTGTTTTGATAAAACAGAATGAGCGGGACTGTGGGTCCGTGTCTCATTGCCTCATCGGTAGCGCAGCTGCACGGGACACGGTAGGCAGATGCATCCCCAGAGGGAGGAGTGCGAATGCGGCTCTCCAGCCTGTCAGGTGAAAAAGAGAGATCCAGCTGTCTCTGTATCTTCTTGCCTGAAGGGATCATCCTAGCTTTAGGCAGGGTTCCCTGCTGCGAGTGCCTCTTTCTGCATTGAGTGCCTAATTGTCTTTGAAAGAGAGCTGCTCGTTTCTCCCCATAATTTCCCCCTGGTTGACTGAGGGACCTTCCTCTTCAACAGCGAATCCTGTCTCCAGGCGAACGCTCTGCATCTGCGTAATGAAAGAGTTGAACCACCTGGTCTTAAAGCCCATAAGGCCACATGGTGTCTAAAATTTAGGAAACAAATTTTGAACTCAAACTTCCTTTGTGTCTCTGTGAGTTGCCCCCCTCTTCCTTCCATACAACGTCCCGAAACCTGGGTTGCGCAGTGGAGAGGATGAGCCTCGCAAAGCTCCCTCTCAGCAGGGTGCAAGAGGCAGAACTGACCACTCTGCATTAAATCCGAGTCAGATGTGGCAGAGCTGAGCCATGGCTTTTATCACACAAAAAGTAGATCTACCAGTCTGATCACAAGCAACTGTTTGGACCCAGATCATTCTGCTGCAGCTTCACTGAAGTCAGTGCAGTCACCATCGGCTGTCACCTCCTTGGTACGAGACCACAGTGTTCCCGGCTCAGATCCTACAGAGTCGCTATAACAGAATGCGTAGCAAACTGTCGGACAAAGACAGGGAGAAGCAGACTTTGTCTTCTAAGACAAAGATGCTTGGTGCTACCCCATGGAAACTCCTTTCTACAAGCTTTGTCCACATACAGGCAGCGAGGCGTTGTGTCAGGGCGAGCAGGTCCCTGCTTAATACCTCCCCATCGCCGGCAGGCAGTCAAGTCACCCCCGGGACTGGAGATCCCACGTCAGGCAGCTCTGGGGGCAGCTGTTTTGCCTAGGGGTTGCAGAGGGTAGAGAGGGACAGAGAAGCGCAAAGGATGGAAGAGCCTGCAGCAGGGACTCCACCCACGTGAGATCAGCCCCCAAAAGTTGGTAGACCTAGGAGGCATCTCTCTTAGGAACAGCCCTGGGCTCAGCAGGATCCCCACCAGGTCACCCTCCTGGGCGATTCCTGGCGGGCGTTACGTACCGTCACGACATCGTGCTGTTTTCAGGGGAACTGCCATGGACTGAAGCTGCTTTGGATCAAGTTGTCAGCCTGTTCCTCAGCTTTTCCTCTCTCTTCTGCTGAAATAGCCCACATTTCGGAGAAGGCAGTCACTAACGCAGCCAAGGAAGGGAAAATGGCTGACAGCTGACTCCCGAGCGCTAACAGCTTTGCTGCTAGCAACAAGGGGTTCAGTCTTGTTCCTTGTTGCACGCTATGCAAAGCAAGAGTTAAGAAAGGTCACGCACGCGAGTTTTTTTCATTTGTGTTGCCAACAAACAAGAATTAAGTCTTGATGTGTACTTTAATTAGGCTTCTTGCCTTTTCTGGTTGCAGTTCAGTAAGAGTTTATCGGTTTGCCATGAGTAACCATAGTTACCATTCATGGGGAAGAGGCAGTGAAGAATATTAAATATGCCTCCGTTCTGTGTAATAGCTCTGTGGTTTCTGTAACTTACACTGCGCGGACTCTTTTTTTTTTTTTTTTGGATATCTTCACTAAAAATCTTTCTATCACTTGATGGCAGTAGAGCTATAATATAAATTTGAAGATACTGATGCTGCATGGATGCGTCTAAGCAAAAAAAAAAAAAATCATATTTATGCTTGTCCATATATTTTTCTCTGGTCTCTGTTTTGTATTATAAGTTTTAAAAGACATAAGGAAAGCCTTGTATTTTCAGAAAGGATTAATGGAGAGGATATTTCATTCATTCACAGCCATCATAAATAACAGTTGGTACAACTAAACATCCCCTAAATTTCTTCAGCTGCATCTCCAAACTCTGCAGAAGTAAAATCAACTTTCTTATTGCCTTTTTAACTTCTGTGAACATAATTCCCTTTCTGCTGTCAGTGCTGCAGTGAGGGCGGCAAGCTCCTGTTGTTATGAGCCTGTGAGCTTTCACGCTGCTGGAAACGCTACTGCTTGCCCTTTTGCGGTTAAAAGACATACTTTAAAAGCAACACGGCTGATATCCAGTTCCTCTCAGCTCTGATTTTCTGAAGATCAGGTAAGTCCCTGACAAACAGTGATACTTAATTATATAACCAACTGATGGGTGCTTAATATAGATGCCCCTCTCCTTTTATTTTTTTTGTATTCAAGGGTCAGATTCTGGCTCTAGGCCCAGTTGTATGCAAGGGACAGGCTGTACTGGTGCAGGTGTCGCTCCAGGGGTGGTTGGGTTTCCAAACCGCTTTTCTCTGAGTCACTGTGACCCCCTGTTTCTCTGCGGCTCCGGGTGTGACAGGGGCCCTGCCTGATGCTCAGATGCTTCATGGACAAATACCCCCCCATGAGTTCGTATCCCTCTGCGGTCGCTGCTTTCGCGCTGACGGCGAATCCTTTGGTGAACAGGCCGGCCCCTGCGTTTGCACGGTGCCTTGCACGCTGACATCTCCTTTTAGCAGGGCTCCCACGATGCAAATGTAAATAATCTCAGATAAAACCACGACTTCCCCCCCAAACCCTTCCTCCCTTACCC
The DNA here is from genome assembly GCF_003343035.1 of Apteryx rowi. Classification (NCBI taxonomy): domain Eukaryota; kingdom Metazoa; phylum Chordata; class Aves; order Apterygiformes; family Apterygidae; genus Apteryx; species Apteryx rowi. The sequence continues at coordinate 212,801 of NW_020448530.1, read as the reverse complement.
TGGGAGGAGCCAGGCAGCCGAGCAGCTCCCAGGAGCCTTTCCCAGCTTTCGGGGTACCTTCCTGGAGTAACAAAAATCTGGCTGTACCCCAGAGAGGCAAACCTGCAGTCCAGCTCCCGTGGCTACTCTTGCACCGGAGATGCAGCGGCAGGAATTAATTGCCAGGTAGCTAAGTACTAAAATACGAGCTAATCGTCTCGTTTGCCTTTTTACCCAAGTGACTGGCATGCGTTAGCGAAGCTGCTACCTACGTAGCGAATCCCCGATAGCGAATATGGGGTCTGCCTTGTCTTGCCTTGTTTTGCTTTGCCGCGTAGAGGCTCGCAGCCCAGCCCTCTGCGAGCTCCAGAATATTTCCTTGCCTGGAGTTAAAAGTGTGGAATTTTATGGGACATCCAAATCTCCTTGCGCAGAAAAGCCACTGCCTCGTGGAAGAAAAACACCTCCCTTTCCCAGAGCTGACCACTCTTGGACACTCGTATGTATTTGCAGTACTTGGAAGCTGCAGTCGGCTAGAGCTGTTTTTTTCCCCTCTCTTTTTTTTTTTAACTTCCAGTCCTAAACTGCTTTGCGAAAAGTACCTTGCAGTTATACAGCCGCAGTATTTCACTGTGGCGGGGACTCCATTTCAGCTGCTCCAGGACATTTCAGAAGCACGGAGCAGCCCTGCAGGGAGCAGGCAGGCGTTTGACCGTGCGTAAGCCGGCTGGTAACCCCTGCCCGCAAGCCGGGGAGCAGCTTAAAGCAAAAGCCCCTCCTGCCTCAGAGCAATTCCCGCTGGTGCACTATGAATTCGCGGTTTCTTCCCGCTGCCAGGTGGCAATGCTTTTGCTCGCGTCGGCCTCTCGGGTGTCGTTTTTGCACCGGAGCAGCTCCGCCGACCCGCGTGCCCGGCTGCGGGAGCGCTCRCCCGCTGCGGAGCGTGCCTCGGAGCGGGTCTCCTCCCGCAAGCGGGGTTTCCGGTTGAAGCCTTTCCAGACCGTATTGCTCGTTTTTTCCCCATCTCCCTCGCATGCCCAGGCTCTCTCTGGTTCAATTAATATTTAATTATTACACACACTGGGACAAGTTAAACTGGGGAGACTAGGAAAATCTCGTTCCAGACGACGCTGCCAGCCTACTTAACAGCTGTCTGGAGGGATGGAGGCACAGATTCATTTCTCCGTTCTAAATCAGGCAGAGATGGCCTTGAAAATATCTCCCATCTCAGTCTAAGATATAAATGGATTCAGGATTTGGTTTTCTATTTTTTTGTTGTCCCCTCCCCACAGTTCAGAGATCTTAAAGGAGACAGATGTTTTCTGCCTTCCTAGCTAGGCATCATTTCTGGAGGACTGTGCATCAGCTGCACCTACCCCTTAGGCTGGTCTGTAGCCATCCTTTGCCCTCTTCTAAGCCTTATTCTGAGCCGAGAAATGCCCTAGTGGGGTCCTTTACAGATCTAATCCTGAGGCTTTGCCTCTTAGGCCAGTGAGTGCAYGCGTAGGACAGGACCAAAGCCCGTATGACGTAGCACCGCATTCGCACAGTTCCTCTCCAGGGCMGTATCCTTTTTGTTCCGAGTTGCTCATTTTGCTCCTGGACCGAACCTGCCTTTAAATGGCCCCAGTTAAATCCACGCCAGCTCCTACTTGCAGATGCTCCAGGGTGTTAAGGACGAGCAGCTGCTCAGCCTTGGGAAGGCCGGGGGACTTTCTTGGCATGCATTTCTCAGCAGCCAGGGAAGCCAAAGACCTGATGGGATTCAGTGTCTCTGGGATGCTGAGGTACCTGGGCAGCAATTTGCTGGATTAYGAGTTTCTGGATTCAGGCACCAGAGTGTCGCAGTGAGTGCCTAAATCCATAACTAGATCTCTTTAATCTTGCTTTTGGTAAAAGGGGGGCAATAGTCGCATCGTGCTTCACTGGTCGCTGGGTAGAAGGTAAATACGATGCAATCTTAGCCTCCTTTGCGAAGGGGAGCGTCGAGCTGTGCCGAGCTCCTGCTGCAGAAGTTGGGCTGCAGGGCAGCCTCTGTCCCCCCTCCAGGGCAAAATGCTCCCGGAAGAAGGGCGGGCTTCTTTCTCAGCCGGGGTAAACTAGCAATCACCACTTGCCAGGACCTGGCCTTTATATTCTCCATTACTTTTGCTCAATCCACTTCTAAGTGCGTCAAGCAAGGGAGAAGAAAGAAATCTGTTGATCTCAGATAAACTGCCATTATTTCACTCCAAGGTATTTTGACATTTAATAACATTGGGAACATTCAAATAACGGTGCCAGGGGAATGGAACAATATTTAACTTTCATTTTACCTTGATCTCATTACTTGTTAGAAAGCCTATTACAAAACAACACTTTTCTTGTTTATGGAAGAAAGAGAGGGAAAAGTAGCCATAATTTTTAAAGCTGTAAKAGCTAAAGACAACACAGAGATTATTTACCCCAAAACAGCAATCTCAGCTTCAGCTACAGTAGCTAAAGGAGCTGCTGCAGCTTTTCAGTTATCTGCATTGTATGGCTGGTGGGCACTTCTAACATAAATTCAGGAATTTGCAGTTCCTCTACCTGTCATAAGAAAATGGTTCATAAATGACTGAAGTATTCTAGTTTCTGGGAATATTATGACCCAACTTTTGCTGCAATACATGGAAACACCCCTCATTGACCTCTGGTGCTTTTGGATTGGGCACTTGCAAAAAAGATGGAAAACGGGGAATAGTTTTGACTCTTTATAGTTTAGCAGTAAGAGCAATACTAGTCTGAAAGCACTTTCCTGTGCCTATGTAATTGCATTGGACTCAGTTTTGACTGAAACGGATCGGTTACGGAAAATGGAATGGTTAGATCAAGGAATATCAGGGCTAGGTATCTGGGTAATAAATTATGTTTGTCCTTGGGAAGTGAGCTCTCATGATTTCCTTCGAATCCAGGCGGCCTCTGGGATCTATAGGAGACTCTGCTGGTTCCAGTCCCTCCGGACGGGCCGGTGTTCCAGCTCTAAGCTCAGACTCTGAATATACCCCGGTTGCCTCTTCATGCTGTGAAGACTTTAAGAAGAGATGAGCGAGTTTGTCCCATTTTAAGCTAGCAGCCTTGCTTGTCCTTCTATAAAGGCATTAGCCTCCTTTGTTTAGATGCCTCCTGAAAGTAAATTATGCTCTGGCAAACCCACAGCTCTTCTAGGAGAGTTTTCATTTTCCTCCAGCACTATTTCTAGAGTACAAATGCTGCTGCAGGGGAGGGTCTCAGGTCTGATTTCTTCCCTGTGGTGCTGTAAATACTCTCAGTGTCTGGAAAAAGTAAGTCTGGCAGGAATCCACCAGCTGTCTCTAGTGAGGATAATGTCATTCACTGATTTTTGATGAGGTCTTCCCTGGTGGGGAAAATAAAAAACCCACCATTTCCTCTGTCCTGTTGCCTCCTAAAAGAGAGGGCAAAGAGTTCAGTCTGGTGTCAGTTACACCCTTTATCTAATCCCCTCTTCTCTCGTTTTCAACATTGAAGTTTGGGGTTAAACTTCACAAATTCCCCATCAAAAATCTATTTTCACCACCCCTTGTCCCCTTTCTCCATTGTATCAGCGTCTTCTTCAGCACATTTGCTGCAATGCCATCTGCCAGGATGGAGCTAACTCATTAGACTCAGAGTAGCTGGCTAGACCTGACTGGATCTAGCCTGCATTTCCTCAAGCTGTCCTGTGGGTCCTTATCCTTAGATAACCCCCAATTACTAAGAAATATGCTATGCTGCCTCAGCCTTGAGCACATCTATTTATAAGTATCTTTATAAGTCAGGCATCTCTTAATCAATAATAAATTGCAATACCTGAGATTAATAGTGCCTATTTTGGGGCACAGACTTCTATCATGATCTCCTGCACTCTTTTCCAGTGCCTTTCCCCCTGATAATTACTGTACAAATGTCCATTTTCTGGGAAAAAGACTAAAGTCTGTTTATTTTCTTTTTTGCTTTCTTTTTGAAATGCTCAAAACTAACTAGATGGTCTACAAAATAAAACRGTGTTGATTACAGGGAGTGAGAGGATCTCGCACACATCTCGGAAAGCCTGAAGCCAACCGGCCAAAGCATCAGTCTCAGGATAAGGGATGTGGCTTAAAGTGTTTTCTGACAGCAAAAGGATTTGGGGCCGGCGAAARGAAAGCGCAGAAGGACAAGGCAACTGGCTGAGGGATGTTCCCTTGCTCTGTGTGTTTTGTATGTGGTTTGGCACGTCCTGTGGACCTCCCTCGGGTCAGGGCTCACAGGCGAGGTGTCTGTTTGAGGACTCAGATTCACGTTTGAGGCCTGGGTGGACACCAAGGTTTCATGGATAAAGAAGCAGCTTCTGAAGCGGTGACTGAGCCACTAACACTCGGAGCATCTGGAGAGAGAGCGTTTTCTGCAGAAAAAATGCCTGTTGGACAGCTCAGTCACAGTCTGAGTTTGGGGCACGTCTTTGGATTTCTCTCTTCCCCTCTTGCCTCTGCTATCCTTACTCATGACTCAGACCACTCTGAATCAGGTTTACTCTACTCTTTGGCAGATTGAATCCTCTCAGTTACCTAACACAGACTGCGATGCAAGTTGCTAGTTATATTCCAACGTTAGCATGAATGCTACCCTTAATTTGGAGGATGGGAGAGGGAGCTGMATCTCTGGACTCTGAATATCTGCCTAATCTCTTAGGAGCCTTCTTTGCTGATATCGAAGTTCCCAGGCTCTCCTTATTCACAAAAGACCCTTAAAATGCTTTCATACTTTTCTGCTGGTTTCAGAAAGCAGRCATGTATTTGCTTTAGAAGGAGAAGCTGAGAGCCTTTATAACACTATCATTGCTATTCTGGTGGTGTCTCTTCTACTTCTCCATGTGCTTAGCAGGCAGAAGGTCTTTGAGCAGGCTGAGCTTTGCCTCTGGTTCAGAGTGAGTTGGATCCTTACATAAAGTCCGGTGTGAAGGGGAAGACTCAGGAGAAAAAAAGTCATTTTTAAAAAATAATTGGCCTCTCAGTCTGGTTTCCTGCCACACTAATRATGCCTATCCTTTCACAGTGACTTTTCCATAGACCTGAAAAGGACCACATTGTATTCCTAACCCTCCATCACTCCAGACTGGAGCTGTTGCAATTTTGACGGTTATTTTAAGCTCAGGAGGAAACGTGCTGGTGCTAGCAGGGGCTTGTCCAAACCCCCAGAATTGCACAACAAAATGAATGAGATCAGCTGGTTTGGGTTTCTGGGTTAGAGGCAATCTGAAGCAGTGGCTTTGCATGGCTCTGATGCTTCTGCACCCTGGAAACCTCCTTCATCACTGGGGGGATCCATCTCACCTAAATTTAGAGGCTGAAAATTTAACTGTTCAAGCTGGAAGGGTCTGTGCAGGCTTTCTCTATCAGTCTGCAAAGAAAAAGGGTTTTCCACAGGGGAACTCTGCTCTAAGGTGCAGTTTTACAGTCTCCTTAATACGACATCAGTCTCAGCTGTTGTGGAAAATAAGCAATCCTCTTCTCRCCCTCCACTTGGCCCTATGATCCCGTCCACTCCCGTGTGCTGAAGCTCATTGTCACGTAACCACATGGCACTTGTGGATGGGGAACTGAGCTGGCAGAGAACTACCCCTGTCTTTTTTTGTGGGATTTTTCGATGTTTGTTTTTTTGGTTAGGTTTCAGCCAGCTCAGTTTCTCGGGCACTGAGCAGTCAAATAAGATATAGCAATGACAGAAAGGAAGAGACGGGAATACCTAGCTAAGGCAGGGATGTGTTGAAACAGCCCTTTTCACATCACCCAGCATGCTGGGAGGATTACAGAGACTGTGGAGCTGCACCCTTAAATAACAAAAAATCAGTCTTTGGTGGCGTGTCTCTGATGCACCAAGTGAGCTTGCAAGCTTTCCATTTGTGAAGAGACTGACTTCTCCTTAGCCTAAYCCCTAGCCTGAAAAGACAGGTTATAGGCATCTATCACTGCAAAGGAATAGCTATAACTGCTTTTGGATACAAATGCTGGAGCTGTGTTGGTTTGGTGTGTCTTAGCATATTCACTGCCTTCCTTTCGCTGTACGTCTGTAGTCTTTACTCTGCAACTATCCTTTTCTATTCTTCTAGAGCTAGCGGGCACAAAGGCACTGCTGTCATTCAGTCATGGAAAAGTTATACGTGGGGGACAGACAGAGGCATGCACTGTTCACGAACCATTTTCTTTAAATAGTTAGATCCCCAGCTGTTGCACTTAGTGATTTATTTCCACTGAAGTCAGCACTAGTGCGGATCTGACCTGTTTCTTTGCAGAATAAGGAACTGTTCCATTAAAACTGATAAGACTTTCCATTAGGTTAACAGGCTTTGGATTAGGCACCACATTATTTGCAAGGAAGTGTATGATTTGTGCACTTCCTCTGCACTGAACAGACGAAAGAACAGGAACGGACCAAAACCAGACAAGATTTAGAGCCCTCACTTTCCTGGCAGCTCTGGGAGAAAGAGATGCAGATGACACAGGAATGCAGATATGATGAAGAWTTTCTGTGGCAGCTCAAGTTTGTTGGAAGAAGTTCACCAGAAAGCAGTGCTGGTAAAGAAATTGYTGTAGGGAACTGCAACAAATAAGGATTACAATAAAGAATCAATGACAAGAAAGCAGAAATGACAGTTTTCTCTGGAAGCAGTTCCTGATTTATCTCCAACCAGAGTCTCTCTGAGTGAGCATATTAGTCAAAGCTTAGACTATATAGCAAAGAAATAATGAAACTAACTTAAAATGCAGGCATCCTTCCTCACTGAATGATACTGGTTATTAAAAGGTATTTAAATAATAACATAATGGGCTGGAAGCACAAAATGACCAGATGGGTARAACTGTTTTGATGCGCTGCAACAGATATGCTGGATCTTAGTAACTGCATGTGCTAATTCTACTGTTAGAGAGYATTGTATATAAATAATACCAGGACCATACAGTTTTAACTTTCCTGTATCTGTGYGCTTTGAGCTGAAATGCAAATAGTAATTATGGATCATTGCTACAAGGAATCCACATAGGGCCCAGGAGAGATCCTAGATGAGTATTATGAAGTGTGGACATAGCCAGTCTGCTCCAGATGGTGTTAGTGTGAGCAATTTGGACATGAAAAGTGAACACCAGTTGGGTCAGGAGCCRCGGTCCGTACTCTGATCTGGTTCAAAAGGCAATAAGGGTATAGCCTACGTAGAGAAGTAGCTCTGGTCCAGGCACTGCAGCAAGATGAAGGACTCCCCTAGTAGACTGAGCATCTTTGTGCAGCATATCTAATGTCTGACCAGACCTTGGCTGCATCCCACTCATGTTGGGCAGGAGTATCAACGCCCCAGACATTTTTCCTAGAATGGGGTGGAAACTAAGGGCCATACCAAGGGAATTATTTTGCCAGTGGATGCTGGCAAGTTCAACTGCCAAGGATTATGAACTCCCTAGCRACTCTTGCCCCTGTGCTGTACACACAGGGTTGAGTGCAGCAGGATACAGCATATGCCTGGGAAAGGACTGAGAGGGATGGGGTGATAATAGCTGCTTTTTAGAAAAAATCTCTTTCCAATAAAAGAAAAGACCAGGATGATTGAAAAATGCAGATGAACAGTTCCACTTCAGGAACAGGCACTTAGCATTGGCTGCTAATTTCTGTGTTTCTCCCCAAAAGAGGAGAGATGGGATGAGGGGTGTAAGGAATGAATAATGTGGCATTCTCTTTCTGCTAAGTGACCTTTTAAAACCAAGAAACTAAAATCCAGATATCAAGGGGGAGCCTGGGGGAGGAATTACAGACAGCATCACTGCTCCCAACCTTCTGGTTATGTGTTCCRTTCCTCTACTGAAATGGCAGTACAGGAGGCTGAGTTAAAGTGTGAAGAATAGGGTCAGAACAGTAACTCCTTTTCCATCTAACAACCAATGCAATCATACCATACTTGGCAGATCATTACTAAAAACCTACACATAATAAATCAGTTGGGTTAGAACACAAAATTACAGATTTAGGCAGAGGTAGAGTAGAGAGTAGAGAATACTGAAACAAGGGCAGTATTTGGTATTTACATTAAATAAGACATGGAAAACAAAAAGGTTTACTTTGGTGTTGTCTGCATGTGTGTGACATTAAAAAAAAAAAGCCACTGGCAATCAAAGCAGGATTATGCCTACTTTATCTACATTCTGAAGTCATAATTGAAGTCAGCTGGTGCTTTGGTTGTGCTTGAACTCCAGGAACTGGTTCATAGATCATTATAGGATGCCATTGAGCTGGCTGACTATTATTTTCAACCGACTCATTACATGCCTCTGTGAAAAACTGCTAAAGGCAGAGGCCACTACATCAGAAAAAAAAAAAGCCCGAAGATGACGAGAATGGAAACATAAGGTGCTGATAGTATTTAAACTGCCCAGAAAAGATCAGAATATAAAGTTCATTTTACTCCTTCCTTTAAATTCCGCAGCTGTGCRGATCTGCTCTGCAAGCCTTGACAGTAACTCCACATGAAAGAGGATATTCTAGAATTCATGCAAGTTTATAATTCTCCAATAYAATAGTGAGAAAGTAAATTTGCCAAGGAAGTTCAGCCTGTGAGCCAGCTCCTACTTTTACTAGCTGACACAAATCTTGCTAGCATGAACAGGCGAAAGGACAGCAAGGGATGTAGAAAAGACAGTTTTGGCTACTGAGTCCATCCCACGCAATCAAAGCAAATATTTTACTGACCAAAAATGTCRACATTATCACCAGACTTTCCATCACAGGTCGCTAACTGTTTTCTTGTGAACTCTGGTAAATTAAAATSAAAGACTAGAGGCTTTAACATGGCTGACTCAGCATATGGGGAGATCATGGCCTAGCCATGTCCTGGGATCCTGCAATAAGACGCTAGGGATCCTGGAGGCAAACTGTTGAGAAAATATCATAAATCTGCCCCATTCGACAGAGAAACACAAAGAAAACCCACACGGATGATTCAGGCCAATATAAGATGGGTAAGAACCAGTCCAGACTCCAGATCYGGCAATCGTTTAACCCAGATTTGTGCGGAAGCACACAAAACCAGTACGTGTCAGATCTGAATTCCACAAAACCACCAGTAGACTGGTCTCATCCTCTGCCTCCAGCTCTGGTTAATCTCTGGTGAGCTGAGGAAGCCTAAAAACGAACAGCAGAAGTAACAATTAACCCTCTCATGTGGAAATTTGCTTTAGGATTCACAGCGAAATGCAGTAGTTTGTACCTATTTTTAACATGTGCAAAATTAGTTGTCTTATACTGATTCTTTCACTTGTAGAAAATCGTCAAGAAACATGTAGGATTTCATGAGCCAGATTCTGGACACAAATTGTAGCATTGTAGTGAGACAACAACAAAGATAAATGAAGGGGATATCATGTTCAACAGAGTAATAGTTAGGGGAAAAGGGATGGAAATAGCAAGCTTGCTAGCCAAAAGGCTGGTTCTCTTCAGCAGAATTCTGCACTTGGGTGTGGAAATTGCTCCTCATTTCACTTTTGAAGAGATTTAAGAGGATTCTGTCCCAGCTGTAGTAGAACCAGTGAAAAGAGCGGTGGTAGCATCTCCTTGCCAACTGCTACATTTCACAATCTATTGCACAGACTTAAAATGCTGCTGGTGTGAGTGTAAATTAACAGGCTGGGCTGTGGTATCTCAGTGGTAGTTCAGACACCGACACATCACCAGCTTTGCACCTCTGAGATATTAATCTCTGGGAGAGGAGTAGGGAAAAGTAAAACTACCTAAGTGTGGATTGCAACAGGAGCGCCCTTGGAGAGAGAGCAGGGAGATCCCATCCTCACTGTCTCCTGTGGTCCAGGAGCAGGTGAGGTGAGTTTATAAGGAAAAACTTCACAGACAGAAAAGCAGCCCATGTTGGCAAGACAAACTCTGTCCCATCTTGCTTGGGGCGTACCATTGCCAGGGGAAAGGATGAGGAAGAGTCAGTTCTCCCCTCAGTAATGCTTGTGTAGTGCCATTGACCTTAGTCTCACAAATGGTCTTAGCCTGAAAACTGTATRTAATGGCATGGAAATCACAGGTTCTGACTGCCTGTGAGGGCTGTACTGCACTCCTCGAATCAAGAATGGCTGAGGCATGAATTCGGGATTGAGMTGGTATGGGGTTTCATGATCAGCTCTGGCATGGACTGTGAGTGTTAAAGTATCTTTGAAGATCTTGGTCTCAGTATATAGCTTTCCTGTTGGTAAGCTGGGAATAAAAGCACTGTCCCATGTTTTGCAGGTAAAGAGAGCTGAGAGCTAGACAACCCTTTCTCTATAAGAGATGCCAACWCATCATAAAATGCCGGGAGTGATCCTGAAAGTTGATTCTGTGATTAGAGCAGGTGAAGAGCTAGAAAAGCAATATGAATTCATACAAAACCTGTGAAATGATGAGGATGATATGGCCCAAAGAACCACTGATGTTCGCAGCATTACTAGGGGGTTTGGAAAGAGATTATGTGGCTGTCAAGAGAAGAGAGTTTCTTGGGCATCTCTCAGATCTGGTACAGAGGATGAACTCTTCTAAGTTTTACTAGATCCAGAGGTCACTGAAAGGATCAAACATTTTCCTTCTCAAAAGAAGTCACCATTGGCAGCAGGCCRCAGCTGGCTGTCTCTTAAGGCTTTTAGCAGAGTCTGTTGCAATTTGACCTGCCTTGAGTGAATAGCGACAGAAGATGTGTTTAAGCATTACAGTGACCTGGAGATTTGGTGTCTGGTAATGAAAAGATTTAAGTTTTAATTGTCCTCAGCCCCTGGCCTACTTTGAGCCTCCTGACGAGTAGCAGAGGTCAATGAAGTGACAGTGCTGAAAATCTTAGCCTATAAAACATCTGCTGGCTTTAAAATGACTTAAATAGGTTATAGTCACACTGTGAAGCTGTTTGTTTCAGGTTCCTAGTTTAGATTATGCTGGAGAATTGCATTTGAGGGCAGGGAGGGTAATGGAGGGAATTAGGTAGATAGGGAGAAGATGCTCAAAATCCTTCCCTCTTCACACAGCAGGTTTTGAAAAGATATTACCATTCTGTTGGCACAGGACTCCAGAGACAGCAGGGAGGCAGACTGCATTTGTCACTTTTCTGAAAGTTCGATAATCAGAGATGTACTAGATTATTGCGAAACCAGCCTGATAGTCCAAAGAATCCTGTTGTCCACAATTGCTGCAAAGAGGAATCCTCTGACACCAACAAGTGTGATGGTGAAGCATGATAAGGAACTACAGGCAGCAGCGCTCCAATAARTCAACTCCTACTGCTGCAGGTCAAAAGTCATCACACCCGGTTCAAATTAGAAAGGTCAGATAATCAACATTCAGTCAGAAGGAAGGAAAAAAATGAGGCTGGAATTCACGGATGTTAAAGCAAACGTTGTAAATTATATGTATGGTGATTCATTCATCTGCGCATTTCCATTCATGAGATGGTAAAGGTYGATTTTGGAGGCGAGAAAAATTAAAGCTTCTGGTTTGGCCTAGCCACCAGAAAATACCCTTAAACTTGGAAACAAAGTTGTTCCAAAAAAATAAATATCTTCATGCTGCTAATTAATCTAAATATTCCTTAGAGCTAATTTAATAAGCTATGTTGTAAATAATAGAGATGAAACATGCCAATTGTTTTCCTGTAATACCATAATCCTTTTACAAGTGCTTTCTTCTGATGCATAACCCCCCACARTAAAGTGCTGAAGAATAACTAGTTTTGATTAACCCTACCAAAAAAAAGGAAATAATAAGGCTGTGGTTTCAGAACAGCTGTTGCATGCTCCCACAAGAGARAGAAGCTRCGATAGTTCAGGGTGACATATGCCAGGGTTTTGTATGATGCGTATATGTCAAAGAAAACTTTGGAACATACTTTTAGAAACTTTGGAGCTTCTTTGGTCATCAAGTTCAGTGCCCCATGCTCTCAAGAAGTTATAGTGCCCTTTCATGGAAACTTAGGAAAAATAGAAGAGGAGGAACTTTGAGAAGCTAATTCATTGCTCTACCATTAGGCAGGACCARTCACTTTCATGTTGTTCCTGGCATAGCTTTGTCCAGCCAATCTTTAAATGTCTCCAGTGTAAGAGACATTTCACACCTTAACCAGATAATATATTCTAATGCTTCGCCATTCCTATAATTGGATTTATCCAATATCTAGCCTGATATTTCTTGATATAGTTTRAAATTCATTCTCACTCACCTGTCAGAGACACAGTGAATTGATTATCCTCCTTGTAGCAGAATTTGTTTGCAGATTCTCTCTCGTTCTGTTTTCTCTTGTTTACTATGAACAACTCTGGATCTGTCAAACTCTCCTCTGGAACATGATCCGCAGACCTCTACAAGTTTCCTAGTTCTCCTCCAACTTGTCTCCAGTTAGTCTACATATTTCAGTTATGGCACCCAAATCTAGAGAATCAAGGTACTACCAAGAGTAAGTAGAGCCAAAGGACTACTTTGTGCCTTATTTCATGGTATGGTGTTTGGCTTTTTTAGCAGAAGCAGGACATCTACCTTGTGTTCTGGTTGGATCTTCCAAAGTCTCCCAGATCCTGTTTTGAGAAGCAACAGTTTAAGCAGTTAGCTCCTATCCCCTATTTGTCTAGCTTGTTTTTTGCTGAAGGCTATTGTTTTGCCCTTGTCCACACTGAATTTCTCCTATTTGTCCATCTTGCAAAGCTAGGAGTTCTCCCACTCTTGTAATATCTACAAAAAGGAGCAGGTATTTACTGATGAAAAGCTGAATACTCCAGGACSCAGTACAAACCCTGTAGAAAACTACTGTATACAGCCTTTCATTTWAATAGCAAACCTTTGGCAGCTTCTTTCCATGTCTGATTAATCAATTAGTTTTGCACTTGTTCTACGATCATTTCATGCTCATTCTGGTTCCATCACTTGTTTATGAAGTTGTCATACGAGGTATTGCCAAAAGTCTTAAGTAAAAAAGACACCTATTGCTTCTCCCTTACTCACAGGCCTGTTATCCTGTCGTAAAAGGAGATTAAATTTACTTTACATGATTTCTTATTAACAAATCTATATTGGCTGATGTCTATTTCTTTGTTATTTACCATGAAAAATATTTGATTATTATTATTTATAGACTGCTTGATTATTTATTTAAGGAGGAGAGCTGGTATTTTTATGGTCTTCTGAGAACTGAAGTTACCCCAGATTCGTTCCGTTTCCTTTCCCCACCTTTTAAAATGTATGTGTACCCACTCTGTTCCACTCTTTTCTTTATCCATCAAGTTCTGTGTTAAAATAGTTAGGTTTTCCTCCCTATTTGTCTGCTGCTTCTGCATCTCATTGCTCTGACTGGTTGAAGCCTTTCTCTCTAATTTTCAGAATAGATTTATTTCTTGCCAGTTTACACCCACTTTCTCTTGTGCTAGTTCTGTCCTTTAACTTAAATTGTTCTTTCCTCTCCCTGGTGTGTATTCCCAAGGAGATATTTGCAATCTTACCCTTTCAGGCTTCATTTTGCTAGACTAAACAAAAGTGCCCACTTAATTTTTTTTTTTCTCCCATAAAAGAGAATATCCTGTCAATCCTCGGAATATATTTTCTGTGATTTTGCCTGTTGGAATTTCTCTTTCTTCAAGGCACACAGCCTGCATTGTCCAGAGCACGTCGGAGAGGGCTTGACAGTCCCCTGTGGCGACGTAGCTGCAGGTCACATTTGCCTCTTTCATGGCTGCATCTTGCTGGTGTCTTGGTCTAGGAGCGAGCGTCTCACCTCAGTTTCTAATGCCTTAGAAAAGAAATCTTTGTTATTCATCCCTAGATGCATGAGATCATTTTGTGCTACAGAACATAATCCTTTTTTTATTATTTTGGCTCACTTCAAAGGTATGTGGCTATTCCTGTGTGATTTTCCTATTGTCTTTGAATTCATACTGCTTTCCAGCCTTGTGTTACCAGCATATTCCTTGACTTCACTCTCAATTTTTGTTCAAGAGTTGCTCACAGAAATATGTTGCTGAGATCACTCCCAAAAGAAGTCTTGAAAGAATCATCCCCGTTCCCTGAAGCTTTCCCTTTCCACATGACTGGTTCCTCTCACTTTAGGCAGCTCCTCACCCATCTTACAGAGCCGGTATCATCCCTGCTGTGTCTGTCTTACATAGAAACTTTCAATGTGATATCAAACCTGAAATGCAGAAAGAGGAGAAGAGACCTGCTGCATTTCTTTTATCTGCAGCTTCAGCTATTAAATAAAGCAAAGCCATCGGGCACCGCCTGTAAGACCTGGCAGGTGTTGAGCCAGGGTTAATGCGATTCCAGCTGAAGCCTTGGCAAGGTGTGGAGTTGTGTCCCACGACAGCTTTGCAGGGCTGACTTCCCAAGGAATAATCAGTTTTGAAAGGTGTGCTCAGCATGTCTATGTGCTCCCTCTCTCTCCCGAGGAGCGCTGCTGATGATTTGAGCAATGCTGTAGCCTGAAGGTCGTAATTGGGGTGCTCAGCCCCATCGGAGGTAGCGTATGAACACACATCAGGTCCGATATAGTCCACACGGGCACAGTTCTGCRGGCAATTTAACCAGGGAGCTAAAGCAGGTGCCGGGAAGGAGCATCCTGACAACGAGGCGCCTTTTTCAGGTCACGCGTAGCATCGGCAGCAGAGCTGGGAATAGACACGAGGAGTGAGATCCCGGACTGGTACAAGCAGGGAGGGAGGGAAGAGGTTTCCATTAGCTTTAATGGGCCCAAGGTCTCTTTATAGGTCTTGTGACTCCCCGTCTGCTGACTCCACCAGAGCAAGCTGTAAAATTCCCTGCTATCTATCCTGAGCCGAGAGAACCGATTGCTTTGATTTAATTAGAATAAGATGTCTCATGCTTTGGCCCTCCCTCCCACACACTTTTAGCCCAAGCTCAACAGCAGCATTTCTTAAAGCCTGAGTCGTGGGGTGTTTTCTTTTTTTTGGTTTTAGCTGGCTGTTTTTTCCCTTAGTTCTCTGCATTACTCTGGATTCTGACTAGCATGTTATCAGGCTAATATGTGAGAATCACCATTTTTAATGCAGGTGCCTTCACAACTGCCCTATGCCTTGAGGAAATATATTATGCTTTTTTTATAGGCAGGGAACTGAAGCGCAGAAATGAAGGGTCAAATCTGCTACTGCAGATTTATTCCAGTGCAAACCAGTGAATCATGAGGCTCTATAAACTGGAGTTACACAGTGATTAACCATGCCATTAGATTTGTACTTAATGTTTTATTATGGCCCTCTTTTAGTTTTGCTATATTTACTAAATTTGCTGTGTTGCAACTTGGGTCAGGCTGCTAAATCAGCATAATGATATTCACATACTAGGCACAGTGGTTTTGGGGAGAAATGAACGTATTTTTGCACGTCTAACCTGCCAAAATGAAATCTATGATTCAGCAGCAGTGCGGGTTATATGTGCATATAGAGGGGTGCGCAGCACAGCTCCTCTCTCTCGCTATAGCCCTTCTGTCCCCTATAGCTTGCTCCTTAAGTACTAAATCCTCTGCCTGCCTTAGTGCAGTGTGGGTGTGGATTATCTGGGGACTTATTTTCTAGTACCATTACTTTTAAAGGGAATTAGGCTGTCTGAAGTGTGATTTATATAAAAGAAAATATAATACACACCCAGCTGACTTTGACTTTCATGCGCTTTCCCCAGTGCTGGGTAGCACTTACTCGCGACAGAGTTTTCCACTTTTCATCCTTGCTTTGAGTTGATGGAAATCTGCCTTTTCCTTCAAACTGGACAGCTGCAGCCATCTCCCTGTCTGCTGGGAAGAAGGCTAAACAGATTTTCAGCTTCAGGGGTTTGCTGGGGGAAGGTTCAGTGAAACGGCAGCCAGAAAGATGTGAAATGCAGGTTGCAATAGTAATAATAAAAAAAAATCCTTCTGGTTTGCCTGTGGATTGCCCCAAAAGGCTCCTCTCCAAACGGCACCCCTCGTTTACCAGGGAGGGTTGCACAAGGTGATTCCTGCAGCCAGAAATGATCTTGGGGAGATTTCTTGAGTCACTGAGCAAGCTGATTTGCACTCAGTGGAAGCTGAAATGTAAAACTCTCTGTATGGGTATTCTCTTTTTATTTTCTGATGAGGGTTAAAGCAGCTAGACCATAAATAACATCAATATGCTCCCAAATTAAATCAGGTGGCGGCGAAGGGTCAGGCACCTCTTTGCAGGATAGCTGCCGTAGCGTGGTAAAGTTGGCTGATTTGCGCCGATTCATTTAGTTCCCCTTGATACCTGATAATATTTATGAGCCAAGCTGAGCAGGGAGCAGGTGAGGCGGTTCCTATACCTCACAACACATTTAAATTGATGCAGCGTGGAGCTTCATAAGCCTGCCTTGATGTTTCACCTTGCGGCAAGGCGTCCAGATAACCCACCAGCAATGCTTGAGAAGGGACCGGCAGGAGCCAGGGCTATGGGCAGCCACTCTCTCTAATTACCTGCAGCTTCTTCTCCACCACCTAGTTGTTATCCACCAAAAAACGCTTGGGGAAAAATAATCCTTCTATAGCAGCGTTGGTTTTGCCATGTATAGCAGGACGAAGCCCTGGCTTTCAGCTCTTGGTCAGGCTCTGGGGCTGATTTTGGTGGAGTGAAGAAAGGGAGTCATTTTGTTAAGAAAGAAGCAAACKCTCAGAAATCACCGCTCTTTGCACTTGCAGTGACCTTTTCTTTTAGTTATTCTCCTGAGCTCCAGAAGTGAAGAGATTTTGTGTGTTTGTTTATCGGCGCCTGCCTCTCTTCATCCCTCTTTTTCTGTAAGTCCCTGGGTATTAGGGCTAGAAGGAAGACCTCAGTGACGTGAAGGAATTGGAGCCTCAGGAAAGATGAAGCTCAAAGAATAAAACTAAGACTAGGAAACCCAATGCACAAGGCAGGTCAGCCAGGATCTGTCAGTCCAAGCCTGGTTTCAGTCAGTTGCAACATCTGCCATGTGCGACGATGACAAATCGTTGGCCATGGCTCCCCGGGAATTGGGTTCCTCCTGGTGCCACAGGTGTGAACTGCCTTACCCATATCGTTATCTATCCAGAAAACGCACAGGGATGCTAATTTAAATGTCAGCTCCGTTTAGTGTTTTATCACCAGGAAGGCATGGCACAGCTAGATTGCGGCCTGCGTAATTTATCTCAGGGAATGCCTCCTTTTGCGACCCAAAGTTATTGGTGGTTCAGCAATGACTGACTATAAAAGTGGAATTTTATTAGACCTCTGTTTAAGGATGAATCCAGCTGAAAAGCACCTCCAGGGATGCCTGGACCCCCTTCCGATTGTTTAAAACAAGTGTCACCAAATCAGACAAATGTTGGCGCTGGGACACAGCAGGCACTAATTTAACCCATATGCTCTGGGAGTGCTCCTACATCTGTTTATTCTGGGCAGAACTAAATAGTAGAATTAAATTTTTTCTCCCCCCCATCAAGTAAAATTGTATCACAAGCTCGCTGTGTAATTTTAAGCCCACTGGTGGGTAAATAAACAGGAAAATTTTTGGCTCAGAAGAGCACTAGTAGTAGCTAACTAATTGGTGTTAGAGAAGTGGAAACTGAAAATCTGCGGCGCAATTCAGGGCTGGAAATCAGACCGGGTCAATTTGCCTGGGCTGGAAACAACTGCAGCATGAAGGAATGATCACCAAGATAGATGACACCTATTTATTAAGTGAAGCAAAATCTTCTGGTCTCTTTAGGAACTTGTCTCTCAAAACTTGTCTCTCTCCCCCCAGCCCTGATTTTATCTGTTTGTCTAGAGGAGAGGTATTACCTCCCCACCGAAACCTTGTCCCCTCCCTACACTCGCAGAGCCCGGCCACAACAACCCTGCTGCTGGTATTGTGAAATATTTATGCTTCCCATAGCTTCTCCTTTCTCAAGCACTCTCATCAAACATTCTTCCTCTTTTCCATCTTTTTTCTCCATTATTTCATTGTATGTATAGTCTTTCATTTCTCATACTTAGATTCTTTAATTTCTTTCCTTAGCTTGATATTTATTCTTTCAATACCTCTATAACTGAGAAAGGGATAAATCAAAGTAAGACCAAAAGCTAGTTGCTGTCTTTTAAAACTTGTATGCAAAAAAATCAATGTAATACCTGTACTTGACCCATATATATACATATATATGTTGCACATAACTATAAGTGGCAGAAGTATAGCTTGGGTCAGGTTTCCAAATGCTCAGTCTTTTGTGTTCGAACTACCTACTTTATTATCATTATGTGTGATAACATATTTAAAAGTTAGACATAGAAAATGAACATGGGATATCCACCTCATAAGAAATTTCACAATTTTATGCTGAAATTGGTATGAAAACAGTCTCAAAATACTTTACAGGAAGAAATTTTGAAGTTTCTCTTTGAGTATATAAAAAGGACATTAATGGCATATTTTCTTCCAGTAATTTCAGGTTATAKCATTTCAGTACTGTGAAAGGTGCATATAAACAGTAAAATGGATGTTTGATTGTATACATGCATATTATATTACAATAGTAACATTTTAGGATATTGTAGTTATTTTCATGTTGCTTGTTATTTGAAAGGGACATTCAAAGAAACTAATTCTTATTAAGCCAGAAAAGATTATAATGAACATTTAATTGGGCTTTCTGAATAATAGTGAATAAAGATATTCATCAACAGYTCTGCTTCTTATCTAACAACTGCTGATCATATCTTTTAGAAAGACATTTACTCTAGATTTAGCAATTCCCAAATGAAAAAGAATTTACCATGAGCCTCAGTAATTTGTTCCAATGGTTAATTATCATGCCTTAAATATGTATATCTTATTTTCAGCTTGCATGAGGTTTACTCATATATTAATTGTATATTTGATTGTAATTCACCCTATCTTAGCTAGTTAAATGCATTGCACTTATTATTATTATTTTTTTAATTCCCTGATTGGATGGCTTCTTTAAATAACCAACTTAGCATGAATTATGAAGTTTTACAATCAATTATACAAATGCAAAATTCAGGAATTGAACTTCAGCTAAACCATTCAGAAATGAGTTGTTCCACAGTAGCCCTCCAGTTTTCAAATATCTGCAGGAAGGAAGTGCAGAAGACACCCCACCAGTACATGGCTCTGTCCAAGCATACTGGTCTTCACTACCTCTTTCCCCGCTGACTCACTACAAAAGCCCAGAACCTGTTCTCTGTCTCTAATGTGGAGAGTCTGTGACCACAGAGTTGTCCTAGACTCTCAGCAACATCAAACCAGAAGAGCATCTGAATAAGACTGGTGGACTCTACTGCTGGTTAACACCCTTCAAGCTTTTATGATACTATTGCCTAAGAGGTGAGTTCACCAATTTTTGTGATACTCTTAAATCTTTTGGATAGGGCTCAGTGGGTTTTGGGGCATTATGCTGCACCAGACAGCGCAGAATAGGACCAAAGACTACTGTAGCAGGCATCCTGACACCACAGTGGCCTTATCACCTATTTCTTTTGCATGTTGTCTGCGGAGGTATCAACTTTTCCATGGTATCAGCATAATAGTTTTGGTGGCTGGAACTTAATTCTGCAATTCTATGCAGAAAAATACTCAATTGGAATAGCCCTGCTACAGTAATGGTTAATGTTCTGGCTTGTGTTATTTGAAAATATTGCAACATTTTTTGTTTTTTTGCTCAGAGTGGGTTTCCATCAGTTGGTCAATGTTATACATAATCCTTTCTCTCATGCTGGCTGAAAAAGGTCCATAGGAGAAGGTAGTTTACTGTTTTACTGAGAATGTACATGGATATTTTAATGTCAAAAGAACAGCTACCTGAGAAGGCTTGTCCAAATACAAGACCACCAAAATTTTCATTTATGCTGTTGGAGCAGCATGATAGAAAATCTGGGGTTTCTTACAGTAGATGCTATAATATATAGTTTCTGATTGTAGATGCTCAGATAGTAGGGAGACCTAAATGTTTAGATAAATTGATAAAGAGACTGATCGTTGAGCAGAGCAAAAATCTTGAACTAATTTCCTTCTTACATGGTCTCTTCTCTAGGACATCCCTCAGTCAAGTGAAACAGTTATCTTTGAAGTACGGTGAATAACTGCACACAATTTCTAGACATTGATAACTCTGAAACCTCATGCTGACACTGTAAATATTTTGACTGCCATTATTTTACAGGTCTTGATTGAGATGGCATCTTCCCTGGTGAAATAATTGGGCATATGCATAGATTCCTACAGCTGATGTCAATAAGACTTCAGTTCATCTGAGATGAGCTCCTAAACAAAAGTGAAGTAGCCAGAGAACTTTCCTCACGCAGGTGATTTGAGAAATAGGCCTTGATATAAATGTCTGAGATAAAATGGCATTATATTTCTGGCCTCTTTCCATTAACTCAAAGGGAGCCTAAGCTGAGAAACTCATACATAAATCAAGTGAGATGAATTCTGATCCGTATCCCGTGTGCACACTTTAATTGGTACAAAAGAGTAAGAGAAAGGAAAAAACTTATATGAGGGGGCTGAAACTTGGAAAAAAGATTAATATTTTCACTGAAGTGTTAAACTTCATTAAGATGTGAGTGTAATTCCATCAGGATACCCTAGATTCATCTTGCTTTTTGACCAAATGTTTTATGAAGCTAATGATTCACTAACCAAATTAATTCTTGTTGGCATGATGGGATCTGGGGAGGGTTGGAAAGAATACATGCTGTGGGGGCCAAGGTGGCACTAGAAGTGGGGCAGTGTTCTGTGGTGCAGATGGCAGCACAATAAAACAGGGATTAAGAGAACAAAAATTAAACATAGAGAAGCTGGTAGCAAGGAAGAGCAGAAAAGCTGGGTAAGGATCCCAGACACATTGAGTGGGATGTATCTGATGAAACTTAGGCACTTAAAAGCTGAACCTTTACATCAGAGCTGACTACCTCCAGCCCCCCTGCAGTCAATGGGAATAAATAAGTGTCCAAGCGAACAATTCTTCCAACCTTTCCTTTGGATAAAGTCTATTGCCTTACATGTCAGTCTCTCTCCATTGACTATCAAAGAGAGCCTGATGTGATTAGTCTGAGGACAGATAAATCCTATCCCTGGTATAGTCCATATTTCCTTCCCAAAAGTTGATGTAGAAGAATCAGTTGGCTTGTCTAATCTATTCTTAATAAGCTAATAAGAAAGTAATTCTGTAACTATATACAGCCTGTTAAAAACAATCCTTAGAATTTTTTTTTGTGCTCTTCAACTTAAATCTTTGCTGCTGCATATCAGTTGGGTTGCATCTTTCACTAATTACATGAGGGGTCATACAAAATGAATGGGGACAACTTTTTTACCATCTTTTACATGTTGCCATACCTGTGCTCCTTTTTTCATTTTCCTAAGTAAGTTCGTTCAATATGTTTAATCTTCCCACAAATTTTCTTTTGAGCTTTTTATTGTATTTCTTTCTTTCTTCCATGAACTGGGACAGTTCCTGGTCCCTAATTCATTACAAACTCAATTTCCATACCTCTGTCAGCTTTCCAACCTCACTTGGAATCACTACAGTAGACACTGATGAGTTCCTGCCAGATTTCAAGCCTAGGGAAGTACAGAAAACCCACATTTAACACTAGTGTAGGAACTTTTTTCCATTGTGGTGCTGCAGAAGGTGCATATTTTTTGTCATTAGCTACAAGCATCTTTCTCTCACCTGCCCCCACAGGACTATATCCTGAGAAGTGCAAGTGTGTTACTGTGAGAGCACACTTCATGAAGCTACAGTCTGAAGAGTGTCAAGGGAAATGCTTCGGGTCCTTCTCCACTAAGCAATACAGCCAGGAGATAAATGTAACAAAGCACCACATAGAAATGCTTGATTCTTAGCACACGCTAGCAGACACACATATATAATACAGGCAGTAAATTGGCTTAATGGGTGTAAACAAAAGGTTAATGTTCATAGGGGAGAAAAGGGCTTTAAATTGCAGGGCGAGSAGAGAATTTTATATATGTCAGAATATAAATCCCCCATGCTCTCTGGAGAGAGGTCACTGTTGAGGTCCCCAGTGTCATATTTTCTGGCCTGTATCCAATCAAGCTGAGAGGCAGAAGAGAGCAGGCCAACCCCTTCTGTGGTCGGAAAGTTAAGTAAATACTTAGTTTATTTTCTGTAGGCATATTAGGCATACTCTGGAAAAGTCCATTACTAACAAGCCAAAGACTTGAGGCTTTGAGAAGTTTCATCTGATTTCTGAATCTTGAGAATCAAAAGGATCCTTCCTGCTCCCTTATATAAAGCCTTATATTAAATGCTAGCCAGAAGTCACTGCAGATGTTTGCTATTCTATCAGCAGCCTACAATTAATGAGAATGTCATGACTTTGCCCTGGCTCAATTCTTTTCCTTCTCCATATCCACCTTTTTCCTAATGATTCCTCTTCTCCTGGATCCATAAGTGTTTACTTTTTAGGCACAGGAATACCGTAATGTCCTTAGCAGTTCCATAAGCTGAGAGACACCCAGTGAATAAGAGCCACTTTACATTGAAGTCTGATGGCCAGTTGTCAAAGCTAGACCAGGTTGCTGAGCTTCAAGGCACCTGAACAGCTGGAGAAGGGACACAGGACATGATTGTGCTTCTAATTGCACTGAAAAATGTCCAGGGTTCCTGGTCAGTGTGTCGGGCTTGTGTATTCAGGTTTAATTCACTCAGCAAAGCTGGAGTCAGGAAGTACTCCCTGAAGTCAAACCAGCAGGGGTTATTGTAGTTTTTTGCTCTCCTGCTATAGCATAGGGTATGGTCTCYTCCCCTACATCTTGTCCTGGCATTTCCACCCACTACATATCTTACTGTATCACAAGACACCTATTCTTCGTCTCTTCTGTTCATCTCTTGTGCTACTTTTGCAGCTTGAGGGACTAAATGTCTTAAACTTAGAGCACCATTAGATGATTGTTCTTGTGTGGAAGAGGTCTTGGTGACTCATGGGCACCATTCTGGTTTTCTGTTCTTACATTATTTGTTTATACATCACTGTCAGCTTTACTTGAATGTTCAAACTGCAGCTAGTCATAATCCTGTCTCAGGACTATGGGACCCCAAGAAGTCTGCTGTAGCGGTAGATTCATCGGTGACTCCATCTACTGATTTGCACTTCCCACCGCCACTTTCTCAATAACCTCAATATCCTTTTCTACTGCAACTCTACTCCAGAGCACTGGTTTCTCCAGTTGCTTGCTCTGACCCTGTTTCTAGAGCCATGTGAAAGGACAAGTGTGGAAGGTGTCTAGTCTAGTGCATATCTTTCAGTGGTTGAACCACATCACTATAAAATGAATGGACAGGAAGCTTTCCCAAATTTTCTCCTTTCACAGGCCCTGAGATAGCGCTGTGATGGAGCCCATGTAAGTGAGACAGAATTTTTCTTTTCTTCAGTTCATATTATAGCCTGCTACTAGGTCAGGATGCATTATTTCCTCAAGAGAGAGACTTGGAAACATGCAGAGCAATGAACTAAAAGGTAAAGAGGAATTCTGTTTACGCTTGTGTGCTTATTAGTACAGGATAAAGTAGATCACACTGTTCCCTCATGGGCTCATTTCTGATGTTAACAGAAATTTGTTATGAGTATATGGCCTTAAGGTTCAAGATCCAAAAAGAAGCATGTTTTCTTTCTTTTATATACATTCCACTTCACTGGCTTTTTCTTGTGCTTAGATTTCTATTGATTATTGCCTGAAACACACCACATTCTAAATATTTGTGTAGTTCACAGTGAATTTTTCATTTGTGTAAGTACTTGATCACATCATTGTCCTGTCTTGTTCAGTTTTAAGTCAATATTCCTGAGTCACAAATAGATATTCATCAATGAAAAGAGTTGAAAATACTAGATGCCCTAGGATGTTTTCTTTATTGATTACAGTGCTTGGGATTTAGGTGGGAATAATACATGAAGATCCAGAAGAAGATGATAGTAACAAATTAACACATGAAGACAAACAGCAATCTGGAAGCTGATAGCATGTGCTCTTCCCAGAGGGTCCTATTCTTCTGACAAGAAGTTGGACATTGAACAGCAAGACCTGTGTTGACCCTTCTGAGCTCTGCTTACATGACTTTTGATCCTTTTCTATCTGCATCAGGTCATCATGGCTAGAACAACCCATGGTCCACAGGCTTGCAAAATCAATCCTGTCTTTTTCTTCATTTTACTGGAAGGGTGGTGAGGAGAGCATGAGATTAATTTTTGCAGCTTCTTTTCTAATAATACATATTACTAAAATAAATATATGTTAATAATAATACATGTAATAATACATATAATAATAATACTTAATAACATGTACATAATAATAATAGTACATGCTACCAAAGAACTGGGACAGTCTCAAGTAAACAACAGAAGATACTAACATGCAGAAATATTGACTGCAATTCCTGAAAATGGTCCAGATGACATTGCATATTGGAACACATCTGGACTGTGCTAACTTAAGAATTTTCCTGAGAAAGGATGAGGTTTTCCTGAGTACTTCCACAAACTACAAAGCATAGACTACAGAAGCCTTACAGAATCAATTAGATTAGCAAAACTGGAGCTCACAAGACCACTTTTTTTTTTTTTAACTGAAAACAACCTCCCCACCACCACCCCCCCCCCAAAAAAAAAAAAAGGAAAGAAAATGCAAATATTGCTGGAAAGGAACAGACTGAAAAATTCAGAGTAAACTATGAACATTTCAGGTCACTATAGCTATATGGCTGGACCCAAGCTAAATAAACCCTCACATTTTCTTTTAAAAYGCAGTCAGAGATCTTAATCTGCATCCTCAGGTTTTTCAGCTGACTCTGCCCAGCTGTCTCAGGCCCTGTCAGTGCCCCCTGGAAGCAGTAGCATACATCAATCAACATGAACAATGAGGGAAATAAAATCCCAGGAATGTATTATTGATTTATTTGCACACACCTGCCCACCACCACCAAGGTTCATCGCAACGAGGGCGAGCCTTTTCAACTTGAAATCTTACACTGCAGTGCAAGACTTTGATGTTTGTAAAATCTGTAGAAATGGCTAGCGTTTTCTATCTGGGACGGTCAGTGGAATGTTTTTAATCATTGCAGGTCMTAACACACGTGGTCAGGCTGGGTGGATGCCTAAGTAAGCCACACACAATTGCTTTCATTTTTAAAGCAAATTACTTAGTGCCTTTCCAGTCATTTGTGTGTGGTGTCCAGTGAACGAACTTTACCTACAAAATGCTCAGTTTGAATTTGAAGGGCAAGTTTCCATTGCACATTAACCACACTGCAACCTGCATTAATGTCCTCACTGMGGAGGACTCAACATGTAAGATTGCAAGAGTTGCTGAGCACCAACAGACACTTGAGGACCTCAAGCTCAGAGGCCCCAGCAGCGCAAGGACTTTCAGATTGCTAGCTGTCAATGCTGTAGTTGTTTCTTTAGTATCATATAGATGCAATTTGACTGGTGGATTAATTTGTCACTCAGAGAGTTACCCAGAAATAGCATAGGTTTAGCAATAGCAGTGGGCATGAGAACGCATAGAATGGGGAAGTCAAAAATCATAATATCATGTATTAATTGATAAATAAACCCATGAACCATTCTGAATAATGCGGAGTTTTAAGAATATGACATGGTGAAATTGGAAACAAGGCAAACCATTCACTACACAATATTTATGCTGGTCTACAGGATAGAAAAATGCAAACGCTCGACTCCACAGGCAAAGAAAATTGGACCTGCTCCAGGGAGCTCATGATCCATGCATTTCATGAGATGAAACAGATGGATGAAACAGACACATGGAGCGGGTAGGAGGAGGTGGGAGGATGAGTTAAAGGAAAAGCGTTTGTAGAATTATCAGCGCTTCATTTTCTAGTACAGATTTCCCTATGACATCAAAGAAGTCACTTAGGATCAGGGTTTTGTTAATGATGTCTGAACAGGTGGTTGGAGGAATTTTAGAAAATAAGGAATTTGGGAACTCTTATGGAAATGATGAGGATTTGGGCATCTTAATTCTTCTAACATTACACTTACTTACAAATCTTGCCTTTGTTTCTCATCCAAATGTCCTAACAGTAATGGACAGAGTCTTAGTGATTGACATAGACTTTGGAATTAGTGCCTACACTCTCTGTGTTTTTGAACTTATTGAAATAAATCGTCCCTTTTTACAAATCTTTGCAATCTGTAAGTGAAAACACCTATGCTATAAGGTATTAGAGAAACAAAAAACAAAAGATACATCAACCACTGTGACATGTGCACCACACTTATCATGGTTAGATATCTTTACATGTCCTCTTCATGAGACAAGTGACACTGACTTCTCCAGAGTCATTGCTGTGTTTAACCACAAGGGACCATTATGCTTAAAATATTTCTATTCATTCTAGCAAGAAATGTCCTAAACGGCTGTCTGGATGCCCAAGGCAAGAAATTATCTTTCAACCGGTCTTGTATGTTAGCAATGAATTACCCTTTTCCACTCCAGTTCTTCATCAATGTACGTATCTCTGCAAAGAGGGAGCTTGCCATTCCACGCCTCTAGCCACGGGGCCCAGCATATTGCAGAGGGTATCTAGGGTCGCAGTGAAACAWTACGCTTCTGTGTGCCCCAGTCATTGGTATGACTTGTATGGTTGTTAGACGCAGGTGAAAAACCATGCAGATGAGCTTCTGACAATCACAAATCATCAGAAACAAGTTCACCTCTGGTTACTTAATAAGGGTAGGATCTGGCTCAGAGAAAGACACGTAAGCTCGATTCAGGTTCATAAGTGTGTCTAGCGCAATTTGAGAGGCCCCAAAATATCTGTGACATCTGCACAGACCAATAAATATGATGTAGGATTAATGGGAGACCTGTGCCCTTCTAAAGCAGCAGCTGGAGGCCAGACAACGTGCCCTGGAGCATCTTAAATCACATCAGACACTTGTTTCAGCAGCTAAATTGAGTCCCAGATCTCCAGTGACTATGACAAGAACTCAGACGCTCAGCTCATGTACAAAACTAAGTTTAGGTGTCTTTCATCTGAAATCTGAGTAGTCCCACCCTAACTACACACTTGTCCTCTCCTCTTACTCCCTCTTTTCCACACTCACTAGGGATCATGAAACTACCCAGTCTCTGTGAGCCAGGAACTGATTGCAATGGCAATTAGCCCCTTCAGCACTTCTGGGAATGCAAGACCTCAGAGATATGAGCAGGTTACTGCTGTTTAAGAAATCACTACAGCGCTTTTCCATGCCCATGCTATGTTCACACCACGTTCGTGCCACATTTCCGTGTTCAGCGGGTGTGAAGCCATTTGACTTGAGTCTGCATTCCCAGAAGTGTTTAGGAGATCAGCTTCTATGTAGGACCCCGACTTCAGGCAAAAATCCATGAGAAATTGGTCACCTAAATAAAAATATATGTTTGTATATTTTGGTTTTAACATAATGCATAGTGAAGGAGAAGTAAGCTAAGCTGTGTTAGCTCACACGTGTAGTGAGTTAAGTCATCCCACAGAGACAGTTGCCACGGTTCAGCTAAAGAGTGGTAAGTGGTTACAGTGTGGTAGTTCTTACTGAGTCTGAACCCTGAGTTTTGCTGTGGGTGAAGTGGACAACGAGGAGAGAGAGGTCCTGCTGAGAGCCTGTGCCCATGCTGCTTGATCTAGCCTGTGGTTCCTTGATGTTCTTCTACATCACATTGTGCATCCAAGACATATTCAGGCCTTCTTCCTCCTTTATCAGCATCTGAACCTCTTACCTTTATCAAGACCACTCTCACCCAGAGCTCATTACTTGTCACGTTGACTGTTGCCCTTTCTTGCTCTCTCTGGGCTCCCACATCTGCCTGCCTCTGCTCTAATCAGTTCAAAATACAAGGGTTTTTGCTCTGTTCGATGTTTCTTTCACATGTATTGCAGTACAAACTCCCTGCCTCCTCCATAGCACTTTCAATATTGTTGACTGATTTTTGAGGGCTTTTACATCCTTTCCTGCCTGGTTTAATCACAACCTTACATGGTTTAATCACTAACCATTACCTATCCACCAATGAAAAGGCTTCTTTCACAAAACTCCTTATTTATTGATTGCCCTTCATCTTCCTTTAAATCTTCAGGGAGAAAGCTCTGTCGAAATGCCTACAGGAACATCCAGAAGAGGCAAAGGACAGAGGTGGGAGAGAAGGGATGGCAGACCATGTTTTGATATTTCTATTAAAATATGTTTCTATGATTGAGAACAATGACTTCCTCCCTATGTGTGTAATAAGTTTGCAAGCTCATTACTGTAGCTGGTGTTCTGCCTCTTCCTTTCATCCTGCTGTTTATCATATATTCACTTTTTGCATATTTTGTGACATTTCAGCCATCTCAGGCTGTAATCACATCCTTTGCAATATTGTCAACACTGGCAACACTGGCACTTATACACGTCACCATAATAGAAATAAAAGCTAGAAACACTGAAATCTGTGACCTGCCTGTTCCTGGGGCACTGCAATACAGCGTCATGAAAGACACAGTGTGGCTGGATTCTCAGGAGATCATAAGAAACCTGGAAACACAACTCCCAAGAATAATTGAGCTGATGAAGGCAGATGAATAGATGATCACTTTTTTTCTGATGAAGAATTCTGTCTAAATTTGATTTTTTTCTTTGTATGTGGTTAAGACAAAATTTTGTTTTCCAAAGGAGAAGAAATGCTTTCTTTAAGGTGTTTTGATGAAGAGCTCTATACTTTCTACATTGACACATATTTCACACAATGCAAATTTCAAATATGTTCCAGTGCAGGATGTACATTTTGATCAGGTTGTCTAGCAGTCTGAGCCAGCTCAGCTCTGATACAATCAGTTAAGCCATATCAGTTTACATAAGCATAAAATTTGACCCAAAGCTTCAGAGAATGAGTTGTACTAAATACAATCCCTGTCACCAGCGCTATTGTATGCATGGTTCAGAGATCACCAGTTACTTTTGCAATTTAAACCTGCTTTGGACAGCAGACTGGCAACTGACTTGAAGTCGGCTGTCTGTGTCTTACTGCAAGAGCAGAAAAACCCAACCTGCATAATGCGTTGGGAGCAATTTCTTTCTGCTTGCATAACCCATCTGCAGGAGCTAAGGCATTTTCCAAATATTTTATAACTAACGAATGAAGTATATCAAAACTAATCCAATTCATCACACCATTTTGGATAGCTATTTGGCAACTGGTTTTCAAGTACTTTAGCGGGGGAAAAAGAGACACTGTTTAAGATGTACTGAGACACTGCCATGACAGGTCAGGCTACCATAAAAGCCATCCCCAGCTGGAAGAGCTTCAGTAGCTGCATAGCTAAGCACAGCTCCATTACCATATCGCAGATTTTGGTCCTTGGTAGCAGCTGGCTCAGGAGATACAGGTTTATGAGTTTGCTAGCCTGGCTGAGTTCATGTTAGAGACAGAGGATGCCCACAGATTTAGGGCCCTGCAGCTCAGTTCCCACAGCTGCTTGGACCTCAGGGATGATGTGCTGTTGCTTTCACCTTAGGGTCTTGAAAAGTGCCTCAGAAAGCTAGATATTCACTCTCCAGCTGGCATAAGTGACTTACTCCCTTGGGCACTTTTAAATGTCCCACCAGCAGTGCTGTGGGCTTGCAGCAAGCTCTGATATTGAGGCAGGCAGCAATCATTTTTAATTTGGAGGTTGACAACCTGATGTTAGGGCTGCAAGAACAAAGAAAGGAGCCTGAACATGTTGAACCAGGGACATTACTTCTGAGCCATGGAAAAATAATAGCTTGACATTTTAAGTGTCAATAGCCATAGCAGAAAGAAGGCTGAAGGGGACATAAGTAGAATACCTGACTGATTGCTCTCGTTTGCATATGCACAGTAACCTCCTCCTAATTCCAGCTGCACATACATTTTCTTCTGATCATACGGTATTGAAGATGACTTGAAAGAAAACACCCACCAAACCCTCCCATCCCTCCTTGATTTGGTTAATGAGGTCATTAACAAGATGCATGAAAGACTTGCCAAGAAGCCCTGAATTTTCAAGCTGTGATGGCAATATCAGAATGGCCTGAGTGCATAGGAAGGCTCTTAGGGAAACAAGTGTGCTTATTAAATCTCTGAACGGAATTTTCAGTCCTTTAGCTGCTATTTTGAAGAGACGTCAAGGTAACACATGTGCTGAAGAACAGAAATGGTCTAGTGTAATGCAGTCTGGGAAACCCTTCCTGTTGCAGGCACTTGGTGACAATGGTACCCCATTTCTGCAGAGTTTCTCTCTCCATGTCCTACATCAGGGAGCACCTCCTTGATAGGGAGAGCCAATGCCTCCAACCCTTCTCCGACAACTGTCGTCCAGGGCAGCAGTGGGAACTGATACAGCTCTCAGCTTCATGGTGTGCAATCTGCACCCATGGGAGATTTTCCACCTACCCCTGCAGCCAGGGAATGAAGCAAAAATCTGGGAAATTTCTGACGTGGGCAGGTAGAGTCTCAGGCCTAGACCATGCAGCCAAAACATTTTAAGATTTTAAAGGACCTCTGTTTTTGAGCACCCCAGCTCAGATGCTTTTAGAGAGACGATTTCCTTCTTTGCAGAATTTTACAGACATTTGCTCAATAGGAATAACTGTTTTGTTTTGTTTGTCTAGTTCCTGACATATTATTGTCCTGAAGCATGAAAACAGGAACCTCAAGACTGCAGCACTATGGATGTGCAGTAATCAGCGCTTTCTGCAGATTAAACTGTCTAAAGTGGCACAGCTTGGCTGTACATGTGTGACGGTGTGCTCCTTCCCCCCCCCCCCCACTGATGTGCTCTCTCCCCCTCAACCTGACCTCCCTGCAAACAGCACGTATGTGGGGGCTAGTTGAGCATGCACCTACTAAGGCCCGTCCAGCACGCAAATATGACTGTGAGTCAATCATCTCCCCCCCATAAATAGGGGGCAGCCCAGAGCCCATGGAGCTCTCCTGCATGTCAGCGGGCTGCACTGCAGAACCTCCTCTTGAGCGGGGACGCCTCTCAAGGTCACTYCTCGAGGTTGAGAGATTCCTTACCCGCGACAGATCCTCGGTAAGTGATTAATAGCATGCTGAATTTTTGTGAACTTTGCGAAACTTTCCTGAGTTATATCTCTGAATAATTGTGCACATAATTCCTTAGACATAAACCGTTGACCAAGTCTGGGACTAGGATTGGATCCAGCCACACCTAGGCTCCTCCTAGGGGGAGTTTGGAAAGCAAGGGGGTCCAGTCTGAACCTCGTGACTCAACGGGAGGGTTCCCTTCGCACATACTCCTTTAGACATGAACCGCTGACCAAGTCTGGGACTAAGATTGGATGCAGTCGCACCTAGGCTCCTCTCAGAAGGAGTTTAGAAAGCAAGGGGGGCCTTTCTGAACCTCGTGACTCAACGGGAGGGTCTCCGTTGCGCGTGCATCTGACCCTGTCCTTCATGCAGTAAATAACTGAGTGAACCTTGCCAATCGAACCTCATTAAATCATTCTCATTTACGACTGAACTTTGTTAAGTTGCTGTCTTACTGCAATAAATGTAGTGCTGTTCCCTCTTATGAGTGAAGTGCATCACTCCTTTCACGACAACATGGGAACTGGGTTCTGCATTAGGAAAGGATTGATCTTGTGGGTGTATGCAACATAAATTGAAGGCACATACTGAAGTTTTGTATGTGTCTGGGAAGATTTTTTATTTTATACTCTCTTCGTTTTTTTCAGCTGTTAGCATCAAAGGAAGCAGGATTAAAGGATGAACACACTTGCAAAAATTATCACTCATAACTCCTACACTCGAACCTCATCTCCCTCCAGATCTCCAGCCCTGCCACTTATAGCCTACATCCCTTTCTCATCATGGAGGAGTCCTTGCACATTGCACACTGCACACACAACCTCTCCAAATCAGTAACTAGTGACATAAAAATAACCCACACTGCCTGCACAGAGGCAAAGCACGTGGGAAGTGTTAATGGCATTTGAACTGTCTTTACTCTAATTTGGGGAATTAGAATTTGCTCTAATTTTCCTTGGGGAAAAAAAWATGTAAGTGTTGTCCTCCAGTGAAACTGTGCCAAGTGCACAATGGCTTTGACATTGCTGTTGTGCACTCAGCTGCCACATGAGTCACTGCCATCTCTTGACTCAGAGAAGTTTTCCTCATTGAAAGTTGAAAAACAAGCACAAGGGGAGGGAAGAAAGAGAGAGAAACTTTTTGTGCTTCTCTCAGAACTGAAATTAAAACCGTGCATTTCTGAAAGGACAGTGCATCTTCCACCCACGCTCCCTTTCTAATGATCAACACTTTTTGTTGCTCAAGGATGTTCATTGAATCCTCTCTCTCTCCCTCACTTCAGAAATAGAAGAAATAATAAGCTCAAGAAATGATGAAAATCATGCCTGGTAAATTTTCACAAATATATTGCATCCTTTACTGAATTGTCTGAGCAGTTTCTCTAAATCACTTTACCGAAGCAGTGACTGTAAACTTCTTTTCCAAATCAAATCGTATTTTATTGTACATAACATTGTAATAACAGATATAGAGATCACTTAAAGTTTCAGGCTTTTTCTGCATCCAGAAGCATGGTTTTCCAAGCAAAAGCTGGACAATATACAAATAGACTTTTGCCCCCRGGTATCAAAAACAAATCTCAGCGTTTGAAATACTGAGCATTTATCATGGATCTTTCAAACAGTTTAAGTGAAAGAGCCTTATAGTAACCCAAAATACAAAAATCACAGTGAGAGGACGTGTTTGAATTACTGTACCTGCAAGAGGGTACGGTGATAGTTTCTGTTCTCCACCTGAAGCTAGGCCAAGCAAGAAGACAAAGGAGATGATAGCGTTCTGCAGCTGAGTCTAGTTTAAAAAATCTGGATGCCAAAAATGGGACGATCTGGAAGTCCAGATCCTTCTCTCTGAAACAGCCCTTCTAGTTCCTGTGTGAAAAGGAAAACTATGATGAATGAAGGAAAGGTTGTTCTGGATTGAAAATATCTGCATGGAAAGGCAGAGGGAATCTGAATTTAGTTCACTGTGCTCTGAACTGCTCAGACACTACCTTTTTGTCCTCAAGCAGCATAGACATGGCCCACTCCAGCACCACTGCAACCTCCAGACTGCATGCTTGGAGCCCAGGCAGAGGAATCTGGGTCCATCTTCACTGCTGTGTATATATACTGTCAGGCATGGACATTTGGTAGAAGTCTTGCCTTTGTGAGAGAAGGACCAGGCAAAATGAGATGTTTCAGTGTTGAGTAATGATTGAAATGAGTAGGCACCTGGATTTTGCAAATTTACTGCAAGGATATTTATCTCCTGGGAAACCTGCATGCTTGATCACCTCCCTGAAATGCCTGTACACCAATGCACGCAGCATGGGGAACAAACAGGAAGAACTAGAGATATGTGTGTGGTCGCAGGGCCATGATCTCATTGCAGTTACAGAGATATGGTGGGATAGCTTGCATGGCTGGAATGCTGCCATGGATGGCTACATGCTTTTTAGGAAAGACAGGCCAGGAAGGCGAGTTGGTGGAGCTGCTCTTTATGTGAGAGAGCAACTGAATGTATTGAGCTGTGCCAAGGGGTGGATGAAGAGCAAGTCAGGAGCTTATGGGTAAGGATTAAAGGGCAGGCTAGCATGGGTGACACTGATGTGGGTGTTTACTACAGGCCACCTGATCAGGAAGAGGAAGTCGAT